>NC_059072.1:201015840-201319590 GCF_020497125.1 Mauremys mutica | reverse complement strand
CAGGGCCATTAATTGCCTCTTGCTACAAAGGACTGTGACTCTTGGTAATGTGCAGGAAACAACTGATGGCTTTGAGGCAATGGGATTCCCTAACTGCAACGGGGCAATAGATGGAATGCTTATTCCAATTTTGGCCCCCAACCATCTTGCAACACAGTACATCAACTGAAAGGGCTACTTCTCCATGGTCTTGCAGACACTGGTGGATCATCAGGGCTATTTTACTGACATCAATGCAGGGTGGTCAGGGAAGGTGCATGATGCACTCATCTTTTGGACCACTGGACTGTATAGAAAGATGCATGCTGGGACTTTCTTTCCAGACCAGAAGATGCCAATGGGGTATGTGCAAATGCCCATAGTGATCCTTGGAGACGCCCGCCTACCCCTTGTTCCCATGGCTCATGAAGCCTTATACAAGGAACCTAGACAGCAGCAAGGAGTGTTTAAACAACAGGCTCAGCAGGTGCCGAATGACCATTGAATGTGCTTTTGGGTGATTAAAAGGTCGCTGGTGCTGTTTTTTCGGCTGGCTAGACTTCAATGAGGAAAATATCCCAATGTCATTGCAGCCTGCTATATTCTACATAATATTTGTGAAGTGAAGGGGGAAAAGTTTCCTCAGAGGTGGACCGCTGAGGCTGATTGGCTGGCAGCTGATTATGAGCAGCCAGATACAAGGGCAATTAGAGGGGCACAGAAGGAGGCTATTTGAATCAGGGAGGCTTTGAAGGAGCATTTTGATAATGATTCTCAATAATGTGTCTTTATGTGATGTATTCGACTAGGCAATGATTACATGCCACCTTGAATTACTCCTGTAGAGCTTGCTTCCTGAGCATTAATTGTAGTGAGCAAATATAGGCCCTGTGTTTCAATGTTAGCACTGGCCGATGTGTGTATGTCACAAATAAAGATTAATTTTATTTCAAAGACTCAAGTTTAATAACAGGACAAAACACAACCTTTTGGTCAAACAGGGGACATGACAATGAGGAACAGTCTTGCAGT
This sequence comes from Mauremys mutica, assembly GCF_020497125.1. Lineage (NCBI taxonomy): Eukaryota > Metazoa > Chordata > Testudines > Geoemydidae > Mauremys > Mauremys mutica. Next base: position 201,318,579 of record NC_059072.1, on the reverse strand, counting down.
TAGACTCTCACAGCTGGGTGTAACTCCAGCTGTCATTGGGAAACTAGTCTCAAGGTGTGGAGTGCATGGGGTACTGTGAGGGACTGGGAACACACAAGGAATGTGGTGGGGGAGTTTGGGGAAGGCATGGAACAGAGCTCTGTATTGGCTGCAGGGAGAGTCGTGCATGGATGTCCTCAGATTGTAGGGTAATGAGGGACTTTGTCATCTCCGTCTAGCCCTCCAGGAGCGTTATCATCGGCTCCTGGTCTGTGGTCCTTTCCAGGTTATCCAGCCTCAGTCTTCCATATCCTCCTTACTCCTACTGGTTCTCTGCCTTATCTGACTGAGGCACTCTGCTGGTGTGGAATCGGGTCCTCAAGGGCACATCTTCAGAAGCCAAAGAAACAATAAACAGAGACAGTATTATGAGTGCACTCACAGCTATGAATCAGAAAGGTTACATACACCTCTTTCTCACTGTCCCTGGGCCAGCATACAGATCGACGTGAATTCTAAATATGGGGAGCTCACATGAAGGGTGGTGGTGGTCAAGGGGGAATGGGAAAGAAGAGACAATGTGTGGTTTGGGAAGGGGGTTACTACAAGTGTCTAGAGAGACTATTCTGAATATTGGCACCCTTTCCCACAGGGGAAAGGCTAACCCAGGGTGCAAGGGTGCATCTCCTGCATGTGTATGGCTTCATACCAACTCCATATGTGGTTTGCCTGTGTGCTGCTCTGGTGCCTGCAGAGATAATTGCCAGATGGCACAGCAAAGTTTCCTACAATGTGGGGAGAAACAAGGCAGTTCTGCCAAGGAACCTTCAGCAGAGGATTGCAGATTACCTGCAGGAAAGTTTCCTAAAGAGCTCTATGGAGGATTCCTGGGACATCTGCGTGTACATTAACAAACTTTTATGCTATGGACACACTGCGTAGATGGATAGGCGCTGTTGTTAATTTTGATCCCTTATTCCTCCTTTACCATATAACAAAGTACATGAGAGCTCAATCTCCTCTTACCGTGCAATATCAAAGGAAAATGAGCATTTACTGGAGCTCCCTTCTCCTGGATCCTGTATGCCAGAGCTGGAGGGCTGGGACTGGCTAGACCCCTCTGGAGTGAAAAGAAGTTTTGACTCTCCATGCCACCAGATGACCCTGCCAAGTGCTCCACATTGTCCTCCAGCTCCACTTCCTCATCCACCACTTCCTCATCAGGGTTGAGTCAGATGGCCACTGCCTCCAGTCCCCACAGAGTATCCATGGGCCTCTTGGCGGTGGAGGCAAGGTCACCACTGAGGGTGGCGTGCAGCTCCTTATAGAAGCCGCATATCTTTGGCCCCGCACTAGAGCAATAGTTGGACTCCCTTGTCTTCTAGTACACCTGCCTCAGCTCCTTGATTTTAGTATGCCACTGCTGCATGTCCCTCTCGTGTCCCTTTTCCTGTATGCCACTAGCAATCAGCCGGTGGGTATCAAAATTCCTATGGCTGAAGCAAAGCTGAAACTGCACAGCCTCCTCTCCTCATAGACTTAGCAGATCCAACAGCTCCGGTATGCTCCACGCAGGAGAGTGTCTGCTGCAGAAAGCCGGCACAGTCAGCTGGAAAGATGCTGTTTGAACTGTGAATGCCAAACAAATGGGAAAAGGAATTTCAAAAATTCCTTGGCCATTAAACGGGGAGTGGTGCATATCTGTGCACCTTCAGGGCAGTGGAGTTCAAAGTGCTTAACAGAGCGGTCAGGATGGGCATTGTGGGATACTTCCTGGAAGCCAATTAAGGCAACATATCCAAGTGCAGTGTCTACACTAATGCTGCATCACTCTAACTATGTCGCAAAAAGCTCTATGCCACTCGTCAAGGTGGTTTTATTATGTCTTCGTAGCAGGGGAGTTATATCGGTGGGAGGAGCATTTCAGTATGTATGCCTCCTCTGTTTTGTTGATGAAAGCTGACATTTGTCAACAAAACTGTGTAGTGTAGACCAGGGCCAGCTCCAGGGGTTTTGCCACCCCAAGCAGCCCAAAAAAAAAAAAAAAAGCCGGGATTGCGATCGCGATCTGCGGCAATTCAGCGGGAGGTCCTTCGCTCCAAGCAGGAGTGAGGGACCCTTCGCCGACTTGCCGCCGAATACCTAAAAGTGCCGCCCCGCTCCCGAGTTGCCGCCCCAAGCACCTGCTTGATAAGCTGGTGCCTGGAGCCGGCCGTGGTGTAGACAAGGCCTTAATTTTCAAGACTAAAACTTTTATCTTCATAGCATATGTGATGCAGTGTTTATGTTGCCCACAAAAGGAAATAGATATTTTCCTGATGACGAAAGACCATAAACAATCCAAAGGAAAAAATATTTTCCTACAATTATCATAATTAATCAACTCAATAAATATTGCACTTTGTAATTGAGGACAATGAACCTTTTATCATACAGATGAGGGTTTTTGTTGAGAAAGTATTTGGGGTTCAAACTGAATGACACCAAAACTGAATGATCAGATATACAGATCACCCTAATTTGAAGGTTTACGTGGTGCGTTGATCTCGTGATGCCCTTCTGCACAAGGGTAAATTTCACTTTAAATATACGTCTGCAATTTCTTTAACTATATAGGGTGACCAGACAGCAAATGTAAAAAATCGGGACAGGGAGTGGGAGGTAATAGGGCCTATATTTGGGCCTATATAAGAAAAAGACCCAAAAATCAGGACTGTCCCTCTAAAATCAGGACCTCTGGTCACCCTGTAACTATAGGGTCCAGTTCAGTGCCTCTGCATCAACAAAGTGGATCTGCAGTTGTGTCAACTGCCACCTGTGCAGAAAAGTTTTTTGTTTTGATTTTTGTGCTCTTGGCCTCCTTTGTGTTCTGCTGCAGGAGCCTGCCAGAGCAGCAGTGGGAGAGGTGAGGGGAGTGTGTTGTTCCCACTCCGGAGCATTGTTTGGGAAGTGGGAGTAAGTTAAGTCAAGAAGATAAGGAACATGTGCAAGAATTTAGAGATACAGGGCATCGCACAGCACATTCCCAAATACATTCTGAGTCTCTGACTAGTACCCTGAATGGAGTGTATCCCATGTGCGACAGTCTCTATTGTACCGCTATGCAGGAAAAGGCAGCAACACTCTAATGATGCTGTTCTCATCTAGTAAAACCTGCTGTGGTTCTGCTGTTCAGCCTGGGTGTGGTGTCATCTGTAGGAATTATATACAGCTGCATAATCATCTCATAGGCTGTGTGGGTAGTGATGCCTGTAGTTATGGTTGCCTGACACTTTCCATATTCAGCCCCTGTTTTCAGTTCCTTATAACTTTATGTCAAAATTTAACTGAGCTGAAATTTCCTAAGCTGTGTATCTGCCTCAGGCTGAATTATTCTGGAAATGTTCAGCAAAAATGGTTAAACTGGCATAAGGGGTACATTGGAAGTGGGAGGAGGAGTTGAGAATCAGGGCTGGAGTAAAACTGGGACTAGGAGAGGGACAGCCTGGAGGGGCCACAGGCAGAAGGGATCAGGTAAAGGGGGAACAGGGGCAGAAGGGGTCTCAACCTATTAGAATAAACTTCCCTCAAAACCTGGGATAGAACCAAGGATTTCAAAGTCTCAAATTTCTCTGTTGTCAGCAAATAGCTGTGAAGCCCTCTGGGAAATTGTGTGCCTCATCTCCCTGAAGTGGTTAGCCCACAGAGAGGATAAGCTACTATTGCTATCAGTTAGTCATTAGGTGAAGTAACAGAGGACTGTGCGGTGGATCCAAAGGTTCCAGGCCTGTTGATGACCCATGTGGGTTTCAAATATTGTTCCACATGATAAAATTTGGGGCTGTTGTGTTTTTTAGTTTTCTTTTTTTTAAATTCCTAGGGGAAATATATGAACTGCATTAAAAGGACATTAAGGTGGCAAAATCAAGCACTCACAAGTTAGGAAAGAACATAAGCACGGTTGCCTGTGCAACCTTAACTTGGGTCCCTTTTGTGTATGCATTATGACAGAGTATATAATTTACATGATCACATACTATATTTTCTACAGGACCCCTGCCTCATTCATTGCACAGGATGCACAGCTCAGGGAATGAATCAGAATTTTCTTGCTAATGGAGCTGTTGTCTGTGCAGGGCCCTGGCTTCATTTGCTGCAGAAGTTGGAAGGTGTGTAGGGAATGAGGCAGGGGATTGTGGGAAGAGAAAGGAGAGTTTCATGGTTAAGGCAGTTGAATGGTGTCCTGGAAAACTGGACTCTATGCCTGCCTCTGCCTGAGAATTCCTATGTGATGCTGGATGAATCATTTCAGCCACATTTTTGACAGTTGACCACTAACTATGTCTTCCTCATTGTCATGAGACACCTCAGGTCTGTTTTACAAAAATGCTGGGCATTCAAAACTGTAGCTAAAGTCACTTGGAGCTGTGCTCTGAACAAATAAAGTACTGTAAAATGCTAAATTCTCTGAAAAACCAGGCTGTAGGCATTGTAAAGTGAGCCTCCAAAATTAGCATACATATTAGACAGTAATCGCTCTTTGTCTCAGTTCCCCCTTTGTAAAATGGGGATAATACCACCTTCCTTCACAAGGGTATAGTGCAGATAAATTCATTTGTGTCAGTCAGTTGCTCAGTTACTATAGTGATGAGCACATTTAGAATTGCCCACGAAGAAATTAATAATTCTGTGTTCAGAGTGAGGTTTGAATGGAGTGCAGAAAATGCACCATGGGGCAACATATTGAACCCTCTGAATTTGAATCTCTTTCCTGTACTCTGGGATTATTGATCCCTCTACTGGTTGCATGTTGAAAGAGTGGTGGTGTGAGAGGAGGGGTGGGGTGTAACAAAATGCCCAGGAATGCACTAGCTGGCTCACTACAATAGTTTGGAGACATACGTTGAATCTGCTTCACTGGGCACTGGGTGGGCATAGTGTGTGGAGCAGCCCTGAGTGGGGAACACATCCAGTTTCCCCCTCTGACCTGACCATTTAGTGCCTTCTGTGTGAATGCACAGCCATCAATGCATCGAGATACTAGAAACTGCTCTACAGGCCACTTGTGAATACAGTGTTACCTTTAATCCACTAAACAGTCATAGTGTAACAGGATGTAATAAGCTCTTAATCATGCCTAGGACAGGCAAACAAGATCCTTTCTTGCATATCTCACTAACAAACTGACTTCATTTTAGTTGTACCTTTAAAGACACACTAATGTTTAATATTTCTGTGTTGCTGCCATTTGCTCTTTTTATATTATTCTGATATAAATGCCACATTGGTGGTGGTCTTTTTTTGTTGTTGTTGTAAAAAGCTGTCATCACATACAGGCTATTTTAAAAAAATATTTTAGAACATAAGAAAGGCCGTACCAGGTCAGACCAAAGGTCCATCTAGCCCAGTATCTGTCTACCGACAGTGGCCAATGCCAGGTGCCCCAGAGGGAGTGAACCTAGCAGGCAATGATCAAGTGATCTCTCTCCTGCCATCCATCTCCATCCTCTGATGAACAGAGGCTAGGGACACCATTCTTTACCCATCCTGGCTAATAGCCATTTATGGACTTAGCCACCATGAATTTATCCAGTTCCCTTTTAAACATTGTTATAGTCCTAGCCTTCACAACCTCCTCAGGTAAGGAGTTCCACAAGTTGACTGTGCGCTGCGTGAAGAAGAACTTCCTTTTATTTGTTTTAAACCTGCTGCCTATTAATTTCATTTGGTGACCCCTAGTTCTTGTATTATGGGAATAAGTAAATAACTTTTCCTTATCCACTTTCTCAACATCACTCATGATTTTATATCTCTCTATCATATCCCCCCTTAGTCTCCTCTTTTCCAAGCTGAAGAGTCCTAGCCTCTTTAATCTTTCCTCGTATGGGACCCTCTCCAAACCCCTAATAATTTTAGTTGCCCTTTTCTGAACCTTTTCTAGTGGTAGAATATCTTTTTTGAGGTGAGGAGACCACATCTGTACACAGTATTCGAGATGTGGGCGTACCATAGATTTATATAAGGGCAATAATATATTCTCAGTCTTATTCTCTATCCCCTTTTTAATGATTCCTAACATCCTGTTTGCTTTTTTGACCACCTCTGCACACTGCATGGACATCTTCAGAGAACTATCCACGATGACTCCAAGATCTTTTTCCTTACTCGTTGTAGCTAAATTAGTCCCCATCATATTGTATGTATAGTTGGGGTTATTTTTTCCAATGTGCATTACTTTACATTTATCCACATTAAATTTCATTTGCCATTTTGTTGCCCAATCACTTAGTTTTGTGAGATCTTTTTGAAGTTCTTCACAATCTGCTTTGGTCTTGACTATCTTGAGCAGTTTACCAACCCCCTTCAAAGGTATTTCTTGAAATCATCTCAATATTAGAGATTATCAAGTTTTCTGTGCATATTCCTTATAGAACTGTAATTGTGTGGGGGCGGAGCTTTTGAAAGGATGAGGTTTGGCAGGGGGGAGGGTTATGTTGCTTGCACTAAACAACATATAGTTAGTTTATCTACAGATGTTTATAATGTCACATACAGTGGCCTACGCAATGATCTGTGAAGGCAGAAGGTGGTGAAAAGAGCAGGCTTATGAAAGAGGAAACTACTCTCACTTGTGCACATGTGACTTGTGTAATCATTCTCAAGCACAGCAAAACAAAAATCAACAACAAAATATTACCAATTTGGCAAGGGGAACATGATCCATGAAAAATTCTGTCCTGGTACCAGGGCCGGTGCAAGGATGTTTCGCGCCCTAGGCGAAACTTCCACCTTGCGCCCTCCCCCCCCACGCTCCTGCCCTGAGGTGCGCCCTCTCCCCACCATGGCAACTCCCCCCCTCCGCCATGAGGTGCCCCCCTTGCAGCAGTTCCCCACCCTCCACCCTGAGGCACCCCCCCACACACACACCAGCTCACCCCTGCTCCGCCCATGAGCACCCCGAACACGCCGTGGCTGCTTCACTTCTCCCGCCTCCCAGGCTTGCGGCGCCTAAGCTGATTGGCGGTGCAAGCCTGGGAGGCGGGAGAAGTGAAGCGGCCACGGCGTGCTCGGGGAGGAGGCGGGGCAGGGGTGAGCTGGGGCAGGGAGTTCCCCTGCGTGCCGCCCCCCATCCTTACTTGCTGCAGGCAGCCCTCCTCATGCTCCCCTGCCCCAGCTCCCTCCGCCTAAATGCTGGCGGCAACCGGGGCGGCCGAAGATCCGGCCGCCGCGGTCGCTGCCAAAGAAAATGGCGCCCCGCAAATGCCAGCACCCTAGGCGACCGCCTAAGTCGCCTAAGTGGTTACACCGGCCCTGCCTGGTACAATGTGAAAGGAATGATCGCTCTTAAGAGCTCAGGAAGCTATTTCACTGCACAACAACTTTACTGAAACTACTTGTAAAGTTGTAAACAACGTTATATATTCCTAATGCTGGTAAATGGTGCTTGATATATAAACTAACTACATGTACACACATGTATAGATATGTCTCCATTATATATAACACTCCCCTAATAACTGCAAACTAGGAAGTTCATAAAACCTGAATGTTTTTTAAAAGTCAGATATTGTTTAATAAAGACATTTTTCATAGTTAAAAACTACTGTTATTTCTACCTATTTATCTAGGTAGTTATATTCCCCCTCTCCCCCCATCACGCTAGTATCTGATTGCCCAACTTGCTATTAATGGCTGTCATGGAGAGTCATACAAAGCCAGACAGTGAAAGAAATAAGAGCAGGATTTTCCAGTATTACCTTTATTTTGGTTCATTTCACAAAAGTTTTATTTAAGTTTTGGGAAATGTGGGAAAAGTACAGTTACAAAACAGCAGTACTTGTAAATTTAAGACAAGGGGAATAGTGGAGTGATTCCAGACTGTAAACAAGCCATCCCATATGAGGCAATGACTAGTATGAAAGGCATTCTTTAGGAGTTCAACCTTGAATGGTCCTCTGGGATCAGGTTTCTGGCATATTACATTCTTGCTGGTACAAGAAAATCAAGTTAAGAAATGTTGCATTAATAGCCTGCTTCAGTGTAAATGTCTTTACTTTATAATCTACTCCCTTGGGATAGTAGCGTACCCCTTAACTAGTCTGTGTTATTGCCATACATGTATTTTAAAAACCTTTGAGGCATGTTGGGGGTCAATTTCTGCCTTTACTTAAAACTCACTAGATTCTACCTAAGGCCACGCTGAATATGATGGGACTACCCACATACTTAAAGTTAGGCACGGGCGTAAGTACCTTGCTGAATCAGGGCCTAAATGTCCTCCTCTATTCTATGCTGAAGTTTTAACAGTCTGCAGTGACATTCCACTGATCACAATGCAACATCTTCCCGAGTAGTGCAAGACACATAAATGTATATGAGGGAGAGACCCTAAGACTATTTTCTGTAGTGAACAGAAGGCAGCTGTTAACACCAAAGCACCTTAATTTCTTTGACCCCTCGTTCTAATTAGTTAACACCATGAAAATAAGAGTCTTCTCATGATGATAGCTAGATGATCAGGAGATGACCAAAGTGTTACTGTAAAGATTCAAAATGGTTCAAATAAGTGCTTTATGCTAAGAGTAAAAAAGAATAATTTGGGGCACTTTTTATAAAACAAGAGCAAGAGAATTCTTATGTGAAACAGCACATATATTTCATATGAATCATCCCCTTGACTATGCTGAGACAAAACAGAGATGTATTTTTTAGACTGGTATCTTTAAAACTGTCTACAGTTTAGGGCATTGATTCTGAGCTTATGAAAACCTTTTCTGTTGCATATATCTTCATTGTGCTCAGATAAATATTTGAGACAGGATTAAATTATAATCAATTTTACTATGGATTAATTATGTTTGCACTGGTTTAATTACTAATGAAAGGAACAATGAATCAGCAAATTCAGTAGCATAACCAGGCCAAACCCTTCACAGAAAAATAAAATGTACTCTCAGATATAATCCTTCAATTAATTCCATTCATTCAGAAGAGTCTATTCCCAGTTATATCATTCTGGATTTTCAGTGCCTTCAGAAAATAGAGGGCCTGAGATTTTTCTAAAATGCCTAAGAGTTTGGAACACCCAGTTCCCATTAATTTTAATGGGAACCAGGCATCCAAATCCCTTAGATGTTTCTGAAAATCCAATCTAGAGTGTTTTCATTGTTTCATGCCTGCTATCCCTTCCTGTATTCTCTCAGTACTTCTGTTTTTACTAGGAGGAGATCAGTTATGATCCAGATATTTAGATACAACAGATCACTGGCTTGGCTTGTATTTTAAGCAACTGTAACTGCCAGTTCACATCAATTTTTCATCAGCAGCCATGAGATCAGCTGTTCCGTGCTCAGGGAGAGTCTTTGTCCAGTCAGAAGCTCTGTCTTCCCTTGGTTCGACTCTTGATTTTACATGACCCACAAGAGCACTGGCCTAACTCATGCTGCTTGCAGCTGTGACACCAGCAGGCATCACAATTCCACAGAGAGTGACAGGCTGTGGGTGCCAAACCTCAAATGCTAGACATTGTGCCAGCAGAGCAGATGTCAAGTAAAGTGTTTAAGCAGCATGGGCTAGATTTTCAGTCCAGTCATTTGGACCAGGCACACATGTAATACAAGAACCTCGGTGTGTGCCTCAAAAAGTCTTATTTTTAAAAAAACTGTAATAACATTTCAATGAGTCTATGGGCCTGTCTAGGGAAACACATTTTTGCTTGTACATTGATACCTGTTCTTAAACTGATGCTGCACATGTTTTTTCATGAGTTGCAAAGATGATGATGTGGCTTTAGGATTCTTCCTAACATGGAGATTGTTAGGTTCTCCCCCCCATCCCCACAGCATTTTCCACTGTATACTGAGTCCCCTAGGGAAAGATTCTGCTTGGCCCATAGGCAGGTTCACAGTGTGGGGTATTGAGGTGGTGGGGGGCAAGGACCTCCCTATCCTTTGCATTGCCTATGTAAAGGCCAGGCAGAATAGCTGTCCCTGAACTTATGAGAGAGGGAACTGCAGCCTAATTGGCCTCCTGAGGTGTGCCTGGCTCCCTGGGAAGGGGAGGGGCAGAAAGCAGTTGGAGCCATGGCTCTGCTCTGCCTTTATGCGCACCTTAAAGGGATGCAGCAGTTAGTGTGCTCCTCAGCACACTGGGAAGCTATGGGAGGCTCTCTAGTACAATCTCTGAAGCAATGGGGCTCCACACTGCCCCCATTAGGTCAGTGGTTCTCAACTTATTTACCATTATGGGCCACATATGCAGCTCCATATGTGTTATGTGGGCCACATACACACAATATATATACTGCCTGTATGGCCCTGAAGTTGTCACATGGGCCGCAGGTGTGTGCTGATTGGGCTGCGGGTTGAGAACCACTGTATTAGGCCCAATCAAATCCTTTGTAAATATCCACAGAGAGCAAACAAATATCTGCATGTAAAAACAATAACACAGATGTCTGAGATGCTGTAAACATTTTTGTAATGTATGCAAATGTTTTTAACTTTTTTACCTTCAAATAGGTCATAGACAGGGGTTTATTTTGAAGGAGTGATTGTAGAGATCTTGTCCACACTACACATCCAAAGCAGCATATGTGTAACATATTGTCATTACTTGTGATTTTGATGCTAAGTGGGTCACCTGGTAGCGCTTAGAACTGTTAGAAATGTATCATGCTTTATAAAGCCAGGTATGGCTTGCTATCCTCGCAACTGGATGTTGGGAGGGAAAGAAGTAAAACTACTTCTTCGGAGTAACACCTAGATTAATTTGCTAAATGATGGCCAGATCCTCAGCTGTTGTAAAATGGGAAACAACAAAAACAAAATAAAATAAAAAAAGCAACTGAAGACAATGGAGTTTTGCCAATTTATAGCAGTGGGGATCTGGCCATTCATTTTCACTGACTTGTGGATCTGGTGTGTTTTACTTCTCAAATCTTTGTTCTCCAGAGACACAGAATGGCATTTTGGTTGTATGCAAAGACCAAAAAGGAATTATTGGACTAACCTAGATAGACTAGTCCAGAAGGTATAAGTGACTTAACAGGTCTTCTCCATTGCTAAATTCAATGGTTCTATGATTCGATTCTCTGATACTGAGAGTATTCCAAGACACTGGGTCAGGGGAGTTTTTCCCTGTTACTTTTAGGAATTCTCCTTTTAATCTAAGGTGCTAGAGTGGCTGAGCCAAAAAGAAAAGAAAAAGAACAGTACAGTTCCCCCTGGAAGTTGGCACCCAGGGCAATTGTCCTGCTTGTCTAACCCTTGAATTGGCCCTGGCTATAGTCAGTTTTGCAGCTAAAATGAACGATTACGGCATGCATGGGCAAATCACGTGGAGTTTGTAGGTTTAACTTTATTCTGTCTGTTCTAAGTGGTATGCACAGTGGTGAGCTGGAGCCGGTTCCCACAGGTTCCCAAGAACCGGTTGCTAAAATTAGACCTCCGTGGAGAACCGGTTGTTAAAGAGCCAGGAGATGGGCAAAGAACTCCGGTCCGCGGGCTGGACCATCCTGTTGCTCCCAGGATTCCAAGCTGGGGAGGCTGATGCTACCCTGGCCCTTCGCCTGCTTCCCCCCAGCTGCAGGGTGGCCAGCCGATGGCACCAGCTGGGCAGCTCAGCTGAGCTCCAGAGTCGTCCTGCTGCTTTGAGCTGCCGGCAAGGTACGGGGGGAGGGAGCTGCAAGCTCTGGGCGGGTGGGGGGGGGAGGCAAGTGGGGCAATTTGCCCCAGGCCCTGCAGGGGCCCCCGGCCCCACGAGTATGTCTCCCCCTGCCCCGGCCCCTCCCCTGCTCCCCCCCTTAAATCAGAACTTTTTATAGGGAACCGGTTGTTAAGATTTTGGCAGCTCATCACTGGGTATGCATACCCATTCATTTTGAATCAAAAAGTGAGCCCAGAGCTCCTGAGTGGGTTTGAAATTAGGCAAATATAAAATAAGCTCACACATCCCTAGTTTCAAATATCCTTGCTATAATGTCTACATAGTTAATACATCTGTTTTGCCTTAGTTGAGATTTTTATTCATCTAAAATTGCCCAGATCAAATGGGAGCCATCTACATAATGGCAAAATTTAAAAAAATATTGCAGTTGCACTCTTACATTCATAGTAGCACTCATTTGTGAGAGGCACAGAACAACTTTCAGACATGTGACTGTGCATGTGCATCCAGTCTGGAAACATTGTGGATGTCCTCTTATAAATGCAGTTGTATTATTATTATATTTGTATTGCTGTTGTACCTGTTAAAGCTGCCACCCGCCAGCAGGGCCCCATAGTGCTAGGATCTGTACCTACATATAGTAAGACTGTCCCTGCCAAAAAAAAATTACAGTCTAAATTAGACAAGCTCAACCAGGAAAGTTGAGCTTTCAACAGTTGGGGAACTGAGGCACAGAGAGATTAAGTGTTTTGCTCAAAGTCACAAAAGGCATTGGTAGCAGTGCTGACAACAGAACTCTAATTGCCAGAGTCCTAGTTCACTGGTTTAATCACAAGACCATCTTTCCTCACAATGCATGAAAGTCATCATTTTGACATGTGCAAGTACACAATGTTTTTAATCTCTGCTCATATGGAAGTTATTCCATACCCCTAATTATTTTTGTTGTCCTCTGTACCTTTTCCAATTCTAATATATCTTTTTTGAGATGGGGTGACCAGAACTGCATGTGGTATTCAAAGTGTGGGCATGCCATGGATTTATATAGAGGCATTATGATATTCTCTGTATTATTATCTACCCCTTTTCTACTGGTTCCTAACATTCTGTTTGCTTTTTGACTGCCGCTGCACATTGAGTGGATGTTTTCAGAAAACTATTCATGATGACTCCAAGATCTCTTTCTTGAGTGGTAACAGCAATTTAGACCCTATCATTTTGTATGTATAATTGGAATTATTTTTTCCAGTGTGCATTACTTTGTATTTATCAACATTGAATTTCATCTGCCATTTTGTTTTCCAGTCACTCAGTTTTGTGAATTCCCATTGTAATTCTCCACAATCTACTTTGGAGTTAACTATCTTGAGTAATTTTGTATCATCTGCAAACTTTACCATTCATTGTTTACCCCCTTTTCCCAGATAATTTATAAATAAGTCACTTACAACGTTTTGAAAATTATAGCTGTACACCCAGAGACTATTTTCAGAAGTAACTTTCACATTTCAGCTCCACTAACACCTTGCCATTGGAGAAGGATAGGAAACGATTCACATATATTAATGTTGATTTTGCTACAAATGTTGTAATATCTTTCACTCCCATAAATGTAAGCAATGTGTGACAAATGTACTTCATTAAAATGCGCAACTTTTAACCAGTAGGTAGCTAAAGTTTCACTTGGGAAACCACAAACCAATAGAGTATAATAACACTGGCGGTGTGGGAAGAAAAAAACCCTACATACTGTAATTACAGTCCAAGAGGCCATCATTGACAGACATAATGCCACAGTTTGTGGTGGCAGTGGGAAGCCGCACTATGGAATGAAAACATGCCGTTTGCAACATAAGCATCTCGATTGCAAAGGGAAGGTTGATATTTGCATCCATTTTGCAAACTAAACAAAACAAGCAGCTGACTTTGCATGAAGCACCTATAAGTTTTATTTGGATTTATTTTCTCTTCCAGTAAGAGGCTGGGGCTCCCAGAGTGTATAGTGGATTCATTTGCATGTTTTTTTCCCCACAATAAGCGCTCCCTAGGCTCAGAAGTGGTAGGAATAAAATGTGATAGGCCATTTGCAATGGTAGGTTATTGCTTCTCTAGAATACCAGGTCGAATATGGCTTGATACTTATTAGCATTGAAAGTTTTGACCAGGAAAAATAGAAGAGTGAAGAAGCAATATAGATTTCACATCCTTGAACAGTCCCATCAACTTGTCAATGTGTGTGGTGTTGCTTACATCATGAGTGTATTTTATATAAGAACATAAGAATGGCCGTACTGGGTCAGACCAAAGGTCCATCCAACCCAGTATCCTGTCTACCGACAGTGGCCAATGCCAGGTGCCCCAGAGGGAGTGAACCTAACAGGCAATGATCAAGTGATCTCTCTCCTGCCGTCCATCATCGCCCTCTGACAAACAGAGGCTAGGGACACCATTCCTTACCCATCCTGGCTAATAGCCATTAATGGACTTAATCTCCATGAAATTATCTCTTTTAAACCCTGTTATAGTTCTAACCTTCACAACCTCCTCAGGCAAGGAGTTCCACAAATTGATTGTGCACTGTGTGAAGAAGAACTTCCTTTTGTAACATTTTTTTTTCTTGAAAAGGGTCTGCATTCTTAATGACTTAGGCATTCCTTTTAGGGGCAAAATGTCAAGGTAGCTTTTTAGGTTCAAGTGAAAAGGAGTATAGTCAGTGAAAGTACGTGCTTTAATTGGAAAAGAAAACTTATATTCCACATTTTTTTCAGAGCAAAGGATGATAAAAATGTCATATGTAAAAACAGAATCTCAGTGTCACATAAAGGTGACTTTGAATGGTATTAGATAAGTAGAAAATCTAAGCATTCTGTTACTACAGTGATGAGGCATAAATACCTACAAATAATAGAGCTGGTTAAAAAAATGACTTGTTTTTGGAAGGAAATATTTTTTTAAATGTAGAGTTTTTTTCAGTTTCCCAAGAAAACTTTTCATTTTTTTAAAAAGAAAAAGACAACCCAAAGGTTTTACCAAAACCTTTATCAAAATTTTTTGATCAAATGAATTTTTTTTACAAAAACTTTCATTTTGGTTGAGAAGCAGCCAGCTACTCACCAGGTCTCCCCAAGTTTAGTTAAAGGTTGTTAACACAGATTCCATTATAATTCCCTGTTTTCATAGACATAACTTCCACCATGTAGACTGAAATCTACATCTTTGTTTTCGTTTGAAGGAAAATATTTTTGAAGACTTTGAGCATAATCCCTTTGCTTTCTGTGCTCAGAGAACATTAAAACCCCACATATTTCAGTTTTTAAAGAGTCAGACTACACCTCTTTAGATAGACTTAAAATAACATAATTTAATTAGATAAAAAGAAAACAGTATCTCGCTAGCAGTTATACAACTTTAATGTGAGATTAAGAAGAAGAAATTCAAGAAAATCCAAAAATTCAGTTCTGATCCAATAACATTATTTTGGACATGTTCCATCTGTGAAATCTTTTCAGTTTTTCTTCCCTGGCTAAATGTAAATATTTATGTATTCTGTGTTTCTTAATAATGAATGCCATGAAATATATATAGTATGCAACATGGATTATCTTAACATTTCCAGGAGCATAACATCTGGAATTTCCTGATTTTTGGAGTGCTTGATCTTGTAACCTTAACATTCATGCTAGTTTTGTTTTACATTTAATCTATTAAAAGTCTGCCTGTGTATTCTGCTGATTCTGCGCAACCCTGCTTCATTCTGCTCTCTTTTTCCAGTATTTAAAAGAGAGAGGCAAAAGAAGGGTCAACTGTACAAAAAGTCTCCTTCACTCTTCGAAGCTGAGTAAGCTCAACCACAAAATAAACCACTGTAAAAAATGAATTATGGTATAAAAATACCTTTGTATACATGGCTATCTAGAAGGAACAGACTAGTCACACAACAGCCAATTGATTTCAACCACAAGAGTTTAACTCTAGCCTGAGGGAGCCGTTGATATAATTATTCTTAAAACATTTGGAAAATATGTTTAGCATTCAAACAATCTCCTCCTCTAGCCCTACCCTAATTTGCCAACCCCATACCAAAACAGTAATTACTGAAAAGGATCTCGATCCTGGTCTCACTGAACTCAAAGGCAAAACTCTCATTGACTTCAGTGGGAGCAAGACTGGATCCAAGATGTCAGTTTTATATGGCCCCCAAAGTTTTGCTTATATATAAATTTTCATCAGCAAAAAGTAGCACCAGTCCATATTACACTTCAAAAATCAGTTCTAATATATTATACTGTGATTATATTGAATGTTTGACTCATTCACTATCTTTTGTGTTAAAGAGACACCAGTCCATTTTCCTTGACACTACCATTTAAAAAAAGAAATGCAGTTAATGCTGGAGCAAATTTCTTGATTTTAGCAGATTAGACTACTGTATTCAATTCTATTTAAAAAAATAATTTTACTAACTTCCGTTAGATAAATTCCGTTATTAAAATGTAAGGCCCTTTAAAAAAGCTTTTTTCTTTAATTTCTATATTTTACTGTTTTCCTTTTGTTCCAGCTGTAATCACAGGAGCTTTAACAGTAAACTCATCAGTTTACTTGTGATCATATTTGCAAATCATTGTTGGTATTTGGCTAGCTCTCATTATTTTGACTGCAGGTTATGAACTTAATGGATTGATACAAATGAAATCTTGCTTTCCTGTTGCTTTCTTTAACTGCATGGTCAAGACTAAGGTCCTGATTCTCCTAGAAGAACCATGCAGCTGGACATCAGTGTTCGAATGTATAGGAGTGGGGCCCAAAACAGACACTATTCATGGGTCCAATTCACCATTGCTCTGCTCCTAGTGTAGTCATTTACATCAGTGCAAAGCAAGTGTAAAAAAACCCATTGGGTCAGAATGGTGGCATCTTACACCCACTTTGCATTGATGTAAATGACTACAGTGTGTGCAGGATAATGGTAAATCGGGGATTAATGTTTCTGATTCTCCTCTCACATCAGTGGGAAGTAACTCCATTGACTTCAGTGGAGTTACACCAAAGTCAGACTATCCGAAGTGAGAGGACACTTGGGACCCATACCTGAGGTAATGGACAGTTAAACATATATAAAATACTTTTTTATTTCTATCTTCTTCTGGTGTCTAACAGAAATAATGAACTCTGGGTCAGGCAATTCCTGGCAATTAATGACTGGTGGGTTAAGGGCTCACGGCCTTGCCATGAGCCCTCCAGTCCTCCAGCCAGTCATTAATTGCCAGGAAGTGCCCTAACCTTTTGGTCATTATTGCTTAAGTAAGATATTAGCTGTAAAAAGCCTAAAGGAAAAGATTTGTGATTATTTTGTTGGTAGTGGATGGTGGGGGGTTGTATGTTTGCTCCACTAAGTAATATATCAGCAAAAAGGTATTTGGATTTTTTAAAATGTGCCTCCCTAATGGTTTGAGTGCACGTACATTCAAATAACACATTTTACTGAGAAACCTGTGACAAATTATGTGCACTTTTCACCTCAGCCAATGAAGAGTAACAAATGCTGCCTTTCCCAAACCCACCTATAACTTGCCTTAACCACTTTCTTCACAAAAGTCACAGAATTGGAGGGAGAGGGGCTGAGGAGTCAGCCATAGCCAGCACTACCCTCAATCTAGAAAATGGGAAAGTAGCTATCCAGGATGCCATAAAGGTTCCCAGAAGAGAAGACGTAGGACCATTAAGAAGATCTATTAGGCCATCCCAAGAATGGGACTACCTCATGCTAGTCACATGGGAAGGAACATGGTCTACTAGATAGGCAGGGGACCGTGTGCCAGGATTCCTGGGCTTCATTCCTGGGCCTGTCAGCAAACTTTGTGTGTTTTAGAATGAATCAGGCTAAAATCCAGAGCCCAGCCTGCAGCCCAACTACTTAGATATATACAAGGGATGTTAGTGCAAAGGAATCACATCCTAGGCTGCTGATCCTCTTTGCAGAGCCCTCTCTGGCCCAATGGTCAGAACCAGTTGTGCAGGCCCTTACACATACCCCGCCACTATGGAGATTATGTGAGAACTCTTGTGGGAGTGGGTTCTTCAGTTCCACCACACGTGTCCTGACCTCTCCTGTCCCTTGTGGGCAGCATAGGGTGGCCCAGAGAAGCTGAACTTTCACTGGGAAGTGGGGACACTTCCCCTGGGACCTCCCTGCATCCCGGAGTGGGTACCTCTGCCTGGAGAGCCTCCACACCCACAGAGAAGTGAGTCAGATTTGTGCCTAAAGCCCTCTATGCCTTACTTTCCCCACATGCAGTCTCTCTGAAAAGTTTACAGTCTAAACAGGCAGGACTGACAATCGGTGGGAGGAGAAACAGGGGCACAGAGATGTGAAGTGATTTGCCTAAAGTCAATGGTAGACTAGAAACCTAAGCCCAGTCCAGGTCTCTGTCCAGTAGGCCAGGCAGCCTTTCAATGATTAATTTTCATATTCTTAACTTGGTTATGACGCAATTTATAACCCATACATTGTGGCCAAACTTCATGACTAAGGGACTCTATTTCTGATGGACCCACAACTCATGCTAGTCATACCATCAGCTTTATTCAGCTTCCAACATGGCTTTAACCAGAGAGTCATCGCCTCTCCCTTTTGCTCCCATCAAGGACATGCCACATTCTAGCCTGCAGAGAACAGCACTAGAAATAGCATAAGCACATGGCTATGTTCCTCCAATATCAAGTACCAAGCTTTGCATGCTTGGCTTAGGGAAGGAAATAGCAAGGGAAAAGGGGAAATGAAAATAAGAAAAAAAATCCCACATAAAAATAGGGAGAATTTTAGTAAAGTGGATCTCATGATTCCGTTTTTAACTGCAGCTCAAGTCCCTGAACAGGATGTGACTTAATGCTCCTGTGGCAGCTAATTACGAAAAAAAATCTTTGTCACTCACAGAGAAAAAATATCAATTTCTGCTTTTTTAAAAAGAGAGGTCGTTTTTCTATGTTTTTAGAATGACAACAAAGCAATCACTTCTGTAATTAAAGCCTGGCTGAAGTTCTCACTTTCTATCTTTTAGAACCCATATTTTTCTGAGTTCTTAAAGTGGAGCTGTACTCTGAAAAAGAAAAACATCACCTTTTAACTCAACAAATCTGCTCCTTTTTTATATCTAGAGTTATATCTACCTCTTAGTAACAAAAATATGTTTACTGATTTCTTTATGTAACTTTGGTTAGCCTCACAGCTCAGGGAGGATGAGTTGTATTCTGTTCCTTCCTGTGCTTTATGAACAGAATTATTTACAACGTTCCAATTAGCCATACCTCCAACTCATTCCAGGCCCTGAGGTTGCACAAGCATCACTGAGAACCTGTGCACAAGCTGCACAGGTTCTCCACTGCCTGGTCCTCTGGGTAGCCTTTTGGGCAGGTGTAAAATGACTATTCATGGAGCAAAGCAGTGGAGAAACAGGCTCTGAGAGAATAATTTGAGCATAGTGATGTTGTACGGGTGTAACTGGTTGAAATTTGTCCTGCAATTTCTTTCTTACTGGAAATGATGATGCATCAGAATGACGGACTCACTAGCTTAGTGCAAGTGTCATATCCCAGCACAGTCAAAGGTCCTATGACTTCTCTTGTGGACCTACAGAATAGATTAAAAGAACTTTCTGAAATGCTCTCTAATTCTGTTTATTTGGGTGTTCAACAATTTAAAGTTTGGAATCACTTTTAAGTAGAGCTAGGAAAAAAATTTCAGCTGAAACTCTTTTTTGATGAACAATGCAGATTCAGTTCAACCGAAACAATTCGTGAATTCATGTCCAACTTTTGATTCAGAATGACTTATGATAAAGTTGCCTTTTAAATTTTAATATAAAAATGAAAAAGAATAAAAAGTTTGGAATCAAAATGAAACCTTTTGTTTCAGGTTGAACTAAATGTTTCATTCTACATAAAAACAATTTTTTTTTACTCTTTGATTTTGCTGAATACTTTGAAAAATTTCATTTTCTGGTCAACATGTAACAATTTTAAAAAATATGTTTGGAAGTGTCAGCAGCTCAAAAAATCCATGGTTTGCACAGCTCTGCTTTGAAGGGCTTATCCTTTAAATTATCCCACAACTATTTTCTGTTTGTGTGTTTACTGCAGACAATACTTGCTGAGTACCTCAAAACTGGACACTGGTCCTTCAAACACACACGTGTGCAACTTCAATGGGATGTGACAGTGCTGGGAGGTGAGGCTTGAGCCTGCATTCTGGTCACTATTATCATTAATTAGGTTCACCAGAGAAGACCTAATTGGTTAGGGGTGTGCCTGATTACCAAGCGAGACCAGGGTTTGGAAGTTAATGAGCTAATTAGTTCATTAATAGGCAAATGGTTTTAAAAGGGCACAGGATGGTAGGGAGGGGGCGGGCAGGGACTAGGAGAGCCTGACAAGATGAGTGCTCAGAGTAGAGAGACCTCAGCCCCGCTCCTGTGTGGAGGCACAGGCACTGATATGTGTTGGTGAGGGACTGAGATGCTGTAAATAAAGTACACACTATTGTTTACAAGCAAGAAGGTCTCAGTACGATCTGTGTCCTTGGTAGAGGTGGAGGGTATGGCAGGCATGCTCTGTCAAATGGGACTGTTTGTGAGAGTAAAGGTACACAAGTGCATATGTGTTTGCAGGATTGTGACATTCCGGTGTATGTCACTAAACTGTGATCTCTGTAACCATTTAAATCATATGGATTCTTACTGAATTAGTACATGGTGCTCAGTTAAAAAGTTCTGACTTTTTTTTCTATGCCTATTTTATACTATTACTACAAAATAGACGTTATAATTTATTTTACTGTCCATCAGGATCCCTCTCCTTGAGATCTGAGGCCAACCTTATTTTGGAAAAAGGAAGACACTTAAAGTAAGCAGACATCCAGTAGCCTTTGAAATACAATCTATCCAAGTGCTGACCAAAAAGATAACCACCTCTCCCTCATCTCCCCTGTCCCTCCTTAAGATGGTATACCCACCATATAGATCTACTAAATAAATAGTCCTAACTATCTCTTTACTGGCTGCATAGATAAATATAAAAAGGTAACCAAACAAAGGAAACCTCAGTAATCAGGTGAAAAACTACTGCAAGTCTTGGAGCACTAAGCTTAGGGGGAAAATAGCTATTGAAGTTAATAATCATGATACAACTCCATTTGGGTGGAGCCATTGAAATGTTCACTCACAACAGAGTTACTTTAAAAATATTTGCTATCTTATCACTGGAGTGAAATGCACTCCACCATAGCTCTATCTAAGGTACTTATCCTTCATTACATACCAATTACTGCAGCAACTGAGTACCTCACAATCTTTAATGGATTTATCCTCACAGCCCCACAGTGATGTAGGAAAATGTTGTTATGCCCGTTTTACAGAAGTAGAACTGAGATACAGACAGACTCAGGCCCAAATCCTTAAATGTCCTTAGGTGCCCACTGAAATCAATGGGAGTTAGACACCTTAATACCATTGAGGATCTGGGCCTAAGTGATTTGCTGAAGGTCACACAGGGCGTCTGTACTAGAGCAGGGAATTGAACCTGGCTCTCTCAAGTACCAGGCTAGTACCTTAACCACTTGGGCTATTGAAAATTTTCCCACAGGGACAGCAGAAAACTATGCACTACTAAAGTCCTACTTAGTGAACTAAGTGGTTTCTCAGTAATGTACAAACCGTGGAGATAGCTAACACAATAGCTTGGATTGAGAGGAGGTGGGACGTTGGATGTTATTGCCCCTTTGGCCAGGAAGACTCACAAGCTCCAATTCTGTTCTCAGTTACACTGGCATAATCCCATCGAAGTCAGAATCATGCTCATAATGCCTTCTACCTCTTTTGTTATTCCTACATTCACACCCACCCTGTATTTCATGCATTAGAAATGGTTCAGTGCATACTGGTTTTAGGAAACATGATGTATCTCTGCCTAAATGAGAAAAATAAATATCCAGGGAGCTTTTGTACATGTCAACAGTATTCAGTGAAGCAATATGTGTAGGCAGCACTGGAAACAGTGACAAAGTGAGTATCTGTGCATAACTTGGGAATAATATCATCACTGTCTAGACAACTCAACAATTAGTATCCAGACATACCGAAGACTTCTTTAAGAAGCCTCCAACCAAAAAAAAAAAAAAAAGCCTCTATGGGGAAGAAATCCACAATTCACCCTCTGCCACCTTGCACATCTACCTCTATGTTGAGTTTTGTTTGAAAAGTTACTTTCTAGAATTAGCTTCTTTTTCAAGGCCACTGCTGAGTTCAGGTTTGTAAAGCTGCAATTAATGAAGATCTTCCTGTTAAAACATCTGTTTTAATAGTCTCTGTGTACAGCAGTTGCTAGGCAAAACTCTGTTTGATACAGTAATTCCCATACACTTCCCCTGCTGCTTCTCCTTTTATTTTTTGTACTTTGAAAAATTTCATCTTCAAAACTCTACTGAAGTTAGAGAAAACTCAGTGTTGATGAAGAAGCTTTGTACAGCACCATTTCTTACTTAGGCTGAGTCTCCTCTCCCTCAAGAGTTTTAATGCCATTGGGCCTAATTCTCACCACTTATACTGGTGCAAATTAGGAGTAATTCCACTGAAGACAGTAGAATTATATTGGCATAAAACCAGTGACAGAACAGAATCAGGTCCTCAGTTTTTACTCAGGCAAAACTCCCCCCTGGCTTTAATGGCAGCTTTGCCTGAGTAAGAAGTGTGGGCAAGATCCTTCTCTTACAGAGAAAAAGTCACGGAGTTTCCTGTCCCGTGTGTGAAGGCATGGGGTCATTCTGTCCAAGGGTGGGGCTTATTTTTCCCACCCCCTTACTAATCCCTGAACAAACCGAGGGCTTTGCCCACAGAGGTCTCAGATCCTCCAGCAGCTGCACAGATCACTGGCACAGAGGACTAATGCATCCCTGTCTCTCCTCCACATCTCTCCCTCACCATTAGCAGGGCTCCACTCTTGGCTGCTGGCCCCAGAGACCCTCTTTAAAGGTTGTTGGTGGGGAGAAGGGGAGTCTACAATGAAGAGCCTCTGTGCAACAGTTAACGCAGCCTGAGATGTAAGCTGTGTCCATTTCATATTTAAAGAGCCAGAAGAGAGAGAGTGTGTGATAATTGACATCTGCAGCATCTTCATTTCGGCGAGTAGTGGAGATGACGTTTAAAGCACATATTTCTTAAGTGGACTAAAGCCAAGGTAAACACAAATGACTAAAGTAATCACTGCCTCTTCATCCCTTTTAGACAACAGTCAGAGCTTTGAGAGGTATTTTTAACCCCTTGGTGTGTTTAGAGACAAGAGGACAGATCCTGTGGATTTTTAGGCTGCCTGCATTGCTTTGGAGGATTTACCCTCGCCATGCTTGCTTTTCTTCTGATCTGTTACAGTTTTGCTCTGTGCCCATACTAGTACTGTTCTAAATGTTTTCAGCTGCCCTCTGAGTACTAATCTCACATGCACAGCTCCAAAAAGCTCAGATCTGAGGAGATCTGAAAAGGCCATTATGGGGCAGTAGCAGAAGGACTTCTGGAACCATTTCAGTGTATGTTACTTAGTTCATCTCACATTGACATTAAATGGGTGCAGGATGAAATGGCTCAAGCTAAATCAGTATTTAGCTCTTGCTGAAAGCAAGTCTCATCCAAGTTGTATTTGGCACAGAGGTAAACCATGTGACATATTTTACAACCATACTAGAGTGACCACCTAGTTCTTAGCACAGTAAATTTCTGTACATGGACAAGACCGAAAAGTGTCTGACTTTTTTTAATGCTGGATAGTTAGGTCTGATTGGCACATGCATGCAAATGCTATACTCATGCAACCAAAAGGTCAATAGTTGAAATAGGAATATTTCTAGAGAGGGTATTGTTTACATGACTATAGCAAAAAACATTCAAGTTAAACTCCCACACAGTGCTCTGCAGATGACACAAACATTTCCAAAAATGTCTATCTACACCCAGTGGTAACCAGAGAACTTCAGTCAGTCTTTCAAAGGCTCAGGGCTGGGAGGGGATGGGACTAAATAACAAACACTTGCCTGTATTCCAGTCTAAATCCAAGGTTAGATATGGGCAACTGAAAATAGTGTGGTGAAGGGCGAGTCACTTGCCAATCTGTTTCCAGGCCTCTTAAAAACAACGGAAGAATGACTGGCTCAGCTGTCCAATAAAATACGTTTATAAAGTGCCTGCAATACTGATAATGACTTGGTGTTTTATAACAGGAGGCCGTGTGGCCCAGTAAGATGGAATATTAAAGTCAGGAGACCTTGGTTCTATCCCTGTTTCTACCATTAATCTGCTGTATGATCTGAGGCAAGTCATTTCACCTAACTGCGATTCAGCTGTCCATCTGCAAAGTGGGCATGATGATACTTACCTTCCTTTGGAAAGTGCTTTGAGATCAATAGAAGGAAAGAATGTACTTCATTTCAGATTTATTCTGTGATTTATGTGGATGGGAGCTAGAGTAGATCCTGACTTAGGGTTCTGGCTGACAAAGTCAGCGACAATGGGAATTGCATTGGTACATGGTCCCTGCAGTGTCCTTCCAAGCTGTAGGAGGACAACAGCCAAGTGTTCACACTATAGGAAACAGCTTGTTCACACTATAGAAAATCCATGTCTACCTAGCACTTCACAGTTGTTTCTGTGCGGTACACCATGGACACTCATAACTTCACAGTCACTGCATGGAGAGAACTAATGTCCTTATCCCTTGGGCTAAAAATGAATTTCCTTAAACCACTATGGCAGTTTATCACTTCTCATTGTCTCAGTTAAAAAGGCAGCAATACACATACCCATATGATGGCCAGTGCATGTTTTGCAGGTGTTTTTCCTTTAAAACCAGTTGCATAAAAAAGAAATATACTGGTACAATTAAGGTCTACCATAAAGATCGGGATTAAACAATTCCAATTACTGTACTTGTAGTTGTTGAGACTGCTTCGGCTTGTGATATCACTTCAGTTTTTAAAGCAGGGATGATGCATGCCACCCTCACACTACTACTACACTGCTCATAGAACAGTTTCATCAGTAGTTTTGCTGTCGTAGGAGAATGTACTCAGTTCACTGAGAGAATCTGTGG
Organism: Mauremys mutica; assembly: GCF_020497125.1. Lineage (NCBI taxonomy): Eukaryota > Metazoa > Chordata > Testudines > Geoemydidae > Mauremys > Mauremys mutica. The sequence goes on along the minus strand of NC_059072.1, from coordinate 201,293,826 downwards.
CTACTATAGGTCACTACACTCTGCTGCAGCATTCCTAGCCACCTTCTTTTTCCTTTTCTGTATTTCATCCTACTAGTCCCTGGTTGACACCTACAACAGCAGCTATGGCAACAAATTGGATGTCAGTCCTTTAGAACCTGTATGCTATCTAAGTACTGCATATGAGTCCTGCAGCAGAGCAAAGTGGGTAGCGGTTAGGAAAATCTGCAAGATTTATTTCACTAAAGTTTCCCATAGCTCATCCTGATGGCACATGGGCTTTACTTCTCCTTCCCACTGCAGAGTGAGTAGGGAGATAGCCCTCCAAACTCAGGGAAAGCCTAATGATCTCAGGACACCTGTGGAGGGTTGGGGAATTTCCATTGAGTCCCATTGTCTACTCCCCCATATCCCAGTGGTACTTACCCATGCTTGGACCATACCAGTTCCCCTAAGGAGACACTTCCGCTTACAGAGGAGGAAATTGTTTCAGATAATGCTAATAGGGTCTGCATTTTCCTTACCCTGGGAAATCCCTGCAGGCTTGAAGGGGTTGCTGCCACAGAATGACATTTACCCTGGCCAATTTCCCCTTCTCTTACCTCCTACAGAGCTCTAAAGATAAAAAAGGAGATTCTGTGGAATCAGAGGAAGCAGTGACTGTGCCTTTTAGGATCAGCATCCTCTCCCCTAAAAAGTTTTGCCATTTTAATGGAAATACAACACTTTTTTTTTTGCCATCCACTGAATTTTTCTGAAGCTGTGATTTGGCTCTTTGCAACTTACTTAATTTCAACAGACAAGCCAGTTTCCTTTGTACAAACATATACAGCATGGGGAATATTTAGTTTGAGTTTCTCTTTCATTGTGGTTCACTTTGACTTTAATATGTATGTCAATTCTCTCAATACATTGTTTTTTCTGTTCCTCATTTAAAGTTGAAAATGTATGCCTTAAAAATACAGTACAGTATGTAGATTGGGTCCCTTTCCTAGGATAGTACTTGCTAATTATTCTCCTTATATTTTCTTCACTCACACACTTTTCCTGCTTTGTTAATATTATACACTCTTTATGCTACTATGCTGTACTATATTTCCCTCTACAGACTCAGGAAATTCCAGAGAGAATTAGGACCGCTTTCTCTCACTTATTATGAAATGTCATTGTGGGTCATGACCGAATACTCTTCAAAAGTGAACTCGGGCAGAACTAGAATCCTGAACATAAGACTGATTTCATCACCATTTAGTGTTGATCCTGAAGCCAGAGTTGTATTGTTAAATGTTTACAAGAAGATAAATGGGAATCCTGAATCTTCTTTGAGTAGTGTCCCTATGAGTGCTCTATTCAGGTACGCTTGAGCCTCGTGCGTTTAATCAGATGTTTTTGGTAGCAGTGCCCATTCAGCCCATGCATGTACCCCACACATGCTCCTGCCATGCACTGAGGTTATATGGGGCTGCGTAAGTGAACTGCCTTCAGTTCCTCCTTAAGCACCTGTGGTCTGAGATAGTCTGCAATGAGTGCCTATTCTCTATTTAACATTTAGATCAATTGTTTATAGTTACTTAGCAAATCTTTTAGTGTTCCCTCACAAAAAAAAATGATTTAAAAAATCTTTTTATTCTTAGATATAGTTGGATAGTAGTTTAGAACTTCCCCTTCTTGGGGTTGTCTCTTGTATTATTTTTTCATGGGGTTTCTGGGTTCTCCGGGATTCAAGAGGTGCCTCCTGCTGAGAGGCTATTCTGGGCACCGAATACTTCTACGGTACTGATGTCCTCTTCTGCACCTGCTTCTAAACAGAAGGAGGTAGGGTTAAATCTCTAAGAGTATCTCGGTTACTGACACACAAGAGGGTTATGGAGACCTCAGGTCCCAAGGGGAGTTCCATGCAGGCGCCCAGTCATGTCAGTACCACAAAGACAAAGAAGAAAACTCAGCCTAAGATACCCAAACTCAGAACTGAGTCTATCTGGACCTTGACAGGAGAAAAGCATTATAAGCCTGTCGTGGAACAATGCTTAGTACTGATATCAAGGAAGTCAACTAGTGAAAGTAGTGAAATCTGCTAGACCTCATATGGTACCAAGGGAATTGGAGCCGACGCAGTCCCTGGCCAAGTGCTCGGTGCTGGCAACATCAGTACAAAAACCACCTTCCACAGGCTCTCTCCTGGGCCAGTCTTCGTTACTGTCAGTACCACAAGAGTTCAGGTACCTGTGACAGTACCTCCCATAAGACTTTATGGAAATATGCTATGTTTTATGCTACATATGCCATGTAACATATCTTTGTAAAGGTTATGATCTACTGAATCTATTAATCCTATTTGTATGCATGTATCATTTTTGTATTCAAAGTTATGAATATTGGCTATGTACTGGCTTGATTTCTAAATAACTTTAGTAAAGCATTTGGTCAGTTCCTGGAGAAAGGAATGTTGAAGTTAAGTACCTAATCAAGAAACACTTAAATGACAATGAATCTGGGAATGCTCCAATCCACATAAGAAGTCTACTTAGGGACATTCAAGGTAGCATGTGACCCATGGCTGCTACCTGGTAAGAAACTGAGTCATGCATAGACATGTGACTTACCCAGGTGACTCCTAAACTCCATCTTGGAGCTGGACTTTGCATAGGAATGAGGTGGGGGTCTCCACCCACAAGAGAAAATCTATTTAAACCCCTGGGAGACCCCTCCCTTTGGTCTTGAGCTGGCTAAAGAGAGAGCCTCTCCACCCCACAGGATACGTGAAAGAAACTGGAACAAAGGACAGTGACTGCAAGGGGTGTGAGTGATTGCTGGACCCAGGCTAAAAGGAGATTAGTCTGTAAAAGGGAGCACTCTGGAACTGGTGAGGATCTTGTCTGTATTCGGTTTGATTAGACATAGATTTGTGTGTTTTATTTTACTTTGCTTGGTAACTTACTTTGTTCTGTCTGTTACTTCTTGGAACCAATTAAATCCTACTTTCTGTATTTAATAAAATCACTTTTTAGTTATTAATTAACTCAGAGTATGTGTTAATCCCTGGGTGCCTGTATCTATTGGGTTTCCGGGAAACTGGGCGGGAGGAAGCCCGCCCAATGCTAAAGGATCCCCCCCAGCCTAAGGGGAGGATCCACAGGGCCTCAGAAACCCACTAATTTCAGGGGACAACTAATAAAAGAACAGGGACAGGAGTGTGGTCAAAGGGTCATAAGAAGGGAGCCTGACGGGGACACCGAGCAGAGAACCCCGGACAGCGCCCACTGCTCCTCGAAGGCGTCAAGGGAGCCAACGGATGCCACCCAGAGGAACTCCGCCCGGAGACGTGAATGGACTAAGGATCGGAAACAAGCCCCACAGTCGCAGGAGTCTCCATTGGCCAACCGCCTCTCCCTGGTCGCGTCGATGGCCAGTTTGGCCAGGGCGAGGAGGAGGTTGACTAGGAGGTCCCACGACTTTGTGGGGCCACGGATAGGGAGTGCATGGAGAAGGAGGTGGGGGGAAAAGTGCAGGCAGAAACGTAACAGGATGTTGGTGAGGAGCCGGTATAGGGGCTGTAACCTGGTGCACTCTAAGTAAACGTGCGCCAGGATCTCCCTCACGCCGCAGAAGGGACAGGTGTCTGGGACAGGGGTAAACCGCACCAAGTACACGCCCGTGCTCACGGCCCCATGGAGGAGCCGCCAACTGATATCCCCGGCGGGCCTCAGGACCAGGGTGGAGTACAGGCTGGCCCACCAGGGCTCCTCACTCTCCAGAGGTGGCAGGAGGTCCCGCCACTTGGTGTCGGGGCGGGACACGAGGGTGAGGAAGTGAAGGGTGTGGAGCATGAGCATGTAGAGATGCTTCCTTGGCACGGTTTGGAAATGGACCGGCTGCAGATCGTGCAGCCGGCTTGTGGAGAAGGGGCTGGGGGCCGGTCGGGTCCACGGGACAGGGGCCCGATGAAAAGGTCCAGACGGCTCGGGGTGGGGGGTGGGCGGGACGTGCCCTCACACAGGACCCAGTCAAGGTAGGCCCGAGCAGCGGGCGGCAAAGCGACCTTCACCTCCTGTAGTACGCGCCGGGGAGTACAAGGTCTGGAGAGCCCCATACGCAGAGCGAGCGTCAGGGGATCCAGCCAGTCTCCCCGGTCGTAGTCCAGGAGGTCTCTGACCCTGGTAGCTTCCTCCAGGACCAACCTCTGGCACACCGCGGGGGACTCCGCCACCTGCACACGGAGCTGGGGGTTGTGTAGCAGGGGCTCCGCGAGGACAGCTTCCAGGTCCGGAGGAGGTCCTGGTAGAAGACCGGCAGCCCGGAGAGGTCTCGCGGAAGACCCCTCGGATCGAGATAAAGGAGCTGCCGGTCGTATCGGAGCCCTCGGAAGCGGCGCAGGAAGGCGTGTGCCAGGGCTCTCCACACCGGACTACCCGCACCATAAAGGAGCCTCTGCAGTGCCTGGAGGCGGAAGACGTGGACCTGAGTGCGTAGGCACTTCAGGCCCTGCCCTCCCTCCTCCAGAGACAGGTGGAGCACCCCTGCAGGGACCCAGTGCAGTCCTGGCCAAAAGAACTCCAGAACCACCTTCCGGAGGTCGGCCAGGAACACCAGGGCTGGGACCAGGGTGTTGAGCCGGTACCAGAGCATGGACAGGACCAGTTGATTGAGCACCAGTGCCCTCCCTCGGAGGGAAAGGCACCGGAGGAGTCCTGTCCATTTCCGGAGCCGCTCTGCCACCCTGCCCTGCAAACCTTGCCAGTTCTCCGGTGGAGACGGATGCGTGGCAGAAAGGTAAATGCCGAGATAGAGCAGCGGACCCGCGCTCCACAGGATGGCCTGAAGCGCGGGTGGGAGGGAGCTCGCCTGCCACTCGTCCCCGACCACCAGGCCAGAGCTCTTGACCCAGATGACCCGGGTGGAGGAGGCCGCCGAGTACACAGCCTGGCAGGCCTCCACCCGCGCCAAGTCGCCCGGGTCCTGGACCTCGAGGAGCACATCGTCGGCGTACGCCGACAGGATCAGCCGCAGCTCCGGCTCCCGAAGCACCAACCCCGTCAACCTCCTGGGGAGGAGACAGAGGAAGGGCTCGATCGCCAGGGTGTACAGCTGGCCTGAGAGGGGGCACCCCTGCCGCACTCCCCGCCCGAAGCTGACTGGCTCGGTCAGGGTTCAGTTGAGCCTGACCAGACACTCTGTGGAAGCGTACAGCACCTGGAGAAAACCCACAAACTAGGACCCGAAGCCTAACGCTTGCAGAGTGCCCAGGAGATGCCTGTGGTCCACTCTGTCGAACGCCTTCTCCTGATCCAGGGACAGGAGGGCGAACGACAGACCATCCCTGCACCCAAGCTCCAAGAGATCCCGGACCAGACACAAGTTATCGAAGATGCTACGGCCCGGGACGGTGTAGATCTGGTCTGGGTGGATCACGTCCTCCACCACGGCCCCCAGCCGCAGCAAGATGGCCTTGGCTACAGTCTTGTAGTCCGTGCTGAGGAGCGAGACGGGACGCCAATTCTGTAAGTCGCGGAGGTCCCCCTTCTTTGGCAGTAAGGCGAGCACGGCTCGCCTGCACGAGAGAGGGAGGACCCCACTCCGCAAGGACTTGGCCCAGACGGTGACCAGGTCCGGGCCGAGGACGTCCCAGAATACGCGGTAGAACTCCACGGTCAGCCCGTCCATGCCCGGAGACTTGTTGGTGGGCATGCGGCGGAGGGCTTCCGAGAACTCGGCCAGAGAGAGAGAGAGGCAGCTCTAGCCGGTCCCGGTCGCCTGCGCTGACCATCGGGAGCCCGTCCCAGAGCGCTCTGCAAGCGGCAGGATTGGTCGGATCCAGGGAGAAAAGGTGCGCGTAGAAGGTCCGGGCCCTCTCACACATCTCCTCCGGATCCGTGAGGGGGGTGCCATCCTCTGCCAGAAGGCAGGTGACGTGCTTCTTGGCCCCCCTCCTTTTCTCCAGGGCGTAGAAGAAGCGGGAGCCGTGATCCATCTCCCAAAGGAGGTGGATGCGGGATCGAACAGAGGCGCCCCGGGCCCGATGGTCTTGGAGGACCCGGAGCTCCTCCCGCTTCTCCCAGCACGCTCTGCAAAGGGATGGATCCTCGGGGCTGGCGGCCAGACGCCTCTCCAGCTCTAAGACCTCCCACTCCAACTGCCCTATCACCACATCCCTCCATCGGCTGGCGCCCCGGGTGTAGTCACGGCAGAAGAGCCGGGTGCGCACCTTCCCCACATCCCACCACCGCCGCGCCAAGGGAAAGGCACACCACTGCCCTCACCAGGCCAGCCAGAACTCCCGGAAGGACTCCACGAAGCCCCCATCCTCCAGCAAGCTGTTGTTAAAGTGCCAATAGGCCGGCCCTGGCCTCTCTGCACAGAGAGAGGCCGTCACAGTGACGAGGTGGTGGTCCGAAAAAGGGGCCGGCCGCACGCTGGAGGACTGGGCCCATGAGAGATGGAAACGTGACAAATAGATGGGGTCCAACTGGGAGTGGTACGACCAATGGGCTTCCACCCGGACATAGGTGAACGTGGAGACATCGTCCGGGTGGTGGTCACGCCAGACGTCCACCAGGGAGTGATGGGTGACAATCTCCCGGAGGACGTCCGCGGCGGCTGGGCTCTGCTCGGTCCCCGAGCGGTCCCGCTCCTCTAGGACGGTGTTATAGTCCCCGCCCAGGACCAGGCACTCACGAGGATCCAAGGAGCCGAGGAAGGCGGACGCCTGCTGATAGAACCGCAGCCGCTCCGGGGCATAGACGTTCACGAGGTTGACCACGAGCCCCTCCATGCGGACCCGGAGGTGAAGCAGGCGGCCTGGCACAGCCTCGGCGACCCCCAGCACCTCGGGCCGTAGGTCGGGGGAGAACAGGGTAGCCACTCCAGCCCTATGGGTCATGAGATGGCTGAAGTAGACCCCGTCCCCACACTCCAGCCGCCAGCTAGCTTCAGCGGCCGGATCCGTGTGGGTCTCCTGCAGGAAAACCACAGAGTACCCCCACTCCCGAAGGAAGGAGAGCACCTGGCTCCTGCGGAAACCCACCCTACAGCTCCGGGTGTTCAGTGTGGCAAAGGTGACGAGTGCCATGAGGAGGGCTGGGGGAGATCCTCGCCAGCAGGGGCGCTCACGACCCCCGTTGGGCCGCGCAGCAAACCGTGACCCACCCTGAAGGTGAGCAAGGAGTTACGGAAGCTACGGACCCGATGGTAAGCTGTGGCACCCTGCTTCCCGGTCCTCTTGCCCTCCCCCATGAGGGCCCTCGCGGCCCGGAGGATCTGTTGGAAGTCCCCACATCACTGGAGAGCAAGCGGGACCTTGTTGCAGGAGTCCCGGACTTCCTCTAGGAACTCCCGCAACTCCTCTCTCAGCGTATGGGGGGGTGGGGTCACTGGCCTCCGGTGATCCACCGGTGAGGCCTCTGGCGCAGCCCCGTGGCCCACTGGGACAGGCAAGCAAGGGGCGGACCCGCGACGTGGCGCCCGATGGGCCGGGGCCACCTGGTCCGCCCCGGACCCTGGCTCAGTGGGGGGCGGCGGAGGGAAGAGTGCAGCCCCTAGTGGGTCGGGACTGTGAAACTCAAAGGCCGCTCCCTGGGAGTCATCCTCTGGGAAAGGGAAGGAGACAGCTCCAGGGGCGGCAATAACATCATGGGAGGTGGAGGGGGTAGGGCTGGGGTCAGGAGCAGGGGTGGGGGGAGGGACAGAGATGGGACCCTGGGCCGCAGGAGCTGGACCACCAGTAGGTGGATCCTCGCGGCTAGGCACGAGGGTTTGAGGGGTAGGGAGGGGGTCCCCAGTGACACCGGGCTCAGGCTCAACGGCAGGTAGAGCAGCTTTGGCGTGGAGAAATGCAGAACCCCCAGGGGGGCCCCCGCCCGGGAAGGAACTCGGTCGCCCCACACCACCGAGGGACACCCCTTGTAGCTCGTCTCCCGGCCACGAGGCACCGGCCGTCGCCGTAACAGGCTCGGCAGCCAGCAGCAGGGTGCCATCCGCAGCCAGGCAGGTCGAGGAGTCCAGGGGACCCTCGGAGGCGGGAGCGGACGCAGCAGGAGGGACGTTGGAGCATGGGGAAGGGGGAGCTGGGGTGGGACCTCGACCTGGCTGACCTGCTGGCAGGAGGTCATCCTCCCCCGGGGTGACCGGGGTCAGACCCAGGGCCTCGATCTCCTCAAAGATGGAGGGGAGCTCACCTCCCATCACCCCGGGGTCCTCCCCACTCACGCCCGAGGTGATGCTCGCCTCGGGTGTTGCAGGAGGCACAGGCGGCAAGGGAACAGGAGGGGCCTCATCGGAGGCCCCCGCAGGGAGGGACTGCGGAGGAGGGATGGTGGTACCCTCTGGTGCTGCCACGTCTTCCCCAGCCGGCACTGGCAGATGGGCCGACCCCGTGGGCATGGCGGAAGGCTCAGTGTCTGTGGCCCCCTTATGGTCTTATGGGGGGCTTCCGCCTCAGGTGGCGCGAGCAGAGCCCGAGCCTTCCGCTTGCCCCGCATACCCTGTACCCGGGTCCAGCCCTCCATGGCATCGCCCGTGGGCTGGTCGACAGGGGTTGGGTCGGGGGGCAGGGATGACAGTTTGGGGGCCTGGAGAGGCACTGGTGGGACAGCAGGAGGGAGGGAAGAGTCCCCCTGGGGAGAGCCCTCTCCCACGCCCGGCAGTACCCCTGCCGCACCCTCCTCCACAGGCCCCGCCAAAGTGCAGGCATCCCTAACCCTAGGGCGGGAAACCCTACCCATAAGAACCCTAACCATAGCTCTAAGTGCCCTACTCATAGGAACGCTAACCCTAGGGTGGGAATCCCTTCCCATAGCAACCCTAACTCTAAGTCGAAGTGCTCTACCAATAGCAAACCTAACCATAGGACGGGAAGCCCTACCCATAGGAACGCTAACCCTAGCTCCAAGTGCTCTACTCATAGGAACCCTAACACTAGGACGGGAAGCCCTACCTATAGAAACCCTAATTTTAGCTACAAGGTCCCTACCCATAGGAACCCTAACACTAGGGCGGGAATCCTTACCCATAGCAACCCTAACCCTATCTCGAAGTGCCAAACCCATAGCAACCCTAAACCTAGGGCGGGAAGCCCTACCCATATTAACCATAAACCTAGCTCAAAGTGACCTACCCATAGCAACCCTAACCCTAGGGAGAGAAGCCCTACCCACATGAACCCTAACCCTAAGGCGGGAAGCCCTACCCATAGGAACCCTAAGCCTAGCTCCAAGTGCCCTACCCATAGCAACCCTAACCCTAGGATGGGAAGCACTACCCATAGGAACCCTAAACCTAGCTCCAAGTGCCCTACCAGTAGCAACCCTATCACTACGGTAGGAAACCTGACCCATAGCAACCCTAACGCTAGGGCGGGAAGCAGTACCCATAGAAACCCAAACCCTAGGGGAGGAAGTCCTACCCTTAGCAACCCTAACCATAACTCCAAGTGCCCTACCCATAGCAAAACTAACCCTAGGGCAGGAAGCCCTACCCATAGCAACCCTAACCTTAGCTCCAAGTGCCCCATCCATAGGAACCCTAACCCTTGCTCCAAGTTCTGTACCCATAGCAACCCTAACCATAGCTCCAGGTCCCCTCCCCATAGCAACCCTAACCCTAGGGGAAGAAGCCCTACCCATAGCAACCCTAACCCTAGCTCCAAGTGCCCTACCCATAGGAAACCTAACCCTATGGCGGGAAGCCGTACCCATAGGAACCCTAACACAAGGGCGGGAAGCCCTATCCATTGGAACCGTAACCCCAGCTCCAAGTACCCTACCCATAGGAACCCTAACCCTAGCTCCAAGTGCCGTACCCATAGCAACCCTAACCCTGGTGCGGGAAGCCCTACCCATAGGAACCCTAACCCTAGGGCGGGAAGCCGTACCCATAGGAACCCTAAACCTAGCTCCAAGTGCCCTACCCATAGGAACCCTAACCCATTGGTGGGAGGCCCTACCCAGAGGAACCCTAACCCTAGCTCCAAGTGCCGTACCCATAGCAACCCTAACCATAGCTCCAAGTCCCCTACCAATAGGAACCCTAACCCTGGTGCGGGAAGCCCTACCCATAGGAGCCCTTACCCTATCACAAAGTGCCATATCTATAGGAACCCTAACCCTAGGGTGGGAAGCTGTACCCATAGGAATCCTAACCTTAGCTCCAAGTGCCCTACCCATAGGAACCCTAATCCTAGGGCGGGAAGCCCTTCCCATAGGAACCCTAACCCTAGCTCCAAGTGCCCTACCAATAGGATCCCTAACCTAGGGTGGGAAGCCCTATACATAGGAACCCTAACCCTAGGGCGGGAAGCCCTACCCATTGGAACCGTAACCCCAGCTTCAAGTTTCCTACCCATCGGAACCCTAACAATAGGGCGGGAAGCCCTACCCATAGGAACCCTGACCCTAGGGCGGGAAGCCCTACTCATAGGAACCCTAACCATAGGGCGGGAAGCACTACCCATAGGAACCCTGACCGTAGGCGGGAAGCCCTACCCATAAGAACCCTAATCCTAGCTTCAAGTGCCATACCCACAGAAACTCTAAGCCTTGGGCGGAAAGCCCTACCCATAGGAAAGCTAACCCTAGGGTGGAAAGCCATACCAATAGGGAATCTAATCCTAGGGCGGGAAGCCCTACCTATAGGAACCCTAACCCCAGCTCCAAGAGCCCTACCCTTGGGAACCCTAACCCTAGCTCCAAGTGCCCTACCAATAAGAACACTAACCCTAGCTCCAAGTGCCCTACCTATAGGAACCCTAACCCTAGGGCGGGAAGCATTACCCATAGCAACCGTAAACCTAGATCCAAGTTCCCTACCCATAGGAACCCTAACCCTAGGGCGGGAAGCCTTACCAATAGCAACCCTAAATCTACCGCGGGAAAACTTACCCATAGAAACCCTAACCCTAGCTCCAAGTGCCCTACCCATAGGAACCCTAACCCTAGGGCGGGAAGCCTTACCCATAGCAACCCTAACCCTAGCTCCAAGTTCCCTATCCATAGGAACTCTAACCCTAGGGCGGGAAGCCCTACCCATAGGAACCCTAACCCTAGCTCCAAGTGGCCTACCCATAGAAACCCTAAGCTGAGGGCGGGATGCCCTACCCATAGGAACCCTAACCATAGGACGGGAAGCCCTACCCATAAGAACCCTAACAATAGCTCCAAGTGCCCTACCCATAGCAACCCTAATCCAAGCTACAAGGGCCCTACCCATAGGAACCCTTACCCTATGGGAGGAATCCTTGCCGATAGCAACCCTAACCCTAGCTCCAAGTGCCCTACCCATATCAACCTGAACTCTAGGGCGGGAAGCCTACCCATAGCAATAGTAAACCTAGGTCCAAGTGACCTACCCATAGCAACCCTAACCCTAGGGAGGGAAGCCCTACCCATATGAGCCCCTAACCTAGGGCGGCAAGCCCTACTCATAGGAACCCTAACCCTACCTCCTAGTGTCCTACCCATAGCAACCCTAAACCTAGGGTGGGAAGCCGTACACATAAGAACCCTAACCGTAGCTCCAAGTGCCCTACTCATAGGAACCCTAACCCTAGGGCGGGAATCCCTACCCATAGGAACCCTAACCCTAGGGCTGTAAGCCCTACACATAGGAACCCTAACCCTAGCTCCAAGTGCCCTACCCATAGGAATCCTAACACTAGCTACCAGTGTCCTACCCATAGCAAGTCTAACCCTAGGGCAGCATTCCATTACTATAGAAACCCTAACCTTACGTCCAAGCGCCCTACCCATAGCAACCCTATCCCTACGGCAGGAAGCCTTACCCATAGCAACCCTAACCCTAGCTCCAAGTGCCCTACCCATAGGAACCCTAACCCTAGGGCAGTTAGCCCTACCCTTAAGAACCCTAACCCTAGCTAGGGTTGGGGTTCCTATGGGTAGGGCAATTGGAGCTAGGGTTAGGGTTACGATGGGTAGGTCACTTGGAGCTAGGGTTAGGGTTCCTATGGGTAGGGCTTCATGCCCGAAGGTTAAGATTCCTATGGGTAGGGCACTTGAAGCTAGGGTTAGGGTTCCAATAGGTAGGGAACTTGGAGCTAGGGTTAGGTTTCCTATGGGTAGGGCTTCCCGCCATAGGGTTAGTGTTCCTATGGTTAGCGCACTTGGAGCTAGGGTTAGGGTCCCTATGCGTAGGGCTTCCCACCCTAGGGTTAGGGTTCCTATGGGTAGGGCACTTGGAGCTAGGGTTAGGGTTCCTATGGATAGGGCTTACCACCCTAGGGTTAGGGTTCCTATGGGTAGAGCACTTGGTGCTAGGGTTAGGGTTCTTATGGGTAGGGCTTACCGCCCTACAGTTAGGGTTCCTATGGGTAGGGCACTTGGAGCTAGGGTTACGGTCCTTATGGGTAAGGCTTCCCGCCATAGGGTTAGGGGTTTTATGGGTAGGTCATCCCGTGCTAGGGTTGGGGTTCCTATGGGTAGGGTTTCCCCCCTAGGGTTCGGGTTCCTATGGGTAGGGCCCTTGGAGCTAGGGTTAGTGTTCCTATGGGTAGGGCACTTGGAGTTGGGTTAGTGTTCCTATGGGTAGGGCTTCCCGCCCTAGGGTTAGAGTTCCTATGGGTAGGGCACTTGTAGCTAAAGTTAGAGTTCCTAAGGGTAGGGCTTCCCGTCCTAGGGTTAGGATTCCTATGGGTAGGGCTTCCAGCCCTAGGGTAAGGGTTCCTATGGGTAGGGCACTTGGAGATAGGGTTAGGGTTCCTAGCGGTAGGGCACTTGGCAGTAGGGTAAGGGTTCCTGTGCGTAGGGCTTTCCACCCTAGGTTTAGGGTTCCTATCGGTAGGGCTTTCCGCCTGAAGGTAAAGATTCCTATGGGTAGGGCACTTGGAGATAGGGTTAGGATTCCTAAGCGTAGGGTTTCCCGCCCTAGGGTTAGGGTTTCTATGGGTAGGGACCTTGGAGCTAGGGTTAGGGTTCCTAAGCGTACGGTTTCCCGCCCTAGGGTTAGGGTTTCTATGGGTAGGGAACCTGGAGCTAGGGTTAGGGTTGCTGTAGATAGGGCACTTGGAGCTAGGGTTAGGGTTCCTATGGGTAGGGCTTCCCGCCCTAGGGTTAGGGTTCCTATGGGTAGGGCACTTGGAGCTAGGGTTAGGGTTCCTATGGGTAGGGCTTCCCGCCCTAGGGTTAGGGTTCCTATGGGTAGGACACTTTGAGCTAAAGTTCGGGTTCCTATGGGAAGGGCTTCCCGCCCTAGGGTTCGGGTTCCTATGGTTAGGGCTTCCAGGCCTAGGGTAAGGGTTACTATGGGTAGGGCACTTGGAGATAGGGTTAGGGTTCCTAGCGGTAGGGCACTTGGCACTAGGGTAAGGGTTCCTATGTCTAGGACTTCCCGCCCTTGGGTTAGTGTTCCTATGGGTAGGGCTCTTGGAGCTAGGGTTAGGGTTCCTATGGGTAGGGCTTCCTGCCCTAGGGTTAGGTTTCCTATTGGTAGGGCACTTGGAGCTAATGTTAGGGTTCGTATGGGTAGGGCTTCCATCCCTAGGGTTAGGGTTCCTATGGGTAGAGCACTTGGTGCTAGGGTTAGGGTTCTTATGGGTAGGGCTTCCCGCCCTAGGGTTAGGGTTCCTATGGCTAGGGCACTTGGAGATAGGGTTAGGGTTCTAATGTGTAGGGCGTCCCGCCCTAGGGTTAGGGTAGGGCACTTGGAGCTAGGGTTAGGGTTCCTATAGTTAGGGCACATGGAGCTAAGGTTAGGGTTCCCATGGGTAGGGCTTCCCACCATAGGGTTAGGGTTTCGGTGGGTAGGGCTTCCCACCCTAGGGTTAGGGTTTCTATAGGTAGGGCTTCCCGCCCTAGGGTTATGGGTCCTATGGGCAGGTCATCCCGTGCTAGGGTTATGGTTCCTATGGGTATGGCACTTGGAGCTAGGGTTATGGTTCCTATGGGTAGGGCACTTGGAGATAGGCTTAGGGTTCCCATGGGTAGAGCTTCCCGCCGTAAGGTAAGGATTCCTATGGGTAGGGCACTTGGAGCTAGGGTTAGGATTCCTATGCGTAGGGTGCCTGGAGCTAGGGTTAGGGTTCCTATGGGTAGGGCTTACAGCCCTAGGTTTAGGGTTCCTATGGGTAGGGCTCTTGGAGCTGGGGTTAGGATAACCAAGGGTAGGGCTTCTCTCCCTAGTGTTAGGGTTCCTGTTAGTAGGGCACTTGGAGATAGGGTAGGGTTCCTATGGGTAGGGATTCCCACCCTAGGATTACGGTACCTATGGGTAGGGCACTTGGAAATAGGGTATGGGTTCCTATGGGCAGGTCTACCCTTCCTAGGGTTAGGGATGCTATGAACAGGGCACTTGGAGCTAGGGTTAGGGTTCCTATGGATAGGGCTTCCCGCCCTAGGGTTAGGGTTCCTATGGTTAGGGCTTCCCATCCAAGGGTTATGGTTACTATGGGTAGGGGTTCCTGACCTAGGGTTAGGGTTCCTAAGCGTAGGGGTTCCAACCCTTGGGTTAGGGTTTCAATGAGTAGGGAACTTGGAGCTAGGGTAAGGGTTCCTATGGGTAGGGCTTCCCACCATAGGGTAAGGGTTCCTATGTGTAGGGCACTTGGAGCTAGGGTAAGGGTTCCTATGGGTAGGGCATCTGGAGCTAGGGTTAGGGTTGCTGTAGATAGGGCACTTGGAGCTAGGGTTAGGGTTCCTATGGGTAGGGCACTTGGAGCTAAAGTTAGGGTTCCTATGGGTAGGGCTTCCCGCCCTAGGGTTAGAGTTCCTATGGGTAGGGCAGTTGGGCTTGGGTTAGGGTTCCTATGGGTAGGGCTTCAAGGCCTAGGGTTAGGCTTCCTATGGGTAGGGCACTTGGAGCTAGGGTTAGGATTGCTATAGGTAGGGCACCTGGAGCTAGGGTAAGGGTTGGTATGGGTAGGGCGCTAGGAGCTAGGGTTAGGGTTCCTATGGATAGGGATTCCCGCCCTAGTATTAGGGTTCCTATGGGTATGGTTTCCCACCCTAGGGTTAACGTTCCTAAGGGTAGGGCTTCCAGCCCTAGGGTAAGGGTTCCTATGGGTAGGGTTTCCCTCCCTAGGGATAGGGTTCCTATGGCTGGGGTATTCCCGCCACAAGGTTAGGGTTCCTATGGGTAGGGCTTCCCTCCCTAGGGTAAGGGTTCCTATGGGTAGGACTGCCCGACCTAAAGTTAGTGTTCCTATGGGTAGGGCACTTGGAGCTAGGGTTAGGGTTCCTATGGGAAGGGCACGTGGAGCTAGGGTTAGGTTACCTATGGGTAGGGTTCCTATGGGCAGGGTTTCCCGCCTAGGGTTACGGTTACTATGGATAGGGCACTTGGAGCTAGGGTTAGGGTTCCTATAGGTAGGGCACTTGGAGCTAGGGTTAGGGTTCCTATGGGTAGGGCTTCCCTCCCTACGGTTAGGGTTCCTATGGGTAGGGCACTTGGAGCTAGGGTTAGGGTTCCTATGGGTAGGACACTTGGAGCTAGGGTTAGAGTTCCTGTGGGTAGGGTTTCCCGCCCTAGGGTTAGGGTTCCTATGTGTAGGGCACTTGGAGCTAGGGTTCGGTTTCCTATGGGTAGGGCACTTGGAGCTAGGGTTAGGGTTCCTATAGTTAGGGCACATGGAGCTAAGGTTAGGGTTCCCATGGGTAGGGCTTCCCACCATAGGGTTAGGGTTTCGGTGGGTAGGGCTTCCCACCCTAGGGTTAGGGTTTCTATAGGTAGGGCTTCCCGCCCTAGGGTTATGGGTCCTATGGGCAGGTCATCCCGTGCTAGGGTTATGGTTCCTATGGGTATGGCACTTGGAGCTAGGGTTATGGTTCCTATGGGTAGGGCACTTGGAGATAGGCTTAGGGTTCCCATGGGTAGAGCTTCCCGCCGTAAGGTAAGGATTCCTATGGGTAGGGCACTTGGAGCTAGGGTTAGGATTCCTATGCGTAGGGTGCCTGGAGCTAGGGTTAGGGTTCCTATGGGTAGGGCTTACAGCCCTAGGTTTAGGGTTCCTATGGGTAGGGCTCTTGGAGCTGGGGTTAGGATAACCAAGGGTAGGGCTTCTCTCCCTAGTGTTAGGGTTCCTGTTAGTAGGGCACTTGGAGATAGGGTAGGGTTCCTATGGGTAGGGATTCCCGCCCTAGGATTACGGTACCTATGGGTAGGGCACTTGGAAATAGGGTATGGGTTCCTATGGGCAGGTCTACCCTTCCTAGGGTTAGGGATGCTATGAACAGGGCACTTGGAGCTAGGGTTAGGGTTCCTATGGATAGGGCTTCCCGCCCTAGGGTTAGGGTTCCTATGGTTAGGGCTTCCCATCCAAGGGTTATGGTTACTATGGGTAGGGGTTCCTGACCTAGGGTTAGGGTTCCTAAGCGTAGGGGTTCCAACCCTTTGGTTAGGGTTTCAATGAGTAGGGAACTTGGAGCTAGGGTAAGGGTTCCTATGGGTAGGGCTTCCCACCATAGGGTAAGGGTTCCTATGTGTAGGGCACTTGGAGCTAGGGTAAGGGTTCCTATGGGTAGGGCATCTGGAGCCATGGTTAGGGTTGCTGTAGATAGGGCACTTGGAGCTAAGGTTAGGGTTCCTATGGGTAGGGCACTTGGAGCTAAAGTTAGGGTTCCTATGGGTAGGGCTTCCCGCCCTAGGGTTAGAGTTCCTATGGGTAGGGCAGTTGGGCTTGGGTTAGGGTTCCTATGGGTAGGGCTTCAAGGCCTAGGGTTAGGCTTCCTATGGGTAGGGCACTTGGAGCTAGGGTTAGGATTGCTATAGGTAGGGCACCTGGAGCTAGGGTAAGGGTTGGTATGGGTAGGGCGCTAGGAGCTAGGGTTAGGGTTCCTATGGATAGGGATTCCCGCCCTAGTATTAGGGTTCCTATGGGTATGGTTTCCCACCCTAGGGTTAACGTTCCTAAGGGTAGGGCTTCCAGCCCTAGGGTAAGGGTTCCTATGGGTAGGGTTTCCCTCCCTAGGGATAGGGTTCCTATGGCTGGGGTATTCCCGCCACAGGGTTAGGGTTCCTATGGGTAGTGCTTCCCTCCCTAGGGTAAGGGTTCCTATGGGTAGGACTGCCCGACCTAAAGTTAGTGTTCCTATGGGTAGGGCACTTGGAGCTAGGGTTAGGGTTCCTATGGGAAGGGCACGTGGAGCTAGGGTTAGGTTACCTATGGGTAGGGTTCCTATGGGCAGGGTTTCCCGCCTAGGGTTACGGTTACTATGGATAGGGCACTTGGAGCTAGGGTTAGGGTTCCTATGGGTAGGGCACTTGGAGCTAGGTTTAGGGTTCCTATGCGTAGGGTTTCCCGACCTATGGTTAGGGTTCCTATGGGTAGGGCTCTTGTAGCTAATGTTAGGGTTCCTATGGGTAGGGCCCTTCGAGCTAGGGTTAGGGATTCTATGGGTAGGGCACTTGGAGCTTGGGTTAGGGTTCCTATAGGTAGGGCACTTGGAGCTAGGGTTAGGGTTCCTATGGGTAGGGCTTCCCTCCCTACGGTTAGGGTTCCTATGGGTAGGGCACTTGGAGCTAGGGTTAGGGTTCCTATGGGTAGGGCACTTGGAGCTAGGGTTAGGGTTCCTATGGGTAGGGCTTCCCTCCCTAGGGTTAGGGTTCCTATGTGTAGGGCACTTGGAGCTAGGGTTAGGGTTCCTAGGGGTAGGGCTTCCTGCCCTTGGTTTAGGGTTTCTATGGGTAGGGGCCTTGGAGCTAGGGTTAGGGTTCCTATGGGTAGGGCTTCCAGCCATAGGGTGAGGGTTCCTATGGGTAGGGCTTCCCTCCCTAGGGTTAGGGTTCCTCTGGGTAGGGCACTTGGAGCTAGGGTTAGGGTTCCTATTGGTAGGGCACTTGGAGCTAGGTTTAGGTTTCCTATGGCTAGGGCACTTAGAGCTAGGGTTTGGGTTCCTGTGGGTAGGGCCCTTGGAGCTAGGGTTAGGGTTCCTATGGGTAGGGCACTTGGAGCTAGGGTTAGGGTTCCTATGCGTAGGGTTTCCCGACCTAGGGTTACGGTTTCTATGGGTAGGGTCCTTGGAGCTAGGGTTAGGGTTCCTAGGGGTAGGGTTCTTGGAGCTAGGGTTAGGGTGCCTATGAGTAGGGCCCTTGGAGCTAGGGTTAGGGTTCCTATGGGTAGGGCACTTGGAGCTAGGGTTAGGGTGCCTATGAGTAGGGCCCTTGGAGCTAGGGTTAGGGTTCCTATGGGTAGGGCTTCCCTCCCTAGGGTTAGGATTCCTATGGGTAGGGCACTTCGAGCTAGGGTTAGGGTTCCTATGGGTAGGGCACTTGGAGCTAGGGTTAGGGTTCCTATGGCTAGGGCTTCCCGCCCTAGGGTTAGGGTTCCTATGGGTAGGGCATTTGGGAATGGGTTAGCGTTCCTATGGGTAGGGCTTCCAGCCCTAGGGTTTGGCTTCCTGTGGGTAGGGCACTTGGAGCTAGGGTTCGGTTTCCTATGGGTAGGGCACTTGGAGCTAGGGTTAGGGTTCCTATAGTTAGGGCACATGGAGCTAAGGTTAGGGTTCCCATGGGTAGGGCTTCCCACCATAGGGTTAGGGTTTCGGTGGGTAGGGCTTCCCACCCTAGGGTTAGGGTTTCTATAGGTAGGGCTTCCCGCCCTAGGGTTATGGGTCCTATGGGCAGGTCATCCCGTGCTAGGGTTATGGTTCCTATGGGTATGGCACTTGGAGCTAGGGTTATGGTTCCTATGGGTAGGGCACTTGGAGATAGGCTTAGGGTTCCCATGGGTAGAGCTTCCCGCCGTAAGGTAAGGATTCCTATGGGTAGGGCACTTGGAGCTAGGGTTAGGATTCCTATGCGTAGGGTGCCTGGAGCTAGGGTTAGGGTTCCTATGGGTAGGGCTTACAGCCCTAGGTTTAGGGTTCCTATGGGTAGGGCTCTTGGAGCTGGGGTTAGGATAACCAAGGGTAGGGCTTCTCTCCCTAGTGTTAGGGTTCCTGTTAGTAGGGCACTTGGAGATAGGGTAGGGTTCCTATGGGTAGGGATTCCCGCCCTAGGATTACGGTACCTATGGGTAGGGCACTTGGAAATAGGGTATTGGTTCCTATGGGCAGGTCTACCCTTCCTAGGGTTAGGGATGCTATGAACAGGGCACTTGGAGCTAGGGTTAGGGTTCCTATGGATAGGGCTTCCCGCCCTAGGGTTAGGGTTCCTATGGTTAGGGCTTCCCATCCAAGGGTTATGGTTACTATGGGTAGGGGTTCCTGACCTAGGGTTAGGGTTCCTAAGCGTAGGGGTTCCAACCCTTTGGTTAGGGTTTCAATGAGTAGGGAACTTGGAGCTAGGGTAAGGGTTCCTATGGGTAGGGCTTCCCACCATAGGGTAAGGGTTCCTATGTGTAGGGCACTTGGAGCTAGGGTAAGGGTTCCTATGGGTAGGGCATCTGGAGCCATGGTTAGGGTTGCTGTAGATAGGGCACTTGGAGCTAAGGTTAGGGTTCCTATGGGTAGGGCACTTGGAGCTAAAGTTAGGGTTCCTATGGGTAGGGCTTCCCGCCCTAGGGTTAGAGTTCCTATGGGTAGGGCAGTTGGGCTTGGGTTAGGGTTCCTATGGGTAGGGCTTCAAGGCCTAGGGTTAGGCTTCCTATGGGTAGGGCACTTGGAGCTAGGGTTAGGATTGCTATAGGTAGGGCACCTGGAGCTAGGGTAAGGGTTGGTATGGGTAGGGCGCTAGGAGCTAGGGTTAGGGTTCCTATGGATAGGGATTCCCGCCCTAGTATTAGGGTTCCTATGGGTATGGTTTCCCACCCTAGGGTTAACGTTCCTAAGGGTAGGGCTTCCAGCCCTAGGGTAAGGGTTCCTATGGGTAGGGTTTCCCTCCCTAGGGATAGGGTTCCTATGGCTGGGGTATTCCCGCCACAGGGTTAGGGTTCCTATGGGTAGTGCTTCCCTCCCTAGGGTAAGGGTTCCTATGGGTAGGACTGCCCGACCTAAAGTTAGTGTTCCTATGGGTAGGGCACTTGGAGCTAGGGTTAGGGTTCCTATGGGAAGGGCACGTGGAGCTAGGGTTAGGTTACCTATGGGTAGGGTTCCTATGGGCAGGGTTTCCCGCCTAGGGTTACGGTTACTATGGATAGGGCACTTGGAGCTAGGGTTAGGGTTCCTATGGGTAGGGCACTTGGAGCTAGGTTTAGGGTTCCTATGCGTAGGGTTTCCCGACCTATGGTTAGGGTTCCTATGGGTAGGGCTCTTGTAGCTAATGTTAGGGTTCCTATGGGTAGGGCCCTTCGAGCTAGGGTTAGGGATTCTATGGGTAGGGCACTTGGAGCTTGGGTTAGGGTTCCTATAGGTAGGGCACTTGGAGCTAGGGTTAGGGTTCCTATGGGTAGGGCTTCCCTCCCTACGGTTAGGGTTCCTATGGGTAGGGCACTTGGAGCTAGGGTTAGGGTTCCTATGGGTAGGGCACTTGGAGCTAGGGTTAGGGTTCCTATGGGTAGGGCTTCCCTCCCTAGGGTTAGGGTTCCTATGTGTAGGGCACTTGGAGCTAGGGTTAGGGTTCCTAGGGGTAGGGCTTCCTGCCCTTGGTTTAGGGTTTCTATGGGTAGGGGCCTTGGAGCTAGGGTTAGGGTTCCTATGGGTAGGGCTTCCAGCCATAGGGTGAGGGTTCCTATGGGTAGGGCTTCCCTCCCTAGGGTTAGGGTTCCTCTGGGTAGGGCACTTGGAGCTAGGGTTAGGGTTCCTATTGGTAGGGCACTTGGAGCTAGGTTTAGGTTTCCTATGGCTAGGGCACTTAGAGCTAGGGTTTGGGTTCCTGTGGGTAGGGCCCTTGGAGCTAGGGTTAGGGTTCCTATGGGTAGGGCACTTGGAGCTAGGGTTAGGGTTCCTATGCGTAGGGTTTCCCGACCTAGGGTTACGGTTTCTATGGGTAGGGTCCTTGGAGCTAGGGTTAGGGTTCCTAGGGGTAGGGTTCTTGGAGCTAGGGTTAGGGTGCCTATGAGTAGGGCCCTTGGAGCTAGGGTTAGGGTTCCTATGGGTAGGGCACTTGGAGCTAGGGTTAGGGTGCCTATGAGTAGGGCCCTTGGAGCTAGGGTTAGGGTTCCTATGGGTAGGGCTTCCCTCCCTAGGGTTAGGATTCCTATGGGTAGGGCACTTCGAGCTAGGGTTAGGGTTCCTATGGGTAGGGCACTTGGAGCTAGGGTTAGGGTTCCTATGGCTAGGGCTTCCCGCCCTAGGGTTAGGGTTCCTATGGGTAGGGCATTTGGGAATGGGTTAGCGTTCCTATGGGTAGGGCTTCCAGCCCTAGGGTTTGGCTTCCTGTGGGTAGGGCAGTTGGAGCTAGGGTTAGGGTTGCTATAGGTAGGGCACTTGGAGGTGTGGTTAGGGTTGCTATGGGTAGGGCACTTGGAGCTAGGGTTAGGGTTCCTAAAGGTAGGGCTTCCCACCCTAGGTTTAGGCTTCCTATGGGTAGGGCACTTGGAGCTAGGGTTAGGGTTCCTATGGGTAGGGCTTCCCGCCCTAGGGTTAGGTTTCCTATGGGTAGGGCACTTGGAGCTCGTGTTACGGTTCCTATGGGTAGGGCACTTGGCGCTAGGGTTAGGGTTCCTATTGGTAGGTCACTTAGAGCTAGGGTTTGGGTTCCTATTGGTAGGTCACTTAGAGCTAGGGTTTGGGTTCCTATTGGTATGGCCCTTGGAGCTAGTGTTAGGGTTCCTATGGGTAGAGCACTTGGAGCTAGTGTTAGGGTTCCTATGGGTAGGGCACTTGGAGCTAGGGTTAGGGTTCCTATGGGTAGGGCACTTGGAGCTAGGGTTAGGGTTCCTATGGGTAGGGCTTTCCGCCCTAGGTTTAGGGTTCCTATGGGTAGGGCCCTTGGAGCTAGGGTTAGGGTTCCTATGGGTAGGGCACTTGGAGCTTGGGTTAGGGTTCCTATGGTTAGGGCACTTGGAGCTAGGATTAGGGTTCCTATGGGTAGGGCACTTGGAGCTAGAGTTAGGGTTCCTATGGGTAGGGAACTTTGAGCTAGTGTTAGGGTTCCTATGGGTAGCGCTTCCCGCCTTAGGGTTACGGTTCCTATTGGTACGTTACTTGGGCTTGGGTTAGGGTTCCTATGGGTAGGGCTTCCAGCCCTAGGGTTTGGCTTCCTATGGGTAGGGCACATGGAGCTAGGGTTAGGGTTGCTTTAGGTAGGGCTTCCCGCCCTAGGGTTAGGTTTCCTATGGGTAGGGCACTTGGAGCTAGTGTTAGGGTTCCTATGGGTAGGGCTTCCCTCCCTACGGTTAGGGTTCCTATGGGTAGGGCACTTTGAGCTAGGGTTAGGGTTCCTATAAGTAGGGCTTCCCGCCATAGGGTTAGGGTTCCTGTGGCTAGGGCACTTGGAGCTAGGGTTAGGGTTCCTATGGGTAGGGCACTTGGAGCTAGGGTTAGGGTTCCTATGGGTAGGACTTCCCGCCCTAGGGTTAGGTTTCCTATGGGTAGGGCCCTTGGAGCTAGGGTTAGGGTCCATATGGGTAGGGCACTTGGAGCTGGTGTTAGGGTTCCTATGGGTAGGGCACTTGGAGGTAGGGTTAGGGTTCCTATGGGTAGGGCTTCCCGCCCTAGGGTTAGGTTTCCTATGTGTAGGGCACTTGGACCTAGGGATAGGGTTCCTATGGGTAGGGCTTCCCTCCCTAGGGTTAGGTTTCCTATGGGAAGGGCACTTGGAGCTAGTGTTAGGGTTTCTATGGGTAGGGCTTCCCGCCCTAGGGTTAGGTTTCCCATGGGTAGGGCACTTGGAGCTAGTGTTAGGGTTCCTATGGGTAGGGCACTTAGAGCTAGGGATAGGGTTCCTATGGGTAGGGCCCTTGGAGGTAGGGTTAGGGTCCATATGGATAGGGAACTTGGAGCTAGGGTTAGGGTTCCTATGGGTAGGGCTTCCCGCCCTAAGGTTAGGGTTCCTATGGGTAGGGCCCTTGGAGCTAGGGTTAGGGTTCCTATGGGTAGGGCTTCCCGCCCTAAGGTTAGGGTTCCTATGTGTAGGGCACTTGGAGCTAGGGTTAGGGTTCCTACTGTTAGGGCACTTGGCGCTAGGGTTAGGGTTTCTAAGGGTAGTGCTTTCCGCCCTAGGGTTAGGGTTACTATAGTTAGGGCACTTGGAATTAGGGTTAGCCTTCCTATGGGCAGGGCTTCCCACCCTAGGGTTAGGGTTCCTATGGGTAGGGCACTTGGTGCTAGGGTTAGGGTTCCTATGGGTAGGGCTTCGCTCCCTAGGGTTAGGGTTCCTATGGGTAGGGCACTTGGAGCTACGGTTAGGGTTCCTAAGGGTAGGGCACTTGGAGATAGGCTTAGAGTTGCTAGGGGTAGGGCACTTGGCACTAGGGTAAGGGTTCCTATGGGTAGGGTTTCCCGCCCTTGGGTTACTGTTCCTATTGGTAGGGCACTTTGAGCTAAGGTTAGGATTCCTATGGGTAGTGCTTCCCTCCCTAGGGTTAGGGTTCCTGTGGGTAGGGTTCCTGTGGGTAGCTAGTGTTAGGGTTCCTATGGGTAGCGCTTCCCGCCTTAGGGTTACGGTTCCTATTGGTACGTTACTTGGGCTTGGGTTAGGGTTCCTATGGGTAGGGCTTCCAGCCCTAGGGTTTGGCTTCCTATGGGTAGGACACTTGGAGCTAGGGTTAGAGTTCCTGTGGGTAGGGTTTCCCGCCCTAGGGTTAGGGTTCCTATGTGTAGGGCACTTGGAGCTAGGGTTCGGTTTCCTATTGGTAGGGCACTTGGAGCTAGGGTTAGGGTTCCTATAGTTAGGGCACATGGAGCTAAGGTTAGGGTTCCCATGGGTAGGGCTTCCCACCATAGGGTTAGGGTTTCGGTGGGTAGGGCTTCCCACCCTAGGGTTAGGGTTTCTATAGGTAGGGCTTCCCGCCCTAGGGTTATGGGTCCTATGGGCAGGTCATCCCGTGCTAGGGTTATGGTTCCTATGGGTATGGCACTTGGAGCTAGGGTTATGGTTCCTATGGGTAGGGCACTTGGAGATAGGCTTAGGGTTCCCATGGGTAGAGCTTCCCGCCGTAAGGTAAGGATTCCTATGGGTAGGGCACTTGGAGCTAGGGTTAGGATTCCTATGCGTAGGGTGCCTGGAGCTAGGGTTAGGGTTCCTATGGGTAGGGCTTACAGCCCTAGGTTTAGGGTTCCTATGGGTAGGGCTCTTGGAGCTGGGGTTAGGATAACCAAGGGTAGGGCTTCTCTCCCTAGTGTTAGGGTTCCTGTTAGTAGGGCACTTGGAGATAGGGTAGGGTTCCTATGGGTAGGGATTCCCACCCTAGGGTTAGGGTTCCTATGGTTAGGGCTTCCCATCCAAGGGTTATGGTTACTATGGGTAGGGGTTCCTGACCTAGGGTTAGGGTTCCTAAGCGTAGGGATTCCAACCCTTTGGTTAGGGTTTCAATGAGTAGGGAACTTGGAGCTAGGGTAAGGGTTCCTATGGGTAGGGCTTCCCACCATAGGGTAAGGGTTCCTATGTGTAGGGCACTTGGAGCTAGGGTAAGGGTTCCTATGGGTAGGGCATCTGGAGCCATGGTTAGGGTTGCTGTAGATAGGGCACTTGGAGCTAAGGTTAGGGTTCCTATGGGTAGGGCACTTGGAGCTAAAGTTAGGGTTCCTATGGGTAGGGCTTCCCGCCCTAGGGTTAGAGTTCCTATGGGTAGGGCAGTTGGGCTTGGGTTAGGGTTCCTATGGGTAGGGCTTCAAGGCCTAGGGTTAGGCTTCCTATGGGTAGGGCACTTGGAGCTAGGGTTAGGATTGCTATAGGTAGGGCACCTGGAGCTAGGGTAAGGGTTGGTATGGGTAGGGCCCTAGGAGCTAGGGTTAGGGTTCCTATGGATAGGGATTCCCGCCCTAGTATTAGGGTTCCTATGGGTATGGTTTCCCACCCTAGGGTTAACGTTCCTAAGGGTAGGGCTTCCAGCCCTAGGGTAAGGGTTCCTATGGGTAGGGTTTCCCTCCCTAGGGATAGGGTTCCTATGGCTGGGGTATTCCCGCCACAGGGTTAGGGTTCCTATGGGTAGTGCTTCCCTCCCTAGGGTAAGGGTTCCTATGGGTAGGACTGCCCGACCTAAAGTTAGTGTTCCTATGGGTAGGGCACTTGGAGCTAGGGTTAGGGTTCCTATGGGAAGGGCACGTGGAGCTAGGGTTAGGTTACCTATGGGTAGGGTTCCTATGGGCAGGGTTTCCCGCCTAGGGTTACGGTTACTATGGATAGGGCATTTGGAGCTAGGGTTAGGGTTCCTATGGGTAGGGCACTTGGAGCTAGGTTTAGGGTTCCTATGCGTAGGGTTTCCCGACCTATGGTTAGGGTTCCTATGGGTAGGGCTCTTGTAGCTAATGTTAGGGTTCCTATGGGTAGGGCCCTTCGAGCTAGGGTTAGGGATTCTATGGGTAGGGCACTTGGAGCTTGGGTTAGGGTTCCTATAGGTAGGGCACTTGGAGCTAGGGTTAGGGTTCCTATGGGTAGGGCTTCCCTCCCTACGGTTAGGGTTCCTATGGGTAGGGCACTTGGAGCTAGGGTTAGGGTTCCTATGGGTAGGGCACTTGGAGCTAGGGTTAGGGTTCCTATGGGTAGGGCTTCCCTCCCTAGGGTTAGGGTTCCTATGTGTAGGGCACTTGGAGCTAGGGTTAGGGTTCCTAGGGGTAGGGCTTCCTGCCCTTGGTTTAGGGTTTCTATGGGTAGGGGCCTTGGAGCTAGGGTTAGGGTTCCTATGGGTAGGGCTTCCAGCCATAGGGTGAGGGTTCCTATGGGTAGGGCTTCCCTCCCTAGGGTTAGGGTTCCTCTGGGTAGGGCACTTGGAGCTAGGGTTAGGGTTCCTATTGGTAGGGCACTTGGAGCTAGGTTTAGGTTTCCTATGGCTAGGGCACTTAGAGCTAGGGTTTGGGTTCCTGTGGGTAGGGCCCTTGGAGCTAGGGTTAGGGTTCCTATGGGTAGGGCACTTGGAGCTAGGGTTAGGGTTCCTATGCGTAGGGTTTCCCGACCTAGGGTTACGGTTTCTATGGGTAGGGTCCTTGGAGCTAGGGTTAGGGTTCCTAGGGTTAGGGTTCTTGGAGCTAGGGTTAGGGTGCCTATGAGTAGGGCCCTTGGAGCTAGGGTTAGGGTTCCTATGGGTAGGGCACTTGGAGCTAGGGTTAGGGTGCCTATGAGTAGGGCCCTTGGAGCTAGGGTTAGGGTTCCTATGGGTAGGGCTTCCCTCCCTAGGGTTAGGATTCCTATGGGTAGGGCACTTCGAGCTAGGGTTAGGGTTCCTATGGGTAGGGCACTTGGAGCTAGGGTTAGGGTTCCTATGGCTAGGGCTTCCCGCCCTAGGGTTAGGGTTCCTATGGGTAGGGCATTTGGGAATGGGTTAGCGTTCCTATGGGTAGGGCTTCCAGCCCTAGGGTTTGGCTTCCTGTGGGTAGGGCAGTTGGAGCTAGGGTTAGGGTTGCTATAGGTAGGGCACTTGGAGGTGTGGTTAGGGTTGCTATGGGTAGGGCACTTGGAGCTAGGGTTAGGGTTCCTAAAGGTAGGGCTTCCCACCCTAGGTTTAGGCTTCCTATGGGTAGGGCACTTGGAGCTAGGGTTAGGGTTCCTATGGGTAGGGCTTCCCGCCCTAGGGTTAGGTTTCCTATGGGTAGGGCACTTGGAGCTCGTGTTACGGTTCCTATGGGTAGGGCACTTGGCGCTAGGGTTAGGGTTCCTATTGGTAGGTCACTTAGAGCTAGGGTTTGGGTTCCTATTGGTAGGTCACTTAGAGCTAGGGTTTGGGTTCCTATTGGTATGGCCCTTGGAGCTAGTGTTAGGGTTCCTATGGGTAGAGCACTTGGAGCTAGTGTTAGGGTTCCTATGGGTAGGGCACTTGGAGCTAGGGTTAGGGTTCCTATGGGTAGGGCACTTGGAGCTAGGGTTAGGGTTCCTATGGGTAGGGCTTTCCGCCCTAGGTTTAGGGTTCCTATGGGTAGGGCCCTTGGAGCTAGGGTTAGGGTTCCTATGGGTAGGGCACTTGGAGCTTGGGTTAGGGTTCCTATGGTTAGGGCACTTGGAGCTAGGGTTAGGGTTCCTATGGGTAGGGCACTTGGAGCTAGAGTTAGGGTTCCTATGGGTAGGGAACTTTGAGCTAGTGTTAGGGTTCCTATGGGTAGCGCTTCCCGCCTTAGGGTTACGGTTCCTATTGGTACGTTACTTGGGCTTGGGTTAGGGTTCCTATGGGTAGGGCTTCCAGCCCTAGGGTTTGGCTTCCTATGGGTAGGGCACATGGAGCTAGGGTTAGGGTTGCTTTAGGTAGGGCTTCCCGCCCTAGGGTTAGGTTTCCTATGGGTAGGGCACTTGGAGCTAGTGTTAGGGTTCCTATGGGTAGGGCTTCCCTCCCTACGGTTAGGGTTCCTATGGGTAGGGCACTTTGAGCTAGGGTTAGGGTTCCTATAAGTAGGGCTTCCCGCCATAGGGTTAGGGTTCCTGTGGCTAGGGCACTTGGAGCTAGGGTTAGGGTTCCTATGGGTAGGGCACTTGGAGCTAGGGTTAGGGTTCCTATGGGTAGGACTTCCCGCCCTAGGGTTAGGTTTCCTATGGGTAGGGCCCTTGGAGCTAGGGTTAGGGTCCATATGGGTAGGGCACTTGGAGCTGGTGTTAGGGTTCCTATGGGTAGGGCACTTGGAGGTAGGGTTAGGGTTCCTATGGGTAGGGCTTCCCGCCCTAGGGTTAGGTTTCCTATGTGTAGGGCACTTGGACCTAGGGATAGGGTTCCTATGGGTAGGGCTTCCCTCCCTAGGGTTAGGTTTCCTATGGGAAGGGCACTTGGAGCTAGTGTTAGGGTTTCTATGGGTAGGGCTTCCCGCCCTAGGGTTAGGTTTCCCATGGGTAGGGCACTTGGAGCTAGTGTTAGGGTTCCTATGGGTAGGGCACTTAGAGCTAGGGATAGGGTTCCTATGGGTAGGGCCCTTGGAGGTAGGGTTAGGGTCCATATGGATAGGGAACTTGGAGCTAGGGTTAGGGTTCCTATGGGTAGGGCTTCCCGCCCTAAGGTTAGGGTTCCTATGGGTAGGGCCCTTGGAGCTAGGGTTAGGGTTCCTATGGGTAGGGCTTCCCGCCCTAAGGTTAGGGTTCCTATGTGTAGGGCACTTGGAGCTAGGGTTAGGGTTCCTACTGTTAGGGCACTTGGCGCTAGGGTTAGGGTTTCTAAGGGTAGTGCTTTCCGCCCTAGGGTTAGGGTTACTATAGTTAGGGCACTTGGAATTAGGGTTAGCCTTCCTATGGGCAGGGCTTCCCACCCTAGGGTTAGGGTTCCTATGGGTAGGGCACTTGGTGCTAGGGTTAGGGTTCCTATGGGTAGGGCTTCGCTCCCTAGGGTTAGGGTTCCTATGGGTAGGGCACTTGGAGCTACGGTTAGGGTTCCTAAGGGTAGGGCACTTGGAGATAGGCTTAGAGTTGCTAGGGGTAGGGCACTTGGCACTAGGGTAAGGGTTCCTATGGGTAGGGTTTCCCGCCCTTGGGTTACTGTTCCTATTGGTAGGGCACTTTGAGCTAAGGTTAGGATTCCTATGGGTAGTGCTTCCCTCCCTAGGGTTAGGGTTCCTGTGGGTAGGGTTCCTGTGGGTAGCTAGGGTTAGGGTTCGTATGGGTAGGTCACTTGGATCTAGGGTTAGGGTTCCTATGGGTAGGGCTTCACACCCTAGGGTTAGCGTTCATTTGCATAGGAAACTTGGAGCTAGGGTTAGGGTTTCTATGGGGAGGGCTTCCTTCCCTAGGGTTAGGATTCCTATGGGTAGGGCACTTCGAGCTAGGGTTAGGGTTCCTATGGGTAGGGCACTTGGAGCTAGGGTTAGGGTTCCTATGGCTAGGGCTTCCCGCCCTAGGGTTAGGGTTCCTATGGGTAGGGCATTTGGGAATGGGTTAGCGTTCCTATGGGTAGGGCTTCCAGCCCTAGGGTTTGGCTTCCTGTGGGTAGGGCAGTTGGAGCTAGGGTTAGGGTTGCTATAGGTAGGGCACTTGGAGGTGTGGTTAGGGTTGCTATGGGTAGGGCACTTGGAGCTAGGGTTAGGGTTCCTAAAGGTAGGGCTTCCCACCCTAGGTTTAGGCTTCCTATGGGTAGGGCACTTGGAGCTAGGGTTAGGGTTCCTATGGGTAGGGCTTCCCGCCCTAGGGTTAGGTTTCCTATGGGTAGGGCACTTGGAGCTCGTGTTACGGTTCCTATGGGTAGGGCACTTGGCGCTAGGGTTAGGGTTCCTATTGGTAGGTCACTTAGAGCTAGGGTTTGGGTTCCTATTGGTAGGTCACTTAGAGCTAGGGTTTGGGTTCCTATTGGTATGGCCCTTGGAGCTAGTGTTAGGGTTCCTATGGGTAGAGCACTTGGAGCTAGTGTTAGGGTTCCTATGGGTAGGGCACTTGGAGCTAGGGTTAGGGTTCCTATGGGTAGGGCACTTGGAGCTAGGGTTAGGGTTCCTATGGGTAGGGCTTTCCGCCCTAGGTTTAGGGTTCCTATGGGTAGGGCCCTTGGAGCTAGGGTTAGGGTTCCTATGGTTAGGGCACTTGGAGCTCGGATTAGGGTTCCTATGGGTAGGGCACTTGGAGCTAGAGTTAGGGTTCCTATGGGTAGGGAACTTTGAGCTAGTGTTAGGGTTCCTATGGGTAGCGCTTCCCGCCTTAGGGTTACGGTTCCTATTGGTACGTTACTTGGGCTTGGGTTAGGGTTCCTATGGGTAGGGCTTCCAGCCCTAGGGTTTGGCTTCCTATGGGTAGGACACTTGGAGCTAGGGTTAGAGTTCCTGTGGGTAGGGTTTCCCGCCCTAGGGTTAGGGTTCCTATGTGTAGGGCACTTGGAGCTAGGGTTCGGTTTCCTATGGGTAGGGCACTTGGAGCTAGGGTTAGGGTTCCTATAGTTAGGGCACATGGAGCTAAGGTTAGGGTTCCCATGGGTAGGGCTTCCCACCATAGGGTTAGGGTTTCGGTGGGTAGGGCTTCCCACCCTAGGGTTAGGGTTTCTATAGGTAGGGCTTCCCGCCCTAGGGTTATGGGTCCTATGGGCAGGTCATCCCGTGCTAGGGTTATGGT
This sequence comes from Mauremys mutica, assembly GCF_020497125.1. Lineage (NCBI taxonomy): Eukaryota > Metazoa > Chordata > Testudines > Geoemydidae > Mauremys > Mauremys mutica. Next base: position 201,263,931 of record NC_059072.1, on the reverse strand, counting down.
TCCTATGGGTATGGCACTTGGAGCTAGGGTTATGGTTCCTATGGGTAGGGCACTTGGAGATAGGCTTAGGGTTGCCATGGGTAGAGCTTCCCGCCGTAAGGTAAGGATTCCTATGGGTAGGGCACTTGGAGCTAGGGTTAGGATTCCTATGCGTAGGGTGCCTGGAGCTAGGGTTAGGGTTCCTATGGGTAGGGCTTACAGCCCTAGGTTTAGGGTTCCTATGGGTAGGGCTCTTGGAGCTGGGGTTAGGATAACCAAGGGTAGGGCTTCTCTCCCTAGTGTTAGGGTTCCTGTTAGTAGGGCACTTGGAGATAGGGTAGGGTTCCTATGGGTAGGGATTCCCGCCCTAGGATTACGGTACCTATGGGTAGGGCACTTGGAAATAGGGTATGGGTTCCTATGGGCAGGTCTACCCTTCCTAGGGTTAGGGATGCTATGAACAGGGAACTTGGAGCTAGGGTTAGGGTTCCTATGGATAGGGCTTCCCGCCCTAGGGTTAGGGTTCCTATGGTTAGGGCTTCCCATCCAAGGGTTATGGTTACTATGGGTAGGGGTTCCTGACCTAGGGTTAGGGTTCCTAAGCGTAGGGGTTCCTAACCTTTGGTTAGGGTTTCAATGAGTAGGGAACTTGGAGCTAGGGTAAGGGTTCCTATGGGTAGGGCTTCCCACCATAGGGTAAGGGTTCCTATGTGTAGGGCACTTGGAGCTAGGGTAAGGGTTCCTATGGGTAGGGCATCTGGAGCCATGGTTAGGGTTGCTGTAGATAGGGCACTTGGAGCTAAGGTTAGGGTTCCTATGGGTAGGGCACTTGGAGCTAAAGTTAGGGTTCCTATGGGTAGGGCTTCCCGCCCTAGGGTTAGAGTTCCTATGGGTAGGGCAGTTGGGCTTGGGTTAGGGTTCCTATGGGTAGGGCTTCAAGGCCTAGGGTTAGGCTTCCTATGGGTAGGGCACTTGGAGCTAGGGTTAGGATTGCTATAGGTAGGGCACCTGGAGCTAGGGTAAGGGTTGGTATGGGTAGGGCGCTAGGAGCTAGGGTTAGGGTTCCTATGGATAGGGATTCCCGCCCTAGTATTAGGGTTCCTATGGGTATGGTTTCCCACCCTAGGGTTAACGTTCCTAAGGGTAGGGCTTCCAGCCCTAGGGTAAGGGTTCCTATGGGTAGGGTTTCCCTCCCTAGGGATAGGGTTCCTATGGCTGGGGTATTCCCGCCACAGGGTTAGGGTTCCTATGGGTAGTGCTTCCCTCCCTAGGGTAAGGGTTCCTATGGGTAGGACTGCCCGACCTAAAGTTAGTGTTCCTATGGGTAGGGCACTTGGAGCTAGGGTTAGGGTTCCTATGGGAAGGGCACGTGGAGCTAGGGTTAGGTTACCTATGGGTAGGGTTCCTATGGGCAGGGTTTCCCGCCTAGGGTTACGGTTACTATGGATAGGGCACTTGGAGCTAGGGTTAGGGTTCCTATGGGTAGGGCACTTGGAGCTAGGTTTAGGGTTCCTATGCGTAGGGTTTCCCGACCTATGGTTAGGGTTCCTATGGGTAGGGCTCTTGTAGCTAATGTTAGGGTTCCTATGGGTAGGGCCCTTCGAGCTAGGGTTAGGGATTCTATGGGTAGGGCACTTGGAGCTTGGGTTAGGGTTCCTATAGGTAGGGCACTTGGAGCTAGGGTTAGGGTTCCTATGGGTAGGGCTTCCCTCCCTACGGTTAGGGTTCCTATGGGTAGGGCACTTGGAGCTAGGGTTAGGGTTCCTATGGGTAGGGCACTTGGAGCTAGGGTTAGGGTTCCTATGGGTAGGGCTTCCCTCCCTAGGGTTAGGGTTCCTATGTGTAGGGCACTTGGAGCTAGGGTTAGGGTTCCTAGGGGTAGGGCTTCCTGCCCTTGGTTTAGGGTTTCTATGGGTAGGGGCCTTGGAGCTAGGGTTAGGGTTCCTATGGGTAGGGCTTCCAGCCATAGGGTGAGGGTTCCTATGGGTAGGGCTTCCCTCCCTAGGGTTAGGGTTCCTCTGGGTAGGGCACTTGGAGCTAGGGTTAGGGTTCCTATTGGTAGGGCACTTGGAGCTAGGTTTAGGTTTCCTATGGCTAGGGCACTTAGAGCTAGGGTTTGGGTTCCTGTGGGTAGGGCCCTTGGAGCTAGGGTTAGGGTTCCTATGGGTAGGGCACTTGGAGCTAGGGTTAGGGTTCCTATGCGTAGGGTTTCCCGACCTAGGGTTACGGTTTCTATGGGTAGGGTCCTTGGGGCTAGGGTTAGGGTTCCTAGGGGTAGGGTTCTTGGAGCTAGGGTTAGGGTTCCTATGGGTAGGGCACTTGGAGCTAGGGTTAGGGTGCCTATGAGTAGGGCCCTTGGAGCTAGGGTTAGGGTTCCTATGGGTAGGGCTTCCCTCCCTAGGGTTAGGATTCCTATGGGTAGGGCACTTCGAGCTAGGGTTAGGGTTCCTATGGGTAGGGCACTTGGAGCTAGGGTTAGGGTTCCTATGGCTAGGGCTTCCCGCCCTAGGGTTAGGGTTCCTATGGGTAGGGCATTTGGGAATGGGTTAGCGTTCCTATGGGTAGGGCTTCCAGCCCTAGGGTTTGGCTTCCTGTGGGTAGGGCAGTTGGAGCTAGGGTTAGGGTTGCTATAGGTAGGGCACTTGGAGGTGTGGTTAGGGTTGCTATGGGTAGGGCACTTGGAGCTAGGGTTAGGGTTCCTAAAGGTAGGGCTTCCCACCCTAGGTTTAGGCTTCCTATGGGTAGGGCACTTGGAGCTAGGGTTAGGGTTCCTATGGGTAGGGCTTCCCGCCCTAGGGTTAGGTTTCCTATGGGTAGGGCACTTGGAGCTCGTGTTACGGTTCCTATGGGTAGGGCACTTGGCGCTAGGGTTAGGGTTCCTATTGGTAGGTCACTTAGAGCTAGGGTTTGGGTTCCTATTGGTAGGTCACTTAGAGCTAGGGTTTGGGTTCCTATTGGTATGGCCCTTGGAGCTAGTGTTAGGGTTCCTATGGGTAGAGCACTTGGAGCTAGTGTTAGGGTTCCTATGGGTAGGGCACTTGGAGCTAGGGTTAGGGTTCCTATGGGTAGGGCACTTGGAGCTAGGGTTAGGGTTCCTATGGGTAGGGCTTTCCGCCCTAGGTTTAGGGTTCCTATGGGTAGGGCCCTTGGAGCTAGGGTTAGGGTTCCTATGGGTAGGGCACTTGGAGCTTGGGTTAGGGTTCCTATGGTTAGGGCACTTGGAGCTAGGATTAGGGTTCCTATGGGTAGGGCACTTGGAGCTAGAGTTAGGGTTCCTATGGGTAGGGAACTTTGAGCTAGTGTTAGGGTTCCTATGGGTAGCGCTTCCCGCCTTAGGGTTACGGTTCCTATTGGTACGTTACTTGGGCTTGGGTTAGGGTTCCTATGGGTAGGGCTTCCAGCCCTAGGGTTTGGCTTCCTATGGGTAGGGCACATGGAGCTAGGGTTAGGGTTGCTTTAGGTAGGGCTTCCCGCCCTAGGGTTAGGTTTCCTATGGGTAGGGCACTTGGAGCTAGTGTTAGGGTTCCTATGGGTAGGGCTTCCCTCCCTACGGTTAGGGTTCCTATGGGTAGGGCACTTTGAGCTAGGGTTAGGGTTCCTATAAGTAGGGCTTCCCGCCATAGGGTTAGGGTTCCTGTGGCTAGGGCACTTGGAGCTAGGGTTAGGGTTCCTATGGGTAGGGCACTTGGAGCTAGGGTTAGGGTTCCTATGGGTAGGACTTCCCGCCCTAGGGTTAGGTTTCCTATGGGTAGGGCCCTTGCAGCTAGGGTTAGGGTCCCTATGGGTAGGGCACTTGGAGCTGGTGTTAGGGTTCCTATGGGTAGGGCACTTGGAGGTAGGGTTAGGGTTCCTATGGGTAGGGCTTCCCGCCCTAGGGTTAGGTTTCCTATGTGTAGGGCACTTGGACCTAGGGATAGGGTTCCTATGGGTAGGGCTTCCCGCCCTAGGGTTAGGTTTCCTATGGGAAGGGCACTTGGAGCTAGTGTTAGGGTTTCTATGGGTAGGGCTTCCCGCCCTAGGGTTAGGTTTCCCATGGGTAGGGCACTTGGAGCTAGTGTTAGGGTTCCTATGGGTAGGGCACTTAGAGCTAGGGATAGGGTTCCTATGGGTAGGGCCCTTGGAGGTAGGGTTAGGGTCCATATGGATAGGGAACTTGGAGCTAGGGTTAGGGTTCCTATGGGTAGGGCTTCCCGCCCTAAGGTTAGGGTTCCTATGGGTAGGGCCCTTGGAGCTAGGGTTAGGGTTCCTATGGGTAGGGCTTCCCGCCCTAAGGTTAGGGTTCCTATGTGTAGGGCACTTGGAGCTAGGGTTAGGGTTCCTACTGTTAGGGCACTTGGCGCTAGGGTTAGGGTTTCTAAGGGTAGTGCTTTCCGCCCTAGGGTTAGGGTTACTATAGTTAGGGCACTTGGAATTAGGGTTAGCCTTCCTATGGGCAGGGCTTCCCACCCTAGGGTTAGGGTTCCTATGGGTAGGGCTTCGCTCCCTAGGGTTAGGGTTCCTATGGGTAGGGCACTTGGAGCTACGGTTAGGGTTCCTAAGGGTAGGGCACTTGGAGATAGGCTTAGAGTTGCTAGGGGTAGGGCACTTGGCACTAGGGTAAGGGTTCCTATGGGTAGGGTTTCCCGCCCTTGGGTTACTGTTCCTATTGGTAGGGCACTTTGAGCTAAGGTTAGGATTCCTATGGGTAGTGCTTCCCTCCCTAGGGTTAGGGTTCCTGTGGGTAGGGTTCCTGTGGGTAGCTAGGGTTAGGGTTCGTATGGGTAGGTCACTTGGATCTAGGGTTAGGGTTCCTATGGGTAGGGCTTCACACCCTAGGGTTAGCGTTCATTTGCATAGGAAACTTGGAGCTAGGGTTAGGGTTTCTATGGGGAGGGCTTCCTTCCATAGGGTTAGGGTTCCTATGGGTAGGGCTCTTGGAGCTGGGGTTAGGGTTCCTATGGGTAGGGATTCCCGTCCTAGGGTTAGGGTTCCTATGGGTAGGGCACTTGGAGCTAGGGTTAAGGTGACTATGCGTAGGGCACTTGGAGCTAGGGTTAGGGCTCCTATGTGTAGGGCTCTTGGAGCTGGGGTTAGGGTTCCTATGGGTAGGGCTTCCGGTCCTAGGGTTAGGGTTCCTATGGGTAGGGCACTTTGAGCTAGGGTTAAGGTTCCTAGTGTAGGGCACTTGGATCTAGGGTTAGGGTTCCTATGGGTAGGGCTTCCCACCCTAGGGGTAGGGTTCCTATGGGCAGAGCACTTGGAGCTAGGGTTAGGGTTCCTATAAGTAGGGCTTCCCGCCATAGGGTTAGGGTTCCTGTGGCTAGGGCACTTGGAGCTAGGGTTAGGGTTCCTATGGGTAGGGCACTTGGAGCTAGGGTTAGGGTTCCCATGGGAAGGGCTTCCCGTCCTCGTATTCGGGTTCCTATTGGTAGGGCACTTGGAGCTAGGATTAGGTCTGTTATGGGTAGTGCACTTTGAGCTAGGTTTAGGGTAGTTATTTGCAGGGCACTTGGAGCTAGGTTTAGGGTTGCTATGGGTAGGGCACTTTGAGCTAGGGTTAGGGTTCCTATGGGTAGGGCACATGGAGCTAGGTTTAGGGTTCCTGTGGGTAGGGCTTCCCGCCCTAGGGTTAGAGTTCCTATGGGTAGAGCATTCGTACCTATGGTTAGGGTTCCTTTGGGTACCTGTAGCGAGTCGGTGTGGTTCCCCTCCGGCCCAGCAGAGGGAGCTCCTTGCCAGACGCCCAAGTGGGCTGAGACACCACTTTCTGTCCCCGCCCCCCGGAAGTCAAGGGGCGGGACAGGAAGTATAAAAGGAAGACGCCAGAGCTCAGTCAGGAGCCAGCAGCCGCCGGGAGCAGACGTGCCGGCGGGAGCTCCTGACCGGGAGCCTTCTAGGAACCAAGGCAGCTGCCCAGACTGGCCTCCGCTTCCCCGCGCCCACTACGAGGAGGAGGAGCCACCCGAGCCGCCCCGTGACAGGTACTGGGACCACCCGCCGGACCGCCCCTGCGCCCCCCCCGAAGAGGAGCCACCGGGGCTTCCCTGGCCCTGCTTCCCGGAGGAACCGCCGGAGCAGGCCTGGCCGGACTTTCCGGAGGCACTACCAGACCTCCCCCCAAGCCCAGACCCGGAGGAGCCGAGGACCTTTGGCTGGCCCGAACCGAATACAAGTGTGCAGGTAGGCCCCGAGGGGGATATGGAGTGTAGCCGGGGGATAGCCGACCCCTGTCAGGCTACGGACACTGAGGTCCCCATGTCAGTGTGTTGCGGTCAGGACCCCACTGACCAGCGGCCGTGAGAGCCGCTACTAGGGCCCCGGGCTGGAACACAGTGGAGTGGGCGGGCCTGTGTTCCCCCTGCCACCCCACTCGCGGGTGGCAGTTTCCCCCTCACCTCCGCGCTCAGGCACGGAAGCCTGCAATTGACTTTGCTGTTGCTCAGCCCCTGCTCCAGAGGCCTGAGCCTATATTGACTTTGCTGTTGCTCAGCCCCTGCTCCAGAGGCCTGAGCCTATATTGACTTTGCTGTTGCTCAGCCCCTGCTCCAGAGGCCTGAGCCTATATTGACTTTGCTGTTGCTCAGCCCCTGCTCCAGAGGCCTGAGCCTATATTGACTTTGCTGTTGCTCAGCCCCTGCTCCAGAGGCCTGAGCCTATATTGACTTTGCTGCGGCTCAGCCCCTGCTCCAGAGGCCTGAGTCTATATTGACTTTGCTGTTGCTCAGCCCCTGCTCCAGAGGTCTGAGCCCAAGGACTGCTGTCCGGCTGCCCGCCCTAACTGAGGGCCGGGGCGTATACTTAGTGACTGTGTGCCTTGTGCGGCCCCTGCCTGAGGGTCTGGACCTGGACTCATATTGAGACTGATTGCCGTTATCCAGCCCCCCTGCTCCAGAGGGACTGGACTTATATTGAGACTGATTGCTGTTATCCAGCCCCCCTGCTCCAGAGGGTCTGGACTTCCCACGTAGAGGGGACAAGGAGCGAGTCGGTGTGGCTCCCCTCCGGCCCAGCAGGAGGGTTGAGCCCCGACGCGCCAGCTTACAGTACCCTATCACACAGGGTACCCTAACCCATAGGAACCCTAAACCTAGCTCCAAGTGCCATACCGATAGGAACCCTAAACCTATGGCGGGAAGCGCTACCCATAGGAACCCTAACCCTAGCTCAAAGTGCCCTACCCATAAGTACCCTAACCCTCTGGCAGGAAGCCCTACTCATAGGAACCCTAACACTAGCGCCAAGTGCCCTACCCATAGGAACCCTAACCCTAGGGCGTGAAGCCGTACCCATAGGAACCCTAACCCTAGATCCAAGTACCCTACCCATAGGAATCCCAAACCTAGCTCCAAGTGCCCTACCCATAGGAACCCTAATCCTATGGCGGGAAGCCCTACCCATAGGAACCCTAACCCTATGGCGGGAAGCCCTTCCCATAGGAACCCTAAACCTAGCTCCAAGTTCCCTACCGATAGGAACCCTAAACCTAGCTCCAAGTGCCCTACCCATAGGAACCCTAATCCTAGCTCCAAGTGCCGTACCAATAGGAACCCTACCCTAGCTCCAAGTGCCCTAACCATAAGTACCCTAACCCTCTGGTGGAAAGCCCTACTCATAGGAACCCTAACACTAGTGCCAAGTGCCCTACCCATAGGAGCCCTAACCCTAGGGCGCGAAGCCGTACCCATAGGAACCCTAATCCTAGATCCAAGTACCCTACCCATAGGAATCCCAACCCTAGCTCCAAGTGCCCTACCCATAGGAACCCTAACCCTAGGGCGGGAAGCCCTACCCATAGGAACCCTAACCCTAGGGCGGGAAACCCTACCCATAGGAACCCTAACCCTAGGGAGGGAAGCCCTACCCATAAGAACCCTAACCCTATGGTGGGAAGCCCTTCCCATAGGAACCCTAATCCTAGCTCCAAGTGCCCTACCCATAGGAGCCCTACCCCTAGCTCAAAGTGCCCTACCTATAAGTACCCAAACCCTATGGCGTGAAGACCTACCCATAGGAACCCTAACCATAGCTCCAAGTGCCCTACCCTTATGAATCTTAACCCTAGCTGCAAGAGCCTTACCCATAGGAACCCTAACCCTAGCTCCAAGTTCCCTAACCATAGCAACCCTAACCCTAGCTCTAAGTGCCCTACCCATAGGAACCCTAACTCTAGTTCCAAGTGCTCTACACATAGGAATCCTGACCCTAGGGCCGGCAGCCCTGTCCATAGGAACCCTAACCCTAGTGCGGGAAGCCCTGTCCATAGGAACCCTAACCCTAGTGCGGGAAGCCCTACCCATAGGAACCCTAACACTAGGGTGGGAAGCCCTACCCATAGGATCCCTAACCCTAGTGCCAAGTTCACTACCCATAGCAACCCTAACCCTAGCTCCAAGTGCCCAACCCTTAGGAACCCTAACCCGAGGGCAGGAAGCACTACCCATAGGAACCCTAACCCTAGCTACAAGTGTCCTACCCACAGGAAACGTAACCTTAGCTCCAAGTGTCCTACCCATAGGAACCCTAACCCTAGGGCGGGAAGCCCTACCCATACGAACTCTAACCCTAGCTCCAAGTGCGCTACCCATAGGGACCTTAACCCTAGATCCTAGTGCCCTACCCATAGGAACCCTAAGCCTATGGCGTGAAGACCTAACCATAGGAACCCTAACACTAGGGTGGGAAGCCCTACCCATAGGATCCCTAACCCTAGTGCCAAGTGCCCTACCCATAGGAACCCTAATCCTAGCTCCAAGTGCCCTACCCATAGCAACCCTAACCCTAGCTCCAAGTGCCCTACCCATAGGAACCCTAACCCTAGGGCGAGAAGCACTACCCATAGGAACCCTAAAGCTATGGCGGGAAGCCCAACCCTTAGAAACCCTAACCCTAGCTCTATGTGCCCTACCCATAGGAACACTAACCCTAGGGCAGGAAGCCCCACCCATAGGAACCCTAAGCCTATGGCGTGAAGACCTAACCATAGGAACCCTAACACTAGGGTGGGAAGCCCTACCCATAGGATCCCTAACCCTAGTGCCAAGTGCCCTACCCCTAGGAATCGTAACCCTAGCTCCAAGTGGCCTACCCATAGGAACCCTAACCCTAGGGATGGAAGCCCTATCCATACGAACTCTAACCCTAGCTCCAAGTGCCCTACCCATAGGAACCCTAACCCTAGTGCGGGAAGCCCTACCCATAGGTTCTCTAACCCTAGCTCCAAGTGCCCTACCCATAGGTACTGTAACCCTAGTGCTGGAAGCCCTACCCATAGGAACCCTAACCCTAGCTCCAAGCGCACTACCCATAGTAACCCTAACCCTAGCTCCAAGTGCCCAACCATAGGAATCTTAACCCTAGGGCAGGCACCCCTTCCGATAGGAACCCTAACCCTAGTGCGGGAAGCCCTACCCATAGGAACCCTAACCCTAGCTCCAAATGCCCTACCCATAGGAACCCTAGCACTAGGGCGGGAAGCCCTACCCCTAGGAATCCTAACCTGATCTCCAAGTGCCCTACCCATAGGAACCCTAACCTTAGGGCTGGAAGCCCTACCCATAAGAACCCTAACCGTAGCTCCAAGTGGCCTACCCATAGGAACCCTAACCTTAGGCGGGAAGCCCTTCCCATAGGAACCCTAACCCTAGCTGCAAGTGCCCTACCCATAGGACCCCTAACCCTACCTCCAAGTGCCCTACCCTTAGGAACCCTAACCCTAGGGCGAGAAGCCATACCCATAGGAACCCTAAACCTAGGGCAGGAAGCCTTACCCATAGGAACCCTTACTCTAGCGCCAAGTGTCCTACCTATAGCAACCCTAACGCTAGGGCGGGAAGCCCTAACCATAGGAACCCTAACCCTGTCTCCAAGTGCCCTACCCATAGGAACCCTAACCCTAGCTCCAAGTGCCTGACACACAGGAAACCTAACCCTACCTCGGGATACCCTACCCATAAGAACTCTATCGCTATCTCCAAGTTCCCTACCTATAGGAACGCTAACCCTAGGGCGGGAAGCCCTACCCATAGGACGCCTAACCCTAGTATGGGAATCTCTACCCATAGTAACCCTAACCCTAGCTCCAAGTGCCCTATGCATAGGTACCCAAACCCTAGCTCCAAGTGCCCTACCCATAGTAACCCTAACCCTAGCTCCAAGGACCATACCCATAGGGACCCTATCCCTAACATGGGATGCCCTAACAATAGGACCCCTAACCCTAGGGTGGGAAGCCATACCCATAGGAACCCTAACCCTAGCTTCAAGTGCCCTACCTATAGGAACCCTAACCCTAGCTGAAGGTGACCTACCGATAGGAACCCGAACCCTATGGCGGGAAGCCCTACCCATAGGAACCCTAATCCTAGGGCGAGAAGCCATACCCTTAGGAACCCTTCCCCTAGCTCCAAGTGCCCTACCCAAAGGAACCCTAATTCTAGCAGGAAGCCCTACACATAGGAACCCTAACCTTAGCTACAAGTGCCCTACCCATAGGAACCCTAACCCTATGGCGGGAAGCCCTACCCTTAGGAACCCTAACCCTAGCTCCAAGTTCCCTACCGAAAGGACCACTAACCCTGGGGCGGGAAGCCCTACCCATAGGAACCCTAACCCTAGCTCCAAGTGCCCTACCCATAGAAACCCTAACCCTAGCTCCAAGTGCCCTACCCATAGGAATCTTAACCTTAGGGCGGGAAGCCCTACCCATAGGAACCCTAACCCTAGCTCCAAGTGCCCCAACTTTAGGAATCCTAATCCTAGCTCCAAGTGGCCTACCCGTAGGAACCCTAACCCTAGGGAGGGATGCCCTACCCATAAGAACCCTAACCCTAGCTCCAAGTGCCCTACCCATAGGAACTCTAACCTTAGCTCCAAGTGCCCTACCCGTAGGAACTCTAACCCTCGGGCAGGTTGCCCTACCCTTAGGAACCCTTTCTCTAGCTCCAAGTTCCCTACCCTTACTAACCCTAACCCTAGGGCGGGAAGCCCTACCCATAGGAACTCTAACCCTAGCTCCAAGTGCCCTACCTATAGGAACCCTAACTCCATGGCGGGATGCCCTACTCCAGGTGTACGCTATGACAGCAGGTCCATAGCCTCCTTGCCAGTGATGAATAGGCTGATACTGCAGTGTGCCCTAGGGCGGAGGGGCTAGGCAATGACTGGCAGTAGCAATATACTGAGGCAAGGTTGGGATAGGTGGTGGGGGTTCCCTGGGGAGAGGAGACCTTAAGACTGAGGGGTTTCTTCCGGGTACAGCACCCCACCTAAAAGGTCAATGAGTCCAGGGAGTGATACGGGGCCGGAAGACAGGTGGATCACCAGCCTGCATAGAGCACTCTGGAGCTGGAACTGAGCTATTTCCAGAAGTCACCAACATTAGGCGCTGCAAGGGTGAGTCCACTCATCTACAGTGTCAAGCAGTTGTGCAATCTCTCTTTTAGTGTTGTAGAGGGCGTACAAGTTATCAGTTTACCCTGTATAATCTCTATACAGGGTAAAACAGATTTATTTTGGTTTAGACCCCACTTGGAGTTGGGCACCTGAATGTTGAAGACAAGAACACTTCTGTTAGCTGCTTTCAGCTAAGCCTACAGCTGTTAGGGGACATGATTCAGACCTGGGTCAGGGTTTGCAGCAGGCTAGTGGGTCTGGCTCAAACCAGGCAGGGCACTGAAGTCCTAAGCTGATGGGGCTGGAAAGCTGGAAAGCAGGGGCAGAAATAATCTTGGCACATTAGGTGGCAGCTCCCAAGGGCAAGTTCTCTGATCCAACCCATCACAGTACCCTAAGGATTTGATAGTCTTTTTGGAGACAACCTCCCTTATTGATAAGTGCTGGGAGTTTGTCAGCATCTAGACCATCTTGGTCCCTGACTCCTGTATCACATAGTGAACCATAATTGCCCTTGTCTACTTTGCAAGCTAAACAGCTCTATTCCTCCACTCTCCCATCCTGAAGGACTCTTCAGATGTCTAGATTTCAGTGCAGTGTTCCTCTGTCTATTCTAGAACACTTGAGTGTCCCTCCTACATGGATGTTTTACAAGAGGATAGACCTCAAATGACAGCATCCTGGCAGGAACACAATGGATGCCTCCACCTATGCCTTTGGACCCCCCTAAGGGCCTTGTTGGGATCCATGGACATTTGATCATTAGCAATTCATAATGAGGTCTTCACATCACTGTAGGGAACAGAGAAGGACCCATCCTCCCCAGCCCCCTTTACCACCACCCATGCCAGAGAAAAGACCTTTGAGAAGCCAGAAGTAGGGACAGACAAGAAGTTGACATCTTTTATGAATATTTTTCTGATGAAGCTGTCATGCCTCCATCACCTTCTATGGCAGATGACTTCAGGCAGTTTCAGAAACCGATGAAGCAAATTGCTGGCACATGTCAGTTTCCCTTAGAGGCAGTTCAGAAGTCCCATCATAAACTCCTAGATCAGTGCTCTCCAAACTATGGGGCATGCCCTCCAGGAGCATTCAAGAGGATGTGGTGAGGCCTGGGCCAGCCCCCACAAGGAACAGGAAGGGAGAACCAAGCTTGCAGCCCCGCTCCAACTCCACCCCCAGCCTTGCTCCTCCTCCAACCAGGTTCACCTTCAGTCCTGCTCTGCCTGAAGTCCAGCTCTGCCTGAAGGCCTGGGACAGCCCTCAGGGAGAGCGGGGAGGGAGCACCATACTTCCAGCCCTGCTCTGCTCCCAGACCAGTTCCACACCCAATCCCCTTCAGCCCCCAGTCCTGCTCTGGCTTCAGGTCCAGTTCCACCTTCAGACTAGATTCAACCCCAGCCCCACTCCACTCCCAACCCTGCTCTGTCCCCTGCCCAGCTCCACCCTCATTCTTCTCTGTCTGAAGACCACTTTTAACCCCAGCTCCTCCTGCATCCCCAGTTCTACCCCCAGCTCTGCCTTCAGCCCAAACTCTTCTGCTGAGGAAGCTTTGGCTGTGCAGTAATGGGGTAGGAGAGTCATAGACTTTAAGGTCAGAAGGGACCATTATGATCATCTAGTCTGACCTCCTGCACAACGCAGGCCACAAAATCTCAACCACCCACTCCTGTAATAAACCCCTCCAGCAAGTGACCCGTGGGCCACGCTGCAGAGGAAGGTGAAAACCCCCCAGGGCCTCTGCCAATCTGCCTTGGAGGAAATTTCCTTCCTGACCCCAAATATCGCAATCAGCTAAACCCTGAGCATGTGGGCAAGACTCACCAGCCAGACATCCAGGAAAGAATTCTTGTAGTAACTCAGATCCCACCCCATCTAACATCCCATCATAGGCCATTGGGCATATTTACTGCTAATAGTCAAAGAGCCTAATTTTGGCAATTAATTGATATCTCATCATAAACTTATCAAGCTCAGTCTTGAAGCCAGATATGTCTTTTGCCCCCACTGCTCCCCTTGGAAGGCTGTTCCAGAACTTCACTCCTCTGATGGTTAGAAACATTCATCTAATTTCAAGTTTAAACTTCCTGATGGCCAGTTTATATCCATTGTTCTTGTGTCCACATTAGTACTGATCTTAAATAATTCCTCTCCCTCCCTGGTATTTATCCTTCTGATATATTATAGAGCGCAATCATATCCCCCCTCAGCCTTCTTTTGGTTAGGCTAAACAAGCCGAGCTCTTTGAGTCTCCTTTCATAAGACAGGTTTTCCATTCTTCGTATCATCCTAGTAGCTCTTCTCTGTACCTGTTCCAGTTTGAATTCATCCTTCTTAAACATGGGAGACCAGAACTTCACATAGTATTCCAGATGAGGTCTCACGAGTGCCTTGTATAACGTTACTAACACCTCCTTATCTCTACTGGAAATACCTTGCCTGATACATCCCAAGACCGCATTAGCTTTTTTTACGGCCATATCACATTGGCGACTCATAGTCATCCTGTGATCAACCAATACTCCGAGGTCCTTCTCCTCCTCTATTACTTCCAACTGATGAGTCCCCAGCTTATAACAAAAATTCTTCTTATAAATCCCTAAATGCATGACCTTGCACGTTTCACTATTAAATTTCATCCTATTACTATTACTCCAGTTTACAAGGTCATCCAGATGTTCCTGTATGATATCTCAGTCCTTCTCTGTGTTGGCAATACCTCCCAGCTTTGTGTCATCCACAAACTTTATTAGCACACTCCCACTTTTTGTGCCAAGGTCAGTAATAAAAAGATTAAATAAGATTGGTCCCAAAACCAGTCCCTGAGGAACTCCACTAGTAACCTCCCTCCAGCCTGACAGTTCACCTTTCAGTAGGACCCGTTGTAGTCTCCCCTTTAACCAGTTCCTTATCCACCTTTCAATTTTCATATTGATCCCCATCTTTTCCAATTTAACTAATAATTCCCCATGTGGAACCGCAGGGCCAGCTTTAGGCTGATTCCCCCGAATTGGGCCCAGCACCCTAAAGAAGAGCACCTAACTTAGGGGCCCTTTTAATTTTTACTCACCCGGCGGCGATCCGGGTCTTTGGTGGCACTTCGGCGGTGGGTCCTTCACTCGCTCCAGGTCTTCGGCAGCATTTCGGGGGCGGGTCCTTCAGTGCTGTGGAAGACCCGGAGCAAGTGCCTTATTGAAATCGAGGTAAATTAAATCCACTGCATTTCCTTTGTCTAAAACATCTATTACCTTCTCAAAGAAGGAGATCAGGTTGGTTTAGCATGATCTACCTTTTGTAAAACCATGTTGTATTTTGTCCCAATTACCATTGATCTCAATGTCCTTAACTACTTTCTCCTTCAAAATTTTTTCCAAGACATTGCATACTACAGATGTCAAACTAACAGGCCTGTAGTTACCTGGATCACTTCCCAGTGCCTCCATTGGCCCGGGACGGCGAACTGCGGCCCGTAGGAGCCATGATCGGCTGAACCTGCGGACGCGGCAGGTAAACAAACCGGCCCGGCCCGCCAGGGTGCTTACCCTGATGAGCCGCATGCCAAAGGTTGCTGATCCCTGGTTTAGATATTGGGCCATGACTAGATTATCCTTAACCTCCCTTCCATCCTCAATATTTAGCGGTCCAACTTCTTCTTTCTTTATTTTTTTCTTATTTATATGGCTATAGAACCTTTTACTATAGGTTTTAATTCCCTTTGCATGGTCCAACTTTACATGGCTTTTGGCCTTTCTCACTTTATCCCTATATGTTCTAACCTCAATAAGGTAGCTTTCCTTGCTAATCACTCCCATCTTCCACTCCTTGTAGGCTTTCTGCTTTTTCTTAATCACCTCTCTGAGGTGCTTGCTCATCCAGCTTGGTCTACAACTCCTGCCTATGATTTTTTCCCCCTGCTTTCTTGTGATGCAGGCTTCTGATAATTTCTGCAACTTTGACTGGAAGTAATTCCAGGCTTCCTCCACCTTTAGATCCCCAAGTTCTTCAGTCCAATCCACTTCCCTAACTAATTTCCTAAATTTTTTAAAGTTAGCCCTTTTGAAATAAAAAACCCTAGTCACAGATCTATTTTTGTTTATCTTTCCATTTAGTTTGAACAGAATTAGCTCATGATCACTCAAACCAAGGTTGTCCCCTACAACCATTTCTTCTATGAGGTCTTCACTACTCACCTAAACCAAATCTAAAATGGCATCCCCTCTTGTTGATTCAGCAACTACTTGGTGAAGGAATCCATCAGCTATCACATCCAGGAAAATCTGAGCCCTATTATTTTTACTAGCACTTGTCCTCCAGTCTATATCTGGGAAGTTAGTCTCCCATGATCACACAAATCCCATTGGTATTTACTTCATTAAAAACATTAAAGTGGTCTCTATCCATATCCAGATCAGATCCCGGTGGTCTATAGCACACCCCAAGCATTATCCCAGGGGAGGCTCTAGTAGCTTTCTTCCCCAATGTGATTTTTGCCCAGACTCACTCTGTCTTATTTCTTTACAGTCTACCTCATCATTGATATATAATGCAACTCCACCACCTTTGCCTTTATTTCTGTCTTTCCTAAACAGCACATACCCTTCAATACCTGTACTCCAGTCATGACTACTATTCCACCATGTTTCTGTTATCCCTATAATATCTGGTTTCACTTCCTGCACCAGTAACTCTAGTTCCTCCATTTTGTTACCTAGGCTCCTCGCAGTGGTGTACAAACATCTTAATTGTTTGCTGTTTGGCTTCACTCACATTCTCTACCCGATTAGGCCTAGACGATCTACCACTAGTATCACCTATTAGACTGGTATCTACACTACCCTTCCTCCTTATGTCCATTCTCCTACCCACGGTTGTATCCTTTCTTACTTCGTTTTCTTCCCTCTCAATGTTAAAATCCGGTGTGGAGATTACCTGGACATCTCCCACAAATTCCTATTTAAAGTTCTCTTAATTGTGCCAGCCTCCATCCTAGAAGTCTATTTCCCTCCTTATTCAGGTGAAGTCCATCCCAAGAGAACATTCCTCTGTCCATGAATGCCTCCCAGTGGCCATACATCCCAAAGCCCTCCTTATAGCACCACTGCCTGAACCATCTGTTGATCGTCATAATCTTGTGACACCTTTGTTGCCCTTCTCTAGGAATAGGCAGAATCCCACTGAAGATCACCTGAGCCTCAATTTCCTTAAGCGTCTTCCCCAGCCTGGCATAGTCTCCCTTGATACATTCCAGAATGAAACTAGCCTTATCATTTGTTCCCACATGAAGGACAATCAGTGGATTCTTTCCCGTTAGGATCCTCTTCAGCCTCAGGTCCACATCCCGTATCTTAGCACCCGGCAGGCAGCATACCCTTCTGTTCTCTGGATTAGCTCTGGTTACAGGCCTGTCTATTCTTCTCAGTAAGGAGTCCCCAAACATATAGACCTGCCTTTTCCTAGTGATGGTGTGATTCTCCGGTCTATCCCCTGTTCCATCTGGCTGCAAGTCCTCTCGATTCCTATTCTCCCTTGCAATCCTCTGCAACCCATCCCATATCCTCCTGGGCCTCATGTTTGGTGTCATCTCCATTGACTCTTCCCCTCTTCCTATAGAACTAGCTGCTCTTCAATTCTTCCTTGCCCTCCCACCTTCTGTGCCCCTTCTTCATTTTCCAACTCCACAAACCTGTTCCTGAGCTCTATTTCTCCTTCACTAACCTGTCTTTTCCTCTGCCTGGTTCTCTTAGTCACATACTTCCACTGCCCACTTTCCTCACCCAGCAGTCTCCCCTCAGAGTTCTTTAGTCCTGCTTCCAACTGCAATCTGAGCTTTTTCCTTCAGCCTCCTCATGTCTTTGCTCTATCATCTGCTCAAACCCCCTTCTAAACTCAACCAGAGTTTTCACCTGCCTCTCCAACCTCGGATCTTTTCTTCCATTAGCTCTATCAGGCGACACTTCATGCAGACAATACTCTTTTCAGGTACCTCCTCCAGGATCATGTACATGTCGCATCTTCCACATCCAGTCATCGTCATTGTGTCTTCCACTGCTTGGGTCACTACCACTGCTGCCTCTGTATCTGTCATGGCCGTGCCACCTAAGTCCTGTTAGTCTGGGAAACACAAATAAAACCAAAACACCACCACCCACAGCAAAACAAACTCCCAGTGATCGCCAGAACACCACACACTCCCTTAACTAGCCTGTCTGTTCCTCTTCCTGGTTCTCCTAGTCTTCCCCCAAAACTTCCCATTGCAAACTCCCACTCAAACTCCTGGTTAAAGCTCTGTTTGCTGGCTCCTGTGCCACTGCAGCTGTACAGACAGATTTCATTAATAGTAAGAGGGGAGGCACAACTGGAAAAGTTAGAGTACCATTGTCCTAGATATATTACACACCTCATCATCGATTAGAATTGCCATTCCAGCGAATGAAGCTCTTATGGAGCCCATTAAGACTGGCAAACCCCAGGTATACCACCTACCTGAAAGAGAGTGGATAAAAAATATTATGCTCCTGACAAAGAATCAGAGTTTCTAATCTCTCATCCAGCTTCAAACTCCCCAGTATGAGAGGCCATTAATGAAAGAGGCAGGAAACATAGCTCCAAGTTCATCCCATATAGCAAGGACCATAAGGGGCTCGATATTTTTGGCCGCAAACTCTATGGTTCAGCCACACTGCCATTTAGAATAGCAAACTGTCAGGCACTCATGGCCAAATACAACTACCTTAATTACAAGAAATTTAATTCTTTTATTGAGCATCTGCCAGAGGAACATCATGATCAGTTTAAAGTAATTGTTCAAGAGGGTCAGCTTCTAGCAAAGACATTCTCCAGGCCTCCTTAGATCTGGAAGATACTTTAGCACAATCTATATCCACTGTAGCAGTCATGAGAAGTCTGGCTGCAGATGTCAGGCTTTCCAAGAGAAGTCCAAAGTACCGTTGAAGACCTCCCCATTGATGCTTCCAAGCTCTTTGTGAACTCGACAGATGCCTATTGACACACTTTAAAGAACTTGAGGGCCATGCTGAGATTCCTTTGAATTGATACTCCGTAAATAAGAGAAGATTTAGTAGATCTCAGATGGCACAAAGAACATGCTCAGCCCCATATTCAACCTGCTGTAGGCCCACTGAACCCCCAGATAAGAGATCAAGGTACTCAAAAAAGAAACCTCCATCAGCTACAACTACATCCTGTCAACCATCCACATCCTCTGAGTGACAATTCTGATGGCTTGATTGAGAATCTCAACAATCCCGTCAATGGGACTTTGCAGCTGCAACAACTTTGGATGTAGCTGCTCTCATTTTCAGGATGCATGGGAGCATATTACATCAGACAAATGGGCGTTAGAAGTCATAACTTCTGGTTACAGGATCCATTTCATTACTCTATACCTGCTATCAATCCCCCATTCCTGTCCCTCTTCAGGGACCCCTCTCATGGTCAATTACTAGAACAAGAAGTGACTTCACTTCTAAGATTAGGATCAATAGAACCAGCTCCTGTGCAACACAGAGGAAGGGGCTTCTACTCAAAATACTTCCTGATAGAAAGGGAGTATACTTACTTCAGAAAGAAGGGAGTATGGGGGCCAATTTTAGACCTCAGGTTGCAAAATAGATATGCAAAAGAGCAAACATTCAGGATGGTGACCCTGGCAGCAATAAATCCATTGTTAGAATTAGGAGACTGATTCATGGCTCTCAACCTGCAATATGCATATTTTCATGTTGCTATTCACCCATCACACAGGAGGCTTATTCATTTCTGAATTGACAACTAACACTACCAATACAGGGTTCTTCCTTTCAGACTATCTTCAGCATCAAGTGTGTTCTTAAAGATTCTGGCAGTAGTTGCCAGCCACCTACATCATTTGGGCACAATCATTTTCCTGTACATAGACAATTGGATGATAAAGGGTAGATCCTATCAGGAGGCATTGGAGTCAGTAAAAACCACGTGTTCTCTATTTCACAGCCTGGACCTTCAAATCAATCTCAAAAATCCATTTTGACTCCACTAACGTATGTAGATTTCATAGGGGCTTCCCTGGGTGCATTGACAGGCGGAGCATAGCTACCATCCAACAGATTTCTCACATTAGCAAACTTCTTCTCAAGGATTCAGGGCAGTCCTCTAGTTACAATAAGCAATTGCCTTCAACTGCTGGGACACTTGTTTGTATATGTCTTGCAGTGCAGCATGCTAGATTACATCTCCGAGGTCTACAGGGAGGCTTTGAATGGTTTGCACACCCAGCAAACACAATCCAGGCAGCTTACTGTCTGTTCCCCCAATGGGTTCTACACTCACCCAATTGATGGAAGAACCAGCCAAGATCTATGCAGGTGTTCCATTCATTCAGATTCCCCATACTGTGTTGATAACATCAGATGCTTCACTTTTGGGGGGCATATCTGGGACCTAACAACAAGGTGCAGGGCAAATGGTTGCTATAAAAGCAGCTTCTTCCCATAAATGTTTTGGAATTGAGAGCAATCAGAAATGCTTGCTTACGCTTTCTACCTCTAATCAGATCAAAGTCAGTAAAGATAATGACAGAAAACATGGCAGGCATGTATTATATTAACTGTCAGGGTCATGCATGTTGTCCATCTCTGTGCCAAAGCAATACTACTCTGGAATTGGTACATAATCAACCACATAGTCATCTCAGCTTTCTACCTGCCAGATGTATAAAACACAATGGCAGACAAACTCAGCAGATTATTTTTTCTAAATTATGAATGAGAACTAAACTCCAGAGTCCTACACACAATATTTTCAACGTAGGAGTTCCCAGAGGTTGATCTGTTTGCCAGGTCAGCCAACACAAAATGCATCATGTATTGCTCCAGAGGGGGGTCTCGATCCTGTATTGCTAGGAGACTCATTTGTCATTTCATGGACAAAAGGACTTTTCTATGCATACCCACTGATACTTGCTATTGTAGGTTCTCAACAAGGTCAGACAAGATTGGTCATCAGACTCTCTTGTCATCCTTCATCAAAGCTGATTAGTCCTTACTTACTGAGTCAAAACTCAGGTCAAACACTTCACCCCAATTTACAGATTCTGAAGCTCCAAGTATGCTACTTTGATCATTCTTGGGGATAAAGCAATCTTGTTCCTCAAATGTGCAAGTTTTATTAAATTGTACAAAACCATCTACAAGAAATACTTACCTCCAGAAACAGAAACAATACCATCTTTGGTGTAACAATAATCAGATTTCTCCAACTTGCTCTCCTTTCCCTAGCTTACTGGATTACCTATTGGTAATTGCCAAAGCATACTTGAATACTTTCCCAATTGTCAGAACAAACATGCTACTTGGCTACTGGTCTAAAAATTTTTAAGGGAAGTGCTGCAGTCTGGAAAATTACTATATTGCTTCATAAATGCATTTGTGAACTCAGAACATCACTGTGTGTGTCATTATTTCATTGCTGCATACCTTTCCCTATGGACCATTAAGGGAACATTCCTGAAAATTCAGAGCAATTAAAGGTTCCTCCAATGAGGACAGGGATGGGAAACAACCATTAGCAAATCAATCAAAGAGAAAACAGGGGTCCCTTTCCAAGAAAGTTGTTGAACTGAGGAAAGTGAGTGGGAGGAAGCTCAGTATCAGGACCATTCCCAAACTGGAGGAGATTTGCAAGCAGTCATGTTTGCATTCTTTGGAGTGGGTGTACAAATCTTGATTCCATATGGATCATTGTTTAGCTTGATCCAGAATGGAAATAGAGAGAACCAAAACAGTGGTTCTAAAACTGTTTCTAATCAACCTGATCCACTTATACTTCCTCAAAAAGCCCCTCTTCAGAAATCTTTCTGAAATGTAGCTTTTCATTATATGTAGAAAAGGGAAGGCCTTTGAATAACTATTTTAAACTGTCCTGGAACTTTCCAGAGAAAAGTAAAATCTAACTCATGTCTCTTTAAGGATTTTCCTATTAAATCCCCCATGCGTGTGGTTGCTGAAGGCAGCAGATTCCAGCAAAACTTCTTTCACCAATGGATACAATTCATCCTTTTTTTTTTTTTTAAAACAAACCACTAGCTGTCCTGGCTGTGTAGGTGGGTGAGAAAATGTTAACAGCTGCACGTATGAATCTGTGCTGCAAGGAACAAGCTGCCAAAAATACTTGTACCATGAACAACTGTTCTAAATTTGGTTACCTGCTTTATATTATACGGTAGCCAGGCTCTCTTCTTGCTGTTCTATTATATCTAAAACACAAACAAAGAAAAGCCCTTTATACCAAAGACAGATGGTTTAACAAGCTGCTGTCAGTAAACTGGTGTATGGTACTGTTTACTGCTTTGCTACATTTGGAACATGTCTGACTGACAAATGGGGAGGAAGCAACTCCTTTTGCTTAAGGAGAAGCATTGATTAGATACATTAACGAGATTCTGTCAAGCCCTCTGAAGCCTGAAGGAGTCTGGTCGTGGCACATGGCCTCAGGGATGTAGGATGTAGAAAGGGAGACAAATTAGGGGGTTACTCAATACTCCAACAAAATCAAGGACTCTGTAGAACCAGCCCCTTCACACCCACTGGACTGAGGTTAAAGACCTGGCCAGAGCCAGACATGCTGCCATGCCGTCCGGCAGGAGCACACAACCCTGCTGCCCAGAGCACAGCCCGCGTGGCGGCATGGCTGTGGGGAAGGGGGGGCAGTGGGGGAGGGGCCAGGGGCTAGCCTCCCCGACCAGGAGCTCAGGGACTGGGCAGGATGGTACCGCGGACCGGATGTGGCCCGCGTGCCATAGTTTGCTCACCTCTGCTCTAAGGAAATGTCATCACTGCAGAGTTAACTCAGGTGACCAGCACCCAGGTTAGCCTAGCCTCGCTTGGGTGTGAGCAGCTACATTGCAAAGCCATATCTGAGTCATGGAGTTACTATCCATGCTGGTGCTGTACTCACCTCTGTGAAGTACTAGGACTTCTGGGGACATCCTGTGGTTCTTTGTGCTGCAGTGAACTGAGATTCTCTATGATTTTTTGCCACTGCATTGTGAAAGAACTTATCTGTCCTTGTGGGCACATAGGTGCGGGGAATTGTGGGAAGTCACTGGAGGACTATCAGAACTCAAGTGTTTTAGCCTGCCTCCTCACTGCAAAGCGGGCAGGTTGTCAGTGTGAGGGAAAGTGAAGCCCAAGTTCTAACCCATACACTCAGCTGGGGAAGCTAGTTCTGGTTTAAAGGACCATCAAACATTGGTGAGAGGGGTTTGTGTGCAGATAGGAGGGCTGTTTGGGGCAATACCAATGCAAGAACTTGAGTCAACTCTGCAGTGAAGTCATACCCTAAGAGCCACAAAATGGACAAATAGGTAAGGGTCAGGATCATGACATACACAGCTACCCAGTATAACGCAGTCGTAGGGAGCCAGAAATCCCTACCGTGTTATAAGTCAAATACCGTTATATTAGGGTAGCAGAGACAGGGCTCCAGTGGTGATTTTAAAGGGCCCGGGGCTCCCCGCAGCAGCCGGAGCCCTGGGCCTTTTAAAGCACCGCTGGAGCCCCGCTGCTACTGCGCTATATGCGAACCCATGTTATATCGGGTCGCGTTATAGCGGGGTAGCGATGTACAAGCAAGTGAATATGGTGAAGAATTGGCACAACTTAGTGACATGTTTTATTGTAGTGGTTGTTTAATTGCTAGAAAGGGGGTGCAGGAAGTGGCAAAAATAAATTTTTACTGAAAAAGGTCAGGAGTCTGTTCCTTCCTATGCAACAAGTGAGATACACCTGTGTGTACCCCTGCCAAGCAACGAGGTTGCCCTGGTTGCAGAGAGATCAGATTTTGTCCTTTATGGCGGGTGGTGATATGTGAGAAGGAAGTAGTCTGGCTTGTCCCTCCTAGCCCAGGTTGAGTTTGCAGAGTTGGGCAGGTGGCACGCTGAACAGCTGTTTTATCATGCAAAATATGTTCATTTTACTGTAATCTTGTATTCTCACCTGCCCTCCCATTGTTTGGTTTGTTTCCTTGACTTGTTGCATTCTATCATTATATATGTTAGACTGAGCTTTCTGAAGCAGGAATTGTCTGGCTTATGTGTGTTGTACCATGCTTAGCACAAGTGGGCCCCCATCCTTGTTTGACGTTTCTATGTACTACGGCAATATAAATAATAATAATGCACATACTGATAGGTCTGGCAGTGAAAACAATTTTTTTCCTGTTTAATCTTCACATGTTTGTCATTGAGACACAATAACCATTTCCACAGTGGTCTGATTTTTTAAAATTGTGTTTGATGCTCTGGGTCAAATTTTGTGCTCACAATTAATTGTGGATGCAACTAAATGAGGCTCCAACTGGTAATATTTAAACATCCCACAACCCTCTGGGGCCTGCAATATCAGTCACAATCAGAGCATCTAGCACTTCCACCCTACTAGTTCAGGAGCTATATATTTGATATTAAGTAATTGTTGATGTTTATGAAGTTCCAAGTGAGGTGCCTATTAGGTGCTAGTTTTGTTCTGTCAGATACATAATGAAGGCAAGATTCAGACTAGGGGCCATGTCAGGTCACAAATTAGAAATTCACTCCATGCAAGTATTCCTCAAGTGTTCATGTAAAATTCATTTTTTCAGTGTCAAGTATCAGAGGGGTAGCCGTGTTAGTCTGGTTCTGTAAAAGCAGCAAAGAATCCTGTGGCACCTTATAGACTAACAGACGTTTTGCAGCATGAGCTTTCGTGGGTGAATACCCACTTCGTCGGATGCAAGTAGTGGCTTTCAGTGAAAATTCCTACCAGTAATCCCATTTGCTAGGATATTCACAGAATGTGCATCCAAATGGAGTGTGAACAAAACTAAAATAAATGTGTTTTAAAATTGGAAAGAATATTCTTCTTGCACTATTCACTCATCTCTAGTAGTGATAGAGGACTCTGTGCTATTCGAATTGACACACAGTACCAAGGTTCTGAACGCTTGTAATCATTTAAAGATTCCACTGCACTTTTTAAAAGAGGGAGGTTGTTAACTCTGATGTCCTAGTTACATTTCAGCTTGAGTCATTCAGTTCTTCATACTTAAATTCACTTTACAATTTCAGGGGATATGGGTAGTTCCAGTAATTAAGTGTTGTGTGCCGTTATGCAGCTGCCATTTTCCACCCCAGATTTAGCTTCAATTCAGTGGCATATATAGCATGTGCAGTCTACAAAATTGGTCCCATTCTCTAAGATGCACAAATTGGCTCAGAGGCCCCCTCAGTGGCATGGGATTGCATGTGACTTGTGCAACTGTGGATTCACCACCCAGGCAGATTTTCCATCACAGCAAGGATCTGCAGCCCATGTTTCAGCAGCAGGCAGTGAATCTGTCCCTTAATATTTACATAGTATGGTGTGACCTATGTTGTGTGTTATAAATAGAGTTTGGCTGATATTTTTCAGGTGAAGGATTTTTTAAATTTTTTTTTTATTTTTTGTAAAAAAAAATGCAGATTTGGGTCAACTGAGACATCTTGTGAATCTGTGTTGAATTCACCAAATTGATTCAGTTTGAAAACAAAATTCTGAAAAAAATTGAAACATTTTGTTTGACATTTTTAAAATGAAATCTTTGAATTAGTGTTTCATTTGACCCAAAACAATTTTTTTCCCATTAGGCCAGCAAACTGAAACATCATTTATTTGCTCTGTAGTTCTAAACACACGTGGTGCAGTGAGAAGTTCACAATAGACTTAGAGACTAAGTCATTACGTAATAATTCTTGAAGTATTGCAATCTATACTTCGAGTATATATGAGTGCAAAAAACTCAGTTTTAGGAAGTTGTATTAGGTACCAACCTGTGTGGTATGTTATTGGCCTGATAGCAATCCTGCTTCTGATCTCACAAATGCTTGTGTAATCTGGTGTTACACCATTATGATGCTGGTGTAAGTGAAAGCAGAATCACATCGTCCAATTTCAGTAAAGTAATGTAAATCCAAAGAATTCCACTGAAATCAATCTGGATGTAAATTGGTGTGCATGACATCAAAATCTGGTCCATATACTATAAACTATGTCCAGTGACACCATATATGAGCATTTATTAAGGGTTTAGAGCTCTGTAAGTTTGATCCTGGACTATGTCTGAGATGTGCTTGGTGCAGATTGGGAGCAAAGGTGATTTTATGTTACCTTTACCCTTCCCTGATTGCTAGCCTCCATCCCTGAGGCTGTTCTAATCTATCCTCATCTGCTTATGTCTCTAAAAAGATGTTCCAGGACCTGGGAATTGCCACGGCAAAGAGACACCCTGGCCATGCTCCCTAGCCCTGGATATTACCAAGGGTAGGAACCTAGAGCAGAGTAGCAAAGGAGCCTCCACAGCATCTCTACACCACCTGGGGATTCCTCCAGGCTGGAAGAATCTTCCAGAAGCTACTTCAACTGGCACTGTGGACCCTTTGAATAATAGTGGGTCTGAGAATCTGGCCCCATAGGAGCAAAACGGAAGCAGTTTGTACTAATACTGCATTAGGTATCCATACAGTATACATATATGATTGACAGAATGACAACATGACATATCAGTAGAAAGGAAAAGGCCTCAAAGTGTTAGTACTGCTTTCATAGATACTGAGTGACTGTACCTTATGCTTTGATTTAGGGGATGGTTGGGAAGATGAAGGCACTGTGTGAAGTACTAGCCAATTAGGTTGTGTTTTTTCTTACAGTAATACTAGGTCTAACTGTAGGATCTGACAGGTGTTATTTTGAAGTAGCACTGCAGAACTCAATGAAATTCTGTGGATGCAAAAAACTTCCAGCGAGTGTTCTGTCTCTGTCATGCTGCAAGGTTTCATTAATAAAAGAATGTAGAGGGTACTCTTACTGACAATTGCATGTTACATCTTTGTTTCTCTTACCAGTTTTTTCTCCCAGAAGAATCTTAGGAACCACAATGACTGTTCAGCTCTTTGTCATAATTTTATGAGCTCAACACTTTGTAGAGGTCCTGCAGGAAAATAGCATTACCATTATCTGTCTAAAAAGATCTAGGTTGGAGGGGTGGAAAATGCTTGAAACGGTAAAAAGAAAACTAGAAAAATGTATTTTACCCTAAACATCTGAGCCAGGCAGCTCAGCTGCCCTCTATCATGACACCAAAGAAAGTATAGAATTACCCTAGTGGTTTAATCGGTACTATTTACATTTACAAGTGAGGCATCATATTTCTTGGTCTTTAAGTGATCCTAGGCTTAACCCCAAGGGAAATAAGACCCATACAGAGTGGGAGGAAAAATGGTCTTGTTGGGGTTTTATTGTATAGCATGCTTGTCTAGCCAGCCTCGTTAGTTGTACAGAACATGAAATATGAATGCTCTCTGCAAGACAGGGAAATGGAGATGCAGGGGATGGGAGGGGGAAGTGGAAATGGAAACTTTTAAACGTTAAAGATTTTATTTTTGTTCAAGCACAAAAATCTACAATTGAAATCGTATTTCCACCCCAGCCACCCTTTTATGGGATGTTGGATGCTTAAGGCTGTTTGTATAATTGCTTCTTGTAAATGATCTTCTACTCTGTAACACTTTCCTGTAAACCACTTTCCTTTGCCATCTGTTATCCAGTTGTTTTAACCGAGTTTCCAGTATTTGCATCAGTCATTTACAAGAACCTTTTTAACTTCCATAAAATGAAATAATTGAAGCCTATCTTCTTGACTTCTGATCATTTACTTGATATGTGCTTTGAAATCAAGGGACTGGAGGCTGAAATGCAGCATGTGATAAAGAGACTGGGATTTTGTGAAACTGCACTTGGTAATCCAAAATTGTCAAAGCTCTTCTTTCTGAAAGCATTGAAATGTATGCCTCGCTGGAGAAAGTGGATTGGTAATTGGATATAGAGTCTTTTGCCTCTAGGTCACTTTGGTATGAAAATCATTATCAACTACTGGTAGGTCAATGGCTGATGTAAAATGAATTGGCAGTCTTAGTTCAGTTTCTAGTGGAAAGATGTCCACACCACAGGTGGCACTGACTGGCAAAATACAGGAGTCTCCAGAGAGAGAGGGCGAGGATTAAATGGAAGTTTCTTCCAGAGGGAAATGAGAATCACTGGCAAACCACAGCTGGACAAATCTTGCTGGTTGTGAACTTGTGTCAGTCCCAAGTAAACAGGCTTAGGATAGGTGGGTTTCACCATGGTCAAAGATCGAAAATCCTTCTCCCAGGTCCAGAGCTGAACTAAGGCTGAAAATGCAGCCTCAAAACTCTATAGCTTCTGTTCCCCTCCACTGTGTGTGTACTGACCACACAGTTATTGATCCACCAACAGTGCTCACCCTCCCTATAAGTCCCCCTCATGGCTATCATGATCTCACTGCAACTGGGTTGGGGTCTCCATAGGTCCCAGCTTTGAAGTGTGCAGGGGGTGCAGAACCCCAGACCAGGGTTCCTGCATCTCCTCCAAACCCCGTATACCAGGACTTCTCCCAGTTCTGCTGTCTATTGATTGGTATCACCTTAAGGGAAAGGAGGACTGGATTTGCCCTATGATTTGTGTAAAACTAGGAACTGGCAAATTCACTCAAATGCTGTGTATTTGGAAGGTCAGCTTGAACTTGGGATATTACAGGGTTTCCATTCTGAGTAGGAAGCCTATGTGGAAAAAGAACAGAGAAGGGGAGAAAGAGAGAAAATAATTCAGTGAAACTTTAGGGTGGCAAGTAGAGCCAGGAAAAAATAAATAGAAAGACAGTTTTTTGTTTCTTTGAAGGAGCAGACAGAAAAAGGACCTAATGAAAAATTAAATATCAGGCATATGTTGGGTATTGACTATGCTAGCCTAGCATCCAGGGAGTTCTTGTCCCTAATTCATAGAACAGACTTCCTTTAAGCTGGAAAACAGATTCTTGTTTTGTCATTCCTTTTCCTTTTTTTTTTTTTTTTTTAGAATAACATGGATTTAAAATTATTCACAAATTCAAACTAGTTCTGTGAAAAACAGGATTATACAGCTCCATTGGGTTCACTCACCTCTTTTATAAAATATAACAGAAGAGTTAGCACTGCAATGGCAAACTGTACTAAGATTGAAAATCTCACCCATTTATGTAGTAAACAATACATGGCATATGATGGGTAAGCTCCTGGCTAGAGCTGGTTGAAATTCCAAATTTCTGTTCCATGGGAAATGCCAACATTTCAAAAAAATCTTTGTTCTGATTTGGAAAATACCTTGAAGTCCCACTCTCAGGGCACAGTTCCTTTGTCTTGCACTGCCTTGTGAGAGCTGTGACCCCACAGTCCAACTGCCTAAGCTTTGTGACTAGTGATGGCTCCACCAAACTCCTCAATACTAGCTTAGCACACCCTTTTCCAGCATTCCACCTTGTGTGCAATCTGGCTTGCTGTTCTCCTCTTCATGGACATGTGATAGTGGAAACAGACACATGCTTTGCAAAGGGTTCCAAAACCAATCACTCCTGACTTTATATAACACAAGAACACAGAGCCACATACAGAGCCACACAATGACAAAGCACCTACATACCATTTCCTCCCTCACTTTCTTTACCACTTTGGAGTGTTCTTCAGGAACTGGGCTAGTGAAGTTCTAAGTCCCCTCTCTGGAACTTCACTCCTCCAGATCAGGCTTATCTTCCAATTCATGGGGTCCGCTCCCTCTGTCTCCATCAGCCAGCTTCCTTTGACCTTGTCTGGTCGCTCCATCAAAGATGTTCCCTCTGCTTCCAAAAGCCTATGCCTTTTATTCACCGAGTCCTTCTTCTGAGTCTTCTCCTGAGTCTCTCTGGCTCTATGGTTTTTAAGACCCAGCACTAACACCTTATCTTTTTGCTCAGCTTCTGAGGAAATTCTGCTCCTTCACACCCCAACCCTGCAGAAAAGTTGGAGGAAACCTGTTCTCCTAGCTTCAGCCAACACTTGTCCTAAGGTGCTCCCATTTGAATGGGCAACCATCAAGGTTTAACAACCCTCCATTGTCTGTAACACAGCCCTGATAACAGATGGCAGATCCACATGCATTTAGGCATTCAATGACACAGCTATTTCATAAAATCAATCAGAATTCATAAGTTGTACATATGTTCCCACATCATCACAAGAGCATTTTTGTGCTATATAAACTATGCAAATTATTTTACTATGAAAGCTAATATATTGGGGAAAACATATGATTTGATTTTAAATTAGAGCCCCACATTTGATCCTGAAAAGTCTGATGTAAACAGACCATCTCTGGACTCTCAATCTCCCACCATCTGGCATTCAGCAAATATTTAGGATCCTGTCCTGCTCCCATTGGAGTGAATGGGAGCTTTGCCATTGATTTCAATAATAGCAGTGACAGAATATTTTGGAAAACAAGGTATCCCTGTGATATTCCCAGTGTAGCTGAATCAATAGGAAAAATAGAGAGGGAAGAGGGGATCCTTGAGCAGGGAAAGCACCAGCAGGTGAAATAAGAAAAGAAGTGATGGGAGTGGCAGGAAAAAAAATAGGAAGTGCAAGAAAGAAGCAATGAAGTAGAGAAGTGAGCAGAGAGGAGAGAGAAATATAATAGAGAGTGGAAACTGACAAACAATGAAAAGAAAATATCAGAGATACAGAGGATTAGAAAAACAAATAAAAATGCTTTTATTGAGGACTCACTTACCTACCATCTCCTCAGTGCTGCCGACCTACACAAGTTTGATCTGCTGACACACCCTTATTTAAATGTTCTGGTTATTTTCTTTTGTGTGTGTTTATATCCCAGTGAAATCTCTTCTCCCAAGAGATTCCATGTACTCAACTAGAACTAAGCTCAACCACTTACACGGGCCTCACTGTACATTTACACAAGGCAGAAATTGGGTATAAGAATTACCATTTATACCTCTGTATAGGCTACCCTCGCTACCAGACCCTGTGTGGCAGGTCAGGGAAGAGTAGCTTCACTGAAGGTATAAGTGATCGGAGAAACTAGGCCTGTTGGTTAAATTCTGTTTTCACTGTCACCAGTGTAAATCCACAGCCGCTCCACTGGCATCAGGGAAGTTTTACATTAGTCTGAGAGCAGACCTGTGACTTTAACCTGTCATTGCCTCTGCTGACATTTTTAGGCCAGTTCCTCAGCTGGCGTAAAATGGTATGGTTCCTTTGAAATCAATGGAGCTAATCCTATTTACATTAGCTCAGGATCTGGCCCTTTATACTTACAGTAGATGAAAACAGTGATTATTACAATTTTATTTTTGTTTCTGTCATGGTCTTCACAAATCTCTAAACACCAAGAGAAATCATGAAGCCACATTCTTTCGTCTCATGAAAGTGGAATCATATCACCTTATCCTATATCTTTTAAATTATCTTTCTGTGAATCTACAAGTCTAATCTGAAGTTGCCTTCTTGGTTTTTGAAACCCTCTGTGGAGCTGCTGCACTTTATGGTTAACCTCACATCCTCCTATCTCTTCTCTGTTTTCACCCTGAAACTCAGCTCAAATAAAAAGAACAGGAGTACTTGTGGCACCTTAGAGACTAACAAATTTATTTGAGCATAAGCGGGAGTAACTATGACTCTCTTAATGTGTTCTACGTGGGGAGTCGGGCTCTTGAGGCACAAAGAAGCAGCTTCGTTGAGGAGGTGGGGTTGACTCCTCCTGAGCGGCCGGTGCTCCAGCTGGATAAGGAGGTTTAGTTTCTCCAGCCTCTGTTTGAACTCTCTTCTCCACTCCAAGGGCCAGATCTTCAATGGAGCAATACCATTTTTAA
Source organism: Mauremys mutica (assembly GCF_020497125.1). Taxonomy (NCBI): domain Eukaryota; kingdom Metazoa; phylum Chordata; order Testudines; family Geoemydidae; genus Mauremys; species Mauremys mutica. The sequence goes on along the minus strand of NC_059072.1, from coordinate 201,232,812 downwards.
TTAGCATTTATTTTCTTTCTTCAAATCTGACTTTAAACTTCGGTGTGGTTTTAGACTATGATTTGCACTAATGTCCAGTCATTTTCCCCTTCCTCCATTACTGCATCTTTCTGTTCTCCCATCAGCATAAGCAGACTTGGTGAATACTTGTATGATTTTAACCACTTTCAAATTTCATCTTCCTTTAATTGTTGTTGTACTCCATCTCCATATATCATTTCCCTTTCTCCATGTATGAGTTGTTGTTCCACAACTTTGCTAACTACTTAATGTTTGTACAATGCTTTTAAAATGTAAATTACTATATAACTGTCAGATACTATTACCTGTATACCTCTCATTGCAAATAATTTTCTCACACTGTGTGCCAGATCCTCAACTGATGCAAATTGGTATAGTTAGGTGCTATGTAAGGATACATGAAGGCTCAGTCCCTGCCCCCACAAAGAGTTGGCAATCTTAAGATGTGAAGTTTGTGGATCAGGTCCATCTCCAATTTGATTGTATTGAGCAGACTGCCGTGTAGCTTATTAAAGTCTAAAGTTTGCATACTTTTAACCATTTTAGACATGAAATTTGGGTCTTTTTGTTCACACATCAAGGAAGCTAAGTGCAAAGATGGAAACTACCTTAGGAAAGAGGTAGATGCAGGCAACATCTGAAAGAGGGAGATGCAGATATAACATGGGAAGAAATATATACTGTGTTGTAAGACAAATAAGCTTAATTGATTGGTCCCTAATGTAATAAAACAATTCACCCTGGGACTTGCAAAAATAATTCATACTGAGAGCTTAATGTAATTTGAATTGGCAGTTCCAGGGTAAACCCAAAGGAGACTCAGAAATAGTCAATGCTAGTTTTAAGCTTGGCTATTGCACTAAGACAGCACTAGATTGTCTAGTACAGAAACTTCCTAAGGTCTGTAATACTGAGACATCTGTGGGGAGAGGGGGAGTAGGAATCTTTTCACTCATTTTCCTCTGTGAACTCTTGTTTATTGGCAGAGTTAAGAAAGTGTAATTTTTGCCTTAAGAACTCTCAATATTGCTTTTCCTTCTGCCTTTATAGGCTCCATCTGCAGTGGTCAGACTTCAAAAGCTCTTCCATTTTCAGCAATATTGCCAGTTCCTGCAGTATGGCCATTTCTTGGGGAATATTCTTAAACCAATAGAATCCTTCAAAATAGAAAACACTTTTTTTGAATGTGTGACCACTGTAGCTAGATATGAAGAAGACCTATTAGATCTTCAAGTTTGTCTCTCTGCCATGCCAGGAATAATTCACCCAATCAAAGTCTTATCAGACTTTTAATGGATAATGCACTGGATCCTAGCTAAAATATCACTAAAAACTATTCAGTGATCTTCCTATCAACCATGAGTCCAGGTAGACAAACTTAGGGCTGATTCTGAAAACACATCTTCCTGTACTGGAGTAAATTAATGGGGCTTTCTGCAAGGTGTAAGAATTCACAGACTTAAATCCATTTCAAGATCAGTCTCATGAATTCTGATTACTTTATAGGTAATAGCCCTTTCTAACTGAATTTGACAATTTGATTCACAAGCCATCTTGATGTGTTTATTTGCCTCTTGAGAGATCTTGAACCAAATGTCTTTAGTTCTACTTTATCATTCTTTCTGAATTCCAATGACTTCCAGGAATTTCAGGCCTTGTTTTGGACTTTGTGACCATGCCCAAGGTATATAAGCTTTACTGGACCTCAGCTGTCTGTCACTGGCCTCTCTGGGGAGTACAGAAATAAGGAAACATTTGTCTTGGTTGGATTTGGCAGTATTAGCAGTAGATCATGAACAAGCCTTCTGGATGTTTCCCACTTGGTGTTGAATAGTAGTCTGATGCCAAAATTTTGTACCTGTAATTTTGTTTATTTAAACTGAACTCTGAAAGCAATCTAAAGGTATTTGGAGAATGATAATAGCTTTGTCAGGTCAGGGTCTGAAGGCTGCCTAGACTGACAACTATTAACAATCCAAGCCTTCATTACACTATTATTGTTTATATTATTACAGTAGTAAATAGGGGCCCTAACCAGTTGGACTTCTATTGTGCTTGACGCTGCACAAACATGTAGTAAGAGGAAGTCTCTGACCTATAGAGTTTACAGTGTAATGATAAATTGGGCTTTCCTCTTACTTGCCTGGGCAGGGAACTAAATGGAAATAAGGCCCCATCTCCATGCCTTTGCTCAACTGAATGAAACCTACTTGGGTCCAGGTCTACTGCAAAGCACAGCTCCTGCTCTTTAGATATTCCTGCTATGAACTAGTAGGCTGAGAGAAGGCAGAGTCTAGGCTCCAACCCTCTGCTCATTGGCCAGAAGAGAATGGCAGGCATGAGGTAGGAAGCAAATAATGGCTGTAGCAACTTACTTTACTGCCAGAGCAAGAGGAGAGCAGAGGAGAAATTGTGCCTCGAAGGGGTGTGTCTGTGGCCTCCTAGGGCTACTGCTGGGCTGGTGTAGTACACACTGCCCTTTGTTCAGAACCGGGGCTAATGGCACAATCTAGCCCAGCTTTTGAGATGGGGATGTAACAAACAGAGGGGGAAGTGGGGGCAATAATAATAATACCTTTTTTCAAATTTGTACATGCCAAGGTAGATTTATTTTTCCAGATAAATAGAGATATCAGTAGCAAGACTATCCAAAGAAAGTGAGAGTTTGGTCTAGGGTTAACAGTTCTGGTGTTGGAGATATCCAAAGTATGTTCTGTAGCACAATGTAATTAGAGCTTGTATGTTTCCATTCTGCCAATGAAAGTCTTGAACTGGATTTATGAAAACATCAGAAACACCAAACTGATCATCAGGAAAAGGATCAAAGGATTTTCTGGGTGGAATAGAAGGTGATGAAGAGATGTTTAGTTAAGTTCAACTCCAATGTATTTGTTTTGCTTCCACCAATGCAAATACAACATTCATAAAATATTCACTAAATGCAATCTAAGGCCAGATTACTGCTGGCACCTTCTACTATATGGAAACCAGCCAGCCAATGGGAAAGGCATGGAAGCAGCTTTCTGGGCCTTGCACACGACTGGATGCCACACTGCACCAGCCAACAACATTCTGATCTTATTCTGCCTCATGGGCTGCAAAAGGAGGGAAAGTACATGTGACTAAAGGTGTGCCAGATGCTGTGCATCTTCAAAGAGGATACTGCGGAGTTCCAACCAGAAAATTGGAATAACTCCTTGCTCATGCTGAGTTTCTCTTCCTTAAAATAAGTTACTCATCTATGAGCTGCCCTCATCCATTCCTCACCGGCACAGTGCCCCTCTCAGATTTGGTAGGGCTGTTATTTTTGTTGGTTTTTGCACTTTTGGAATTCTGTAATAAAGATTGCTATAGACCATGAGTGACTTCCATAACTATGTGTTTGAGGTACACCTTCCGAGAGAGGTTAGACCAAAGTGCATGTGACTTCCCCTCCAAGCTGATCTCGGATATACAGAGCACTGAGCAGCATAATTAGCTGCAAGTGAGTCCAAGATAAATCTTCATGGAAGATGGCTACAGAGAATGAAAAAGCTAGACAGCAAAAGTCTGGATAGCACACTCTCCCTTCTAAGAAAGTTATAACTCAAGGAGTCTCTTCCCTGAAATGCATACTGTGTGTGTGAAATTTATCTCCACTGCTTTTATGTGGAAGAGGTATGTTTTTTTTTTCCTCTCCTATACTTTGAGTTGCATCTGAATTTTAATTTTTACCACAACTAGCAGTCCAGATTCTGCTTTCAGTGATATCAGTGTAAATGCAGAGTAACTCCCTTGTCTTCAGTGGAGTCACTCTGGAATTACAGTGGAGTAACTGAGAGAAGAATTTGGTTAATCAAATCAATGCTACAGTTACTTCAGATATTCCACCAGGTGCTATAAATGTTGGTGTTATTGCATGTGTTCCATAACCTCCTTAGGAAGTCCTCTGCCCATATTTGGCTAAGATAACTCAGGACAAATACAATATTTTGTTTCTTTTTATTTTAACTTGCTAACTTAATACTAGAGATATTATGTGGAGTCATCTCAAAAATACATCCCATACATCATTCTGAGATAAAGATCTTTGTCTGAGACTTTGTCTGAAAGGGATAATGTTTCACTTCTGGCGCCTCTATGTCTACTCTTTCTAGCATAATACATATTTGTTATATAATTGCTTGACCTGGCTAGGTGCAGATCCCAAAAATCAGTTCATGATTTTTTGCAAATTAATGATCATGAGCCAACTGTTCCTTATGCATCTACTGAATGCTAAAGAAAACACTGAGAACAGGTAGAGATAACAGGAAGTGAAGAACCATCATCAGATGTTACCCATGTAAAGTCACCCTTAAAATCATTAATTATGTATATTTTCAAATACTTTGCATATGAACTTTCTTCTATGGAAATTTTTACAACAGAAGACGGACAATATTCAGGAACTGTACTACAGCAATGTGCACCTCAGTAATATAATAATTACAATTGATTTGAAAAACTTTGACAAAACCATTTTCTGTTGGAAAATGCAATTCCATCGAAATCAAAACACTTTGTGAAATCATGTTGATTTCTCCAAAATTTCATTTAGGGAAAAAGAGAGGATAAAATATCCTGACAATGTTGAAATGTCCTATTTTGACATTTTCAGAATAAAATGTGTTTTCATTTCAAAATGATTTTTTGTTTAAATTTTGATTTTTTGTTATATATTGCACTATAATATGACATTTTTAAAAGTTGAAATCGAAGTTGCAGATCTTAGAAGTGCTGGAATCCCCAACTCACAGGCAGTCTGCCTGGTAGGCTATCTTGGAGCCACCGATCCTGGAAGGGCTGGGCTCCCCAGCAGCCTTCCTGGTGAGCTGACAGAAAATCAGGCAGGTTCCTCTGTGAAATCTGCATGGTTTTTGGAAGATCTTTGTCAAAATCAAATCATATCTGTGGAATTTTTAAATTTCAACAAATTGGCAAATTCCAACCAAAAAAAGTTTCATTGGAATTTTTCTGACCAGTTCTACTAACAACAATCATCATCCAAACTCAGACTTAATAAACTTTTCTGTGGAGGATAAGGTCCTATAAAAGTAAACTTGCTTATCTCCCCACATTTAATATCTGCCTGTTGTAAGAGATCTTCTAAATAAAAATATGATATACTGATGCTAAATTAAATTTAGTAGCAGATTCCATATCTGAAAAATTAAACCTAAAAAATACAGTAAGGTTGTTGCTACTGTTTAGACATTGTTTTATTTGGTATATAGTTTCCACAGTTGAGGGCTTTAATATACTTTCGTAGGCCTTTACAAAACAGGTCCCTGATCAAAGTGTTTAATCTCCTGCACATTAAGGGCCAGGTGTTGTTACTGGATTTACACTGCATGCCTCTGAAATTTGACTTCCTTAATGTGGCAGACAGCAGCTTTCACACCTAATTGAGATACTCTCTCATCTTCCAAAAATGGTTGAGCTCTGGAGCCACATGACTTCCATAATTGTTTTGGAAGAGCCCTCTGAAGGCATGTGATATGAACAGAAGTGAAATAAGCCAAAAAGTTAAGCTACATGGAGGGAAATTTGAGATTCAGTTAATGTGACCTTAGCTTGGGAAATCCTATCCTCTCCAACATCCACAGCTATGCAGCCACTAGAGAGCTGTCTAATTACATGTGATTTTACCCAAGTGTTAGTTAAACCGGAGATCCAAATGCAAAACTTGGAACTTATGAAAATGATGTAGATTGGTGTCACTCCATGGATGTGTTTTGTGTATGCAAATGAATGGTCAGTGGCACAGAATTTGCTGTAATGGATTAAACCATTGGTCCATCAAGTCCAGAATTCTGCCTCTGAGGGTGACTGATATCTGATGCTACAGAGGATGATGACTCCCTATCTCTCCACTCCAGAAAGCACCTATACACATATGGAATGCTGTATCTCAAGGGAAAATTGGCTTCCTGATTCCTCAAGTGATCATCTTATGAATCATGAGATCTGACTACCTTTACTTTAGCATGGAAAACTACAAATATTACTTGATAATAAAACTATCCAACCATTTTAAAAGTCCAGCCATGACATTTGACTTTATCATGGCAATGAATTTCACAGGTTTGTTACATGCTAGGTGAAGATGGATTTCCTTGTATTTCTTTCTAATTTACTTGCTATTAATTTAAATAATAATAAGGAAGGATTTTAAAAAGACTAATCATTTTTCAGTATGCCTTCTGTTGCCTGTAAATGCGTTAGTGACATTCCTTCTTACTCTTTTCTTTTTCAGGTGAAAAGGTCGTCTTTTTTCTGCTATCTTTCATCATATTTTAAGTCCTTTACCACCACACCTTACTATAACAGAATGTGCTGGCCCTTCAAGATCAGATGCTGCTAGCTCATCTGTCACTGGGACTTGTTTCCATTCTGGGAAATGTAGTTTCCTGAAGGACCCTGGGAATTGTAGGCTGCTGCAAGGCATGCTGGGAAGGAGTGGCTAGGACTGTATAAAGAGCGGTAAGGCCATGCAAGTATGTGGAAAAGCTTGATGAAGAGATAGATGCTCCTGGCAGAGGTAAATTATTCAAGGCCTGAAGAGATACTGAAAAGAAGAGTAACTGAGGCACTGATGTGAGAAAAGTAAGACAATTAATTTTTACTGTTACCATTTTTGATGTGTGTCACTGGCTGCTACATCAGGGGCCACAACTGGGTGGCATGGGGCTTTCTACAGTAGTCCTAAAGAACCCAGAGAATCCTCAGTAAATTAGGTAACCCAGCTTCATTCACAAACCCTTTACACGACCCTGTGTAGCATCAAAGGGCCATCTCAAGGTCAAGGATCTGGTCCTATGTTTGCAGCTCTCTTGTTTGCATTCTAGCAGGAAGCAAAATATTTCATATCTTCCTTTTCCTGTGGGAAAAATAATCTTTTTTCCCTTCTAAGGAAAATTTTATCTAATGTATGATAAATCTTACATTTCTAGTTGCAGTGACAAGGGCAAGTGGCCCCTTTTAAAAAGCGATCTACAATGAAGTAGTTCTAAATTCTGGCCGCCTTATGAAGCTACCCCATTAGTAAGCTCAAGAAGTGTGTATCTTGTTAGATGTGGGATCATACTCTGATGTGATGTTTCAGAGTGCACCATAGTATGATTTCATAGTAGCCACAGATTCTCACTAGAATTTGAAATTGGTCCATAGGGGATTGGATAAATCCTGTGGGATTTTTAATGCCTGGTGGTTTCAAAAAGTATCTTTATTATTTTCATACCTCTTTGGATATAAAACTCCTTCTTCTTTCTATACTCCAGGGCCTCCTTTCTGTAGACTCTCCTCTCTTGCCTACTTCCACCAGTTCATGTAGTAACTATAGAAGTCAATGCTGCTCTTCTGTTGATTTCAATGATCATGTCCTGAGATCACACATTTAAGTGTTTTTTGGTTTTTTTTTTTAAATAAAGACAACACTTTGACAGTAGACATTTTTGTTAGGTTCAAATATGAAAATGATCTGTAAATAAATGGTCATGAAAATATATTATTCAGATGCCAGTAATGTAAATGTTGAGCATTCTTTAGTTTTAAAGAGTAGGAAGTAAACTGATGACCTTAAAACCCAATAAGATAATAGTGCTAGAATACATTTTTTCAATTAATCAATTCTCAGTTTTTACCACTTACTACTGTGTAAAGTAGTATACAAATACTTGTGCTGAGTATATAATATTTATTGAGTGTTCTCTAATGTGGACCAAATCCTGCCTGCTTTCTACACATGTAGAAGTAGGTGAATATTGCAAAAAAGTACTCATTAATATTCATTTGACTAAAATGGCATATTCTCTTCAGTGTTAGTGACCCATTCTATTTTCCGCTAACATTTGTCTGAACTTGAGATCTTGTTTTCACACAACAAAAGTCTTACTCGCCTACGTAAATGGGTTTGTGCTGGAAATGTTTGCTTGGCCATGCTGAAATCTCTGATGTTCTTCCTCCAGTTTATAAAAGTGCCAGTCCATTAATGAGAAAGCAGAAATGCTAGTATGTAACTCCAGCAATTAACCACGCACCCCAAATAACAAACAGTGAAAGGTGTAGTGAAGCAAATAGTTTACAAATAATATGAAGGTTGTCTTGGGTTTTATTTAATGGACTATGTAGATTTTAAGTTTTGAAAACTCCCAGAGCTGAGGGTTGATATACAAAATGTTCAAACAGTTTTGTAAATACTGAAACATATTCACAGGTAACTCAAGAACAGAAGGGCAAAATTCATGGAGATCCCAAATCAGGAAGGTATCCCTTTTAAGAACTTACTTGAAAAATGTCCTGAAGTCGAGCATAACCTTAAGTGTTGTCCTGAATAGAAATAACATAAGCATGTACTTAAATCTTTTCTGTATTGGAGCCTGAATAATCTGTACATCTGTCTCTAACTTAACGGGTTTTTTCAACATTATAAAATAAATACAGAGAGCCTGACTTCAGAGTTGGTCTCCTGTTTCAGAAATAGTGTGCCAGTCAAAGAACGTTGGTGTTTTTTTGTTTTGAATGTAATAGTAAAATGTTTGAGAACTAGGACAAAAGTTAATCCTTACACAATCTAGTCTAGCCCTGCTTCTTCCACTGTTGCAGACATTGGAGCGATTAGAATTTAAAAACATTAGTGTGCAGTCATTCAGCTTGTTTTTGTTGGCATGACAAGCCACCAGCTGCTGTAGTTCCACAGTTTGTTGCCATTTCAGAGGGATCTCAATGTATTTAAACAAGCTTTTTTTTCCCAGTAATTCAGCACCCCAGCCCTTCTTAAATTATATGGTATCTTTTAGAAGCAATTACATCCTGAGGATGTGGCATGCAGCACCTGCAGAAACTACTAGATTAGTCACTACATGTACCTTGTCAGCCAGTAGAAATGGCATGTGCACCTCACTGAAACTCACTGAATATGAGTTGCTGGACTTTGTTGATCTATGCCATATAGGTTGATCTATATAACAGGTCTATAAGTGACAATGATAGGTCAGATTTGCCTGTGCTGTGCCTCCTGGAGTCATACTAGGGGTGAATTTGGCCTGATATCACAAAATCACAAGTTTATTAGACAAAGCACAGTAAGGTTACTTCAGCTGATAATCCTAAGTAATATGAATGTTCCTGTATATCTGGTATGGGAAGAGCTTCAGTATATTAAGAGAAATTGCAGTAGAGGAAGAGAGTGGAAAGAAAGTAAGAGCCAGAGCCTTGGTGGTACAAAGGGGCCCTAAAACTGGTCTGACTGATCAGCTGAGTGGTCTCTTGACAGAGAAGAAATGAATGGCCATGTGATGGTTCTCAGGGTGCCCAGAACTGTGTCACCTTGTGACCTCCACCTGCCTCCAGCATGAGGGAGACATGCTTGTGCTGAATTGGATGTCAGCTCCCTGACACCACTAGACTGTTAACCACCCAGGCACTCTTCTAAGGACTATGCCAGCCCTTGCTTTGCTTTTCAAGTTAACAATAGGAGCACCCTGGTCCCCAAGCCTCTTTGAAGTATTCTCCTGTGATATCCAGCTCCTTATCCACTGGACACCAGGTCTGCTGTCTTCAAGGAAACAGTATACACACCAGCTTCAACTCAGGATCAATATTTTGCTTAATATCACAGTACGTAGATATATTTATAGTGAAACAAGGACACTTTAATTACCAAAGATTGAAGAGATAGTGAGTAAGGATAATGGAAACAAAAGGTTACAAATAAAATCAAATCATAACATGCTTTCTAGACTCTAAACTTAACAGGCTATCCTCATATCTAAAGAAGTTAACCTCAATCCCAGAGTCTTCTCACATGATATTCTTTGGTAAACCAGAATGTACATACCAGAATCAGGACATTCCTGTAACCGCATTGGTAGTTGGCATTCAGGGGTTCTTGGGTCACACCCTTTCACAGCCACCAGGTTTGTCAGGTGTATAGAAATGGGAGGTGTCCTGCAGTTCGGAGTAATCTGTAGATGGAGTGATGGTTCCTTGGTGGCTGTCAGAGCCAGTGTAATTTAGGGTAGCTGTGATGGGGTGTTCACATCCCACTGGTCCATACAGGTTAATCATAGAAGTGGAGGACTGGAAGGGACCTCAATAGGTCATCTAGGCTAGTCCCCTGCACTCAAGGCAGGACAAAATAATAACTAGACCATTCCTAACAGGTGTTTGTCTAACCTGCTCTTAAAAACCTCCAGTGTGGCTCAGGAGGGATTAAATCCTGATGGGCCACACCCGAGAGAGAGTTAGGCAAGCATTGACTGAGGATGGAGCCCACATGGGTAGGAGCAGACGGGGCTGGTGTAAGGACAGGAAGTGAGAGCAGAAAGTGGCTGCAGTGTGGAAACCTGCAGTCACGCTCTGGGCTCAGAGAGGAAAAGGAGAAAACCTGGGGAGAGAATAGAGAATAAGGTTCCTGGCCCTGAAGGAAGGATTTATCCAGGGGATGGTGGCACAGAAGACTTATAAAGGTGTGGAAGGAGACAGCCCAGTGAAATGGCAGCAAGGTTTGAGATGATGCAAATCTTGGCAGCTGATTTCCCTGGCCTGGAACCTGGAGTAATGGATGGACCCTGGTTCCCCTACCAGCCTCTGAGGAACTGGCATAGCCTTGAATTGGAGGACTGTCGGGAACGATACCCAGTCAACCAGTCCCATGAGACTTTGATACCATGGAAGGAGAAAACTATAGTGACCTGGCCAGGGGACCAACCCATTCAGAGGGAGTACCCCAAGTCACAAAGAGGAAGCACTTCAACTCCTGCAGCATGAGAGGGGCGTCAGAAGGGGCATCAGATTGAGCAGAACTATTCCCCAGATGCAGCCACAAGACAGCACTCCAGTAGTGAGTTGAGAACACTGTGACGGCAGCCTTCTGGTTGCCATAAATTGTGCCAAGGGCAAAAATGGCCCCTGGCCAGCCCTGGTGTATGGGAGCTGCAAAGGGGTTTAGAACTATCTTTGCTCTTCTCTAGCTGAACTGAATGGAGAGTGGCCACCCCTGAGGACTGAGCCTTAAGATACAGTGAGTTGCTAATATTTATACCTAACTAAATGAATCATAGGCAGAGCTTATTAATAAGCATGTACTAATTTTGTTTTCTCAGATTTAGACACAATTTATTACAGTGATTTAGTACAATTTAGTATTTAGTAATTTAATACTGATTTAATATGTAGATTTAGTACTATATATTATACAATTTTAAAAAATTCTTCCTTTATCCAGTTAAAATGAGAATAATACACTGGATAGAGTGCTGCAGCATGCTCAGGGCAGGTATAGGGGATAAAATCATAAAGTGGTTGGACTGTCTTTATTGATACAGAATAGTTTCATGTCAGAGACTAAGATAACAGTTCAAATAGACCCCAAACCTAGTCTGGTTTCATTTCCCTTATTACTAAAAAGAGAAAATTCTACTGCTTTGAGTTACTTATTGAATTTGTTGGCCCAGCCAAGCATGAGCCCATGGCAATAAGCCATTCACCTTATTGGCTTCTTCAGTGCAAGTCCTAAAAATGTGGATGAAAGAAGGAGGTTCTGCATTCTCTCTCCAAAAATCAGACATGATGGCAGAGAGAATGGCGAGGAGGGTTCTATAGTTAAGGTGCTAACTGGGACTTGAGGGACCTGGGTTTGATTCCTTGTTCCACCAGACTTCCTGTATGATGTTGGGTAAATCACTCATAAGAACAGCCATACTGGGTCTGACCAATGGTCCGCCTAGTCCAGTTCTTCTATCAACAGTGCGATATTCTTTACACATTGATCCAGATTCAGCAAAGCACTTATGTAGTTAGTGACACTGAAGACAGTGTCACAACCTGTTGACTTCAATCAGGCTATTCATGTCCTTGGAGTTAAACACATGCTTAAATGCTTTGCTGAATTGGGGTCTCATTGCTGAGACTTTTGAAACCAGAGTCTGGCAGCCCAATATCAAAAGCCTTTAAACAACTTTGACCGTTTTACCGCACCATAATTGGGCATAGGAAAACTTACTGTTAGCACCTGGCAGTTGAGATAATTATCCTATCTCTTCAAATAACATAATAGGCACATTGTTTGACTTTTGAGTAGCAGCAGCAGCAAAGCAATTGCTGAATTCAGAAGTCTATGTAAGACCATAAAGATAGTGTGAGGTGAAGACTTTGATGTGGTAGGAGACACTGGGCCCAGATGTCAGCATGTCAGACTCTTTTCCCCTGTCTACCTTTGAAGACACTTCATATATCGCAAATTCGTTTTTATTTGCAAATAACCGATTATACTTACTCTGTGCTGTTTTCAGGTGAAGCTGTAAATCAGAACACAAAAATTGGTTTAACTCTGTGAACACTCCTCACCACAAAAGAGATTGGATAGCAGCAGCTTCTGAGAAGTCCCAAAATACCAAATGCTTGTCTGTTTTCTACGTTGTTGTAGCTGTGTTGGTGCCAGGATATTAGAGAGACAAGGCGGGTGAGGTCATATCTTTTATTAGAGCAACTTCTGTTGGTGAAAGACAGGCTTTCGAGCTTATACAGAGCTCTTCTTCAGGTCTGAGAAATGTACTCATAGTGTCACAGCTAAATACAAGGTGGAACAGAGTGTTCAGCATAAGTAGTTAACACATACTTCAAGGGACCATTCAAGGTGAAGTGGTCTGTTAATGCACAGTCATGAGGGGGGAGTTATGAATTTAAGCTCGTCTTTTGAAGGTATTGTGCGGGTTTCCTTTGAGGATGAGAACTGAGATGTCAGATATAGACTGATCACTTTGTGAAAAGTGTGCACCCATAGGTGATATGGGGTGTTTGTCTTTTATCATTATTCTGTGTGAGTTAATCTGAGAGTACAATGATTGTCTGGCTTCACCCACATATGTGCTATTGGGGTATTTACAGGCACTGAATAAACTACACCACAAGTAGTGTGTCCTGGTCTGTGGGAAGCTTGCTTCAGAAAGGGATAGATAATACTCAATATATATTATGCCATTATACAAGTAGATAGTACCCACTCTTAGAATATAGAGTTCAATTCCACTCACACTCAAAAATGTATAGGAGAAATTCAATTGGTCCAGAGACAGGTAATGAAAACAATTAACTTCCATCCTAGGTGAGATGAAAAGATGTGACTGAACAACTAAGACATGACATAGATATGCAAAGTAACCAATGTTATAGAACAGGGAGGTTCAACAAGTGTCCATGTTCATAAGAGAACAAGAAGACATTAAATGAAACTGAAAGGCAAGCCAATATTGATAAGAGGAATATTAATGCCAAAATGATTTTTAAAAACACCACAATTGCTACAAGCCATCAATGTGGCCAAGAGCTTAGGATTCCAAAAAGTATCTAACACTGATAATGGTAATGACATCCAGAGTTACTAGACTGGATAAAAAATGTTTAAGAGATAAACCAATATGCTTCAGGGCATAAATCAACCACTGTATGATGGAGTTACCAGTAAATAGCAACTTTCTCTAGGGGTAGGTTATTTCATAATTATCCTCAACATGATTTCTTCACCTTTCTTTCAAATATCAGCTGATGTAAGCAGACTTCATTCCACTGGCATCAGTGGAGGTACACTGATTTACACCAAGTGAGGATTTGGCCCATGATGTTTGAATTTTATGCACTAGTTATAAACTCTCTTCCCCTTTTTGTCTTCAAAGTATCTTTAATTTGTACTAAATCTCTGGGCAATGTCAAATTAGATGTGAATTCCCACACAACAAGTGGCTTCATTCTTGACCAGTTTTCATAGGCCAATCCTTTACTCTTGTGAGGCTTTTCTAAAAATAAATAAATGAAAATTTCACCTTGACAATCCCTTGGTAAACAGTGGTGCAGTAGTCTTATAGGAGATGCCACAACAGGGTACTTGGAATTTAATTAGTAACTGAAGAGAACCAACTTTCCTTTGATAAATCCTACTTGCCTATGTACAGACTTACATGGGTTTGCACAAATGCAGATGATGGCAAAATCTTGTCTTTTAGACAATAAACTCTTTCAGGTAGCGCCTGTCATGTATTATCTTTGTATAACACAGGAGTCGGCAACCTTTGGCACGCAGCTCGCCAGGGTAAGCACCCTGGTAGGCCGGGCCGGTTTCTTTACCTGCCGTGTCTGCAGGTTCAGCTGATCGTGGCTCCCCCTGGCCGTGGTTCGCCGTCCTAGGCCAATGGGGGCGGCGGGAAGCGGCGTGGGCCGAGGGATGTGCTGGCCACCGCTTCCCACTGCCCCCATTAGCCTGGGACAGCGAACTGCGGGCAGTGGGAGCCACAATCGGCTGAACCTGCAGACACGGCAGGTAAAGAAGGGGATAGAGAATAAGAAAAAAAAAGGGGATAGAGAATAATCCATGGTACGCCCACATCTCGAATACTGTGTACAGATATGGTCTCCTCACCTCACAAAAGATATTCTAGCACTAGAAAAGGTTCAGAAAAGGGCAACTAAAATGATTAGGGGTTTAGAGAGGGTCCCATACGAGGAAAGATTAAAGAGGCAAGGACTCTTCAGCTTGGAAAAGAGAAGACTAAGGGAGGACATGATAGAGGTATATAAAATCATGAGTGATGTTGAGAAAGTGGATAAGGAAAAGTTATTTACTTATTCCCATAATACAAGAACTAGGGGTCACCAAATGAAATTAATAGGCAGCAGGTTTAAAACAAATAAAAGGAAGTTCTTCTTCACGCAGCGCACAGTCAACTTGTGGAACTCCTTACCTGAGGAGGTTGCGAAGGCTAGGACTATAACAATGTTTAAAAGGGGACTGGATAAATTCATGGTGGCTAAGTCCATAAATGGCTATTAGCCAGAATGGGTAAGAATGGTGTCCCTAGCCTCTGTTCGTCAGAGGATGGAGATGGATGGCAGGAGAGAGATCACTTGATCATTGCCTGTTAGATTCACTCCCTCTGGGGCACCTGGCATTGGCCACTGTTGGTAGACAGATACTGGGCTAGATGGACCTTTGGTCTGGCCCGGTACGGCCTTTCTTATGTTCTTATGTTCTTAACCTGCAGATGCAGCAGGCAAACAAATCGGCCTGGCCCAACAGGGTGCTTACCCTGGTGAGCCGCGTGCCAAAGGTTGCCAACCCTGGTATTACACAATGGGGCCCTGTCCTGGTTGGCCTCTCAACTAGAGCTCGGCAATTTTTTTCAGTAAATAGTTCATTCACCAAAAAACACTGTTTCATTTAACCCAAAACTATTCCCATATTCATGTTCAGTTCACCAAATAACTTCAACCAAACCAAAAAGGAAACCTCCCAAAATGTTTTGGTGATATCAAAACAAAGTGTTTAGTTTTGACCCAATTTGAAATTTTCCATTTTGATTTCAGGATGTGGGAGACCCAGGTTCAGTCTCCCACCCCCTTGCCTAGTGGGGTGCAGGGATTTGAATTTAAGTCTCCTCAGTGCTTAATTTGTAATGAAAGAGATGCTCTGGCTCAAGTAATTAGTGTGTGACATGCCCCAGAGTACAATCTAGACTGTTGAAAAGCAGTGTCCCCTGAACTCTCTAGCCAGGGTGCCTTTTACATTGCTTCTGATGAACAACCACCTCTCCAGATTCTGCTCTCACACAGCCTTCAGCATATAAATTCACTCCTAGCCAAATGCATGAGCACTCTGATCAGTCACTCATGAATTACATACAGGCTGACACCCCCAAATTCTTGGTCCTAGCCTTGTTCCCCAGAAGTGTGCATCTTGCACTATTCAGTATTATTTGGTATCCTATAAACTCATAGTAAGTCTGCCATTCCAACACTGTGTAATGATTATAATCTATAAGAAGCAATGGGCTTAAGCTGCAGCAAGGGAGGTTTAGGTTGGACATTAGGGAAAAGTTCCTAACTGTCAGGCAGGTTAAACACTGGAATAAACTGCCTAGGGAAGTTGCAGAATCTCCATCTCTGGAGATATTTAAGAGTAGGTTAGATAAATGCCTATCAAGGAAGGTCTAGACAGTATTTGGTCCTGCCATAAGCGCAGGGGACTGGACTCGATGACCTCTTGAGGTCCCTTCAAGCCCTACAATCTATGAATCTATGAATTATGTACCAGCCTTTTCATCCTAAATAGAGATTCCCAAACACACTGGTTTAGATAAAACAAGTGTGTTAATTAGAGAAAGATAAGATAAAAGTCAGAACTGATTACAAAAGAAATAAAAAGATACAACCACTAGCTAATACCTAAATGAAATTAAAAGCAAAATGTCTCTCTCACTGTAAGTTGTAACAGTTCACAGGCTGGATTTCCTCTCAGCCAGGGACCTCTCCCACAGTTCAATGTTCTTCAGGTATTAGTTGGTGCCGTGAGCACAAAGATGGAGGAAGAGAGGGGGTGCCAATATGTCTTTGCCTCTGAGAAATTGGTTTGTAGGCATTACACAGAACTACAACATATTTCAGTAACAATTATATAGCAAAATCTCAGAATTTTGCATGCAGTGGTACACATATTTTAACAGGATTTTAATATTTAGAAGATTATGAGTTTTTACATGATACTTCATAAGCATACTTTGTACAAAATATACCATAACTATATAAAAGTGGTGAATGTGGGATACAGGGTGTCACACTGGGACTCAAGCAATTTTTTTACTTTCATAACTGACATGGCAAGATGGAGATGCTGGGGCTATAAACTGCCAAGCCTAGAGGTGCGGGCACAAATTAAGCACTGAGTCTTCTATATTACAGGAGTACCCTAACCACTGGACTATAGAGTCATTCTCAGTTATTCTTTGTACCAATGAATGTCCATTGACTGAATTTCCACTATGAATTCAATAATGAATAGGCAATGGACCAGGGAAAATGTATAAATACTCTATAACCCAGTGGGTAGGGTACTCACCTAAGATGTCAGAAACCAAGTCTGTGCTCTAGTGACTAACTTATACATAAGTGGAACAGAGTCAACAGGAGAAACTGAGAAAGACCCCTGCCAGAACATTGCATAGCCAAATAAATAGGAAACTCCTGTTGTTAGAGACTCAAATTCACATCCATTCTCCACATTAGACACAGGAAGAAATTGAACCTACATCTCCCACATCCCAGGAGAGAACCCTGACTGTTGGGCTGTAGGGGAAGAGGCTCCTCTGGTTTGTGTCAAAATACCTGCAATCAAAATAAAGTGTTTCATTTGAGCCACCATCCAAAATTATCTCAACTCCGATTCACCAAAAATGTTAATCAATCAGTTGGTTTGGGTTCAACATGAATCAAAACTTTGATTATTTTTTAATTGCCAGTGAATCAAATATAAATTTCATTATTCACCCAGCTCTACTCTAAACGCTACTGAAGCATAAGTGTTTAACACAAATGTGTCCCAATTAAATTCTGTGTGTAAACGGACACAGAGACCATGCTGTACAGTCTCCGGGACAGCTTGTTTTTAATTTGGATCTCCCAACACGATGACTTTTTCTTCAAAGTTGTTAAATAAGTATCTTCATTTCCAACACATATTCAATTCTTGTTAGTAGTTCTTAAGTAACAACATATCTTTCATTCTCCTAAAAACACATTTGGCTGCAGCTAACAGAAACAGAGGCAGTGGACTAGGACAGTGGTTTTCAACCTCCGGTCCATGGACCACTGTGGGTCTGTGGACCTCATCTAAGATTTCCAAAGGGGCTTGCATCTCCATTCCAAAATTTGTAGGGATCCGCAAATGAAAAAAGATTGAAAACCACTGGACTAGGAGGAAGAGGGGAACAGATATTATTGTTTTGTTGTATGAATCTCAGTATAAACTAGGGAAATGCATTTTACCTGAATCCCTTACATGCACCCCCCCCCTCACTGAAATCTTATCACATTGCCCTGAAGTCAGGTTGTTTACACTTTTTGGATGTACAATTTGAAATCTTGGGGATGGGTTATTTGATGATAACTCCTTCTCAGCTGGTTCTTAGGGGTATTCAGGGTCTCATCTTCTGATACTTGCTTTGGGGCAGAAAAAGAAGCATCTGAAAAAAGATGCTCACCATCTGAAAAAAGAAAGCAGTATTTTGTATCTCTGGTGTTTAAGGGCCATGTGGATTATTTGCTACACGTTTAGTGGGAAATAAGTTTATATATTAAACTAGATTAGCCCAGGCCTCTCTAACAAGAGGGCTAGAACTCTGTTGAGATGAAACATCATGATGGGTAAATGCATTTGTGGAGCTGTAGTGAGATACAGTGAATTAAAATAGGTAGAAGTTATGTCCTTCCACTTCTGGAGACTTCCCTGTATCCTGACTTGCAATATCATCATGTTCTAATGTAAAGCAGATGAAATTGGCAGCTGGAAGTTTTAGTGGTCACTGCTTGGAAGATTATGAAAAGCTTCCCATTATTGTATAAACTATTTACACTGACCTTTTTATTGAAATACAGAATCTACCTCTAAAAATAAAACACTGTGTTCACTACAAAGATCTTCAAGAATCATATTCTGAGTGCTAGTGTTAAATCACATTTTATATTACATATAAAAGTAGACAGAAATGTTTTAGAAAATTTAAATATTGGGGCCAGAACCTCCAATTTCATTGAGCTATGCTCATGCCAAATCAAAGTGGAAAGGGTAGGGGGCAAAGATCATTTTAATCCAATCTTTATGTTTCTGATCCTGAAAGTGGCTGTGGAAAAGTCCAGTCCCCAGTATAAATTAGCCCAACCTAAAGGAATCTGCTAGGGGCCAAACCGCGGGCCCAGATCCCTTGTTGTTAAGGCTGCTTTGCATCATGGGAATGGTCTGAAGAAGATGGAATTGGTCATAGTACCTGGCCCTTTACTGGAACTGTTAAGATTATTCCTCAGTTTCAAAGGCCTCGAGTAGGGGTGGTTCTGACAGGCAGGGCCGCCCAGAGGATTCCGGGGGCCCGGGGTCTTCGGCGGCAGGGGGGCCCTTCCGTTCCGGGACCCGCTGCCGAAGTGCCCCGAAGACCCGCGGCGGGGGCCGCCCCGCCGCCGAATTACCGCCGAAGTGGGACCCGCCGCTAAAGTGCAGCCCGGTCTTCGGCGGTAATTCGGCGGCGGGGGGCCCCCACCGCGGGTCTTCGGGGCACTTCGGCGGCGGGTCCCGGAAGGGAAGGGGCCCCCCGCCACCGAAGACCGCTTCCCCCCCGCCCCGGCCCCAGCCCCAGCCCCAGCCCCAGCCTCTTACCCCCGGCTCCCTCCTCACCCGGAGTCTCAGCGCCTCGCCGGAACAGCCGCAGCGTGCGGCCGATGGGGCCTGAGCTCCGTCCCGCTCAGAGCCGTGTGGGGAGGGGGCGGGGCTGGGAGCTCCATGCCGAGCGGAGGGAGCTGAGCTCAGCCCGGAGCTCCCAGCCACGCCCCCACACCACGCGGCTCTGAGCGGGGCGGGGCTCAGGGGCCCTGGCGGAGACTCGGTGCTTGATGCGCTGAGGCTCCAGGAGAGGGGCGGAGGCGGGAGCCTCCGCTGTTCTCTTGGGGGCCCCTGCGGAGCCCGGGGCCCGGGGCAAATTGCCCCCTTTGCCCCCCCCTCTGGGCGGCCCTGCTGACAGGCTGCAGGCTTTGCAGTGGCAGTGGTCTCTGGCTGGGGAAAAGGAATTCTGCACATGCTCAGCTCCTCTACTTCTACCCACAGTGGACCTGATCTGGGTCCCAGAGGGGTCAGTGGCCAGACTCCCAGGGTGTGAGATTAAGCCCAATATTAGGAGTGAACTCAGGCCTCCGAGACTAGCCTCAGTCTCAGCCTGCTTGTGGCACTGAATCTCTCTGGGTTTGGCCATGTGTTTGCAGTAATGGTCATACCAAATGTATCAATACCCTGTGTGGCTGATCCCAACTCTTAGGTTTTCAGTGCACATCCTTGCAAAAGGGTTCAAAATTCAAAATATGTCCCAGTGTTTGCTTAAAATTAGCTCCTTCAATGGATGTTCCAGATAATGAACTCGATTGCTAGAACATTTGTTGAAAGCAAACACAACATGGAGAACACTATTGAAATGGATGTTTATCCATTGAATCCATATGAATATTTATCCATTGAAATCCATATGAATATTTGTGAAAATGTTTTGTAGTTTTCAAACACTTCTCTTCTAGACCTTGTGTAAAATATTGTGCATATCATCTAATTACTGTGGTTAAATGGTGCTGTATTCTGTGGTTATAATTGGTGTAGGCTTGGTTGCTATGTGCTGTGGATTCTGTGGTTTAACTACACTATCTTTGTTGCTAGCAATTTTTTTAAACTTTATTAGCACTTGATTCCCACACTCCCTGAGCCATATTGACATGTCTCTGGAGTGCATATTGTCACTTGTTACAGGGTACCTTTTCTTCCCCTCTTCTGTTTGCATTTGGGACACCATAGGTTATTTGTGCGTTATTGGAGGGTATAGTCACTCCTGTGACTCAGATTGCTGCTATGAGACACAAAAATTGTTTATGTTGAAGGGGTGGCTGTTCACTGAAATGAAAATTCAGCACAACCCTCAAACACGTGCTTCAATCTCATTGACATCAAGATTGCCAATCTTTCTAAAATATATGCTTTAACCCAACAGGCTGTGATAAACTAGAGGCAGGAATCATTAGGTGAAATGCTGGCCTGTGGTATGCAGGAGGTCAGACTAGATGAGCATAATGGTCCTCCTGGTCTTTAAACACTCAAACTATGAACTGGATTAAGCAGACACTTAAGTGCTTTCTAATTTGGAGCCTTGTAAGCTTGGCAAGTGCAGTTGCTGTATTTCCTTGGCAGCTTGGCAAAAATGTAGCTCTAAAATGCACCGGTATCTTCTCTTCTATGCAAGTTTGTTTCAGAGATGAGGCTTAGTATTCACAGTTTCCACTGAATATATGATGTTGGCAAATGCAGCCTATTATGAGATTGCTTCCATATGGACCATTTTCTCCATGTATGGATTTTTGCCAGAGAAAGACTCCCAGACCCTTGTTCTTCTGAATCCTTATGTTTTAGTGAATCACAGGTCAAGAGATTGTCATTCAGTTTCCTATTGCCATTCTGAAAATCCTTCCCTGTCAGGAGTATCTCCAAATCCTCACCTGAAAAGCAGAGGAATTTTTTCAAAACCTGATATCTGTCTTGCCATTGTAAAAACATGCAGACATTTTTAGGAGCAAAAATTAGTTGACAGGCTTTGAGAATCTGGCCCTTTAGCGAGCACGCTGTAAAAGTTTGGACTGAGTCTTTAATGTATAACAACAGATACAGATTTTGCATACAGATTTTGCCTACTGTAGTCATAATGAATGCTCATGTAATATTGCAGGTGTATGTGATAGCGTATGCAAAACAGTTCATGCCTTTTGAAAATGTGAATAATCTTTGTCAATGCAGCTCTAGATATAGGTAAGAATTCCTTCTTGTTTATCTCTCTATAGTAATGCTGAAAAAAACCAACTTATCTATAAATAACAAAACAGTTCTCATTCTTCGAACTCCGTGCTATATTCCTACCTTTCATCTGTTTGTGTCTTTTAGTCTTCATGCAAAGTTGCACTAGTTTAAGTAAATGTTTTTTAATGTCTATTTTATATATGTAATATAAAATAAGATTCAACAGTAACACACAGAATATGATTCCTGAAGATCTTCATAGTGAACACAATGTCTTATTTATTAAATTAAAATTCTATACTATACCAAACGAATGAGGTTCTTCTCACTAGCCGTAGCTGACAAGCCTACCCCCCTGGACTGCCACAAAACAAGAAACGTGGTATGTTATCAACTCTTAGTATAAATATTTCCTATGGCAGCATCCCAAAGCCCTAATCAAGATCGGGGCTTCCCTGTGCTGGGTGGTGTGTAACCGTGGAAAAGAGACACGCCATGCCATAGAGGGTTATAATCTAGGCCTTGTCTAAACACAAACTGTTGCAACTTCTCAAATTAGCTTTAAAAGCTGGTTTTAGTTAAATGGGTATGAACCCTTGCATGATCTGTTTAAATTCAGTTGTGTCAGTTTACCTGACAGCTATCAGTTTATTGATGCAATCTAAACTCCTATAAGCCAAATTTAAATAGAAGTAGGCTAGTCAACACATTGTTTTGCCCTAGTTTAAATAAATGACTGTTATTGAAATACAGTCTACCACAAAAAATAAGACATGCTCACTACAAAGATATTTAGGAATCATTTTTGTGTGTTACTGTTGAATCATATTTTATATTATGTATATATTTTAGATATAAAAATAGACCAAAAAACCTTTAGTTAAACTAGTGCAACTTTGCATAAGCCAGGCCTCAAAGATACAAACAGATGAAAGGTAGGGGGTAGGAATATACCATTGAGTTTGCAGAATTACAACCGTTTTGTAAGTTATAGATAATTTGGGGAGTTTGAGCATTACCATTGAGAGATAAACAAGTAGGAATTCTTATCTATATCTAGGGCTGCATTGACAAAGATATTCACATTTTCAAAAGGCATGAATCTAGCCTTTCATTCTGTTTTGCATACACTATCACATACACCTGCAATATTACATGAGTATTCGTTATGCCTACAACAGGCAAAAGCTGTATGCAAAAATGTATCTGTCATTATACGTTAAAGACTCAGCCCAAAGTTTTACACAGTGCACAAAGGTCCAGATTCTCAAAGCCTGACAACTAAGTTTTGCTCCTAAAAATGTCTGCATGATTTTACGATGGCAAGACAGCTATCAGGTTTTGAAACAATTCCCCTGCTTCTCAAGTGAGGATTTGGAGATACTTAGTTCTCACAGGGAAGGATTTTCAGAATGGTATTAGGAAACTGAATGACAATCTCTTGACCCGTGATTCACTAAAACATAAGGGTTGTGAAGAACAAGGATCTAGGAGTCTTTCTCTGGGGAAAATCCATACATGGAGAAAATGGTCCATATGGAAGCAATCTCATAAAAGGCTGCATTTGCCAACATCAAAAATGAAGATACTAAGTCCCATCTCTGAAATAAACTTATATAGAAGAGAAGATACGTGCATTTTAGAGCTACATTTTTGCCAAGCTGACAAAGGAAATACAGCAACTGCACTTGCTAAGCTTACAAGGCTCCAATTTAGAAAGCACTTAAGTGTCTGCTTAATCCAGTTCATAGTTTGAGTGTTTAAAGACCAAGAGGACCATTACGCTCATCTAGTCTGACCTCCTGTATAATACAGGCCAGCATTTCACCTAATGATTCCTGCCTCTAGTTTATCACAGCCTGTTGGGTTAAAGCATATATTTTAGAAAGATTGGCAATCTTGATGTCAATGAGATTGAAGCACGTGTTTGAGGGTTGTGCTGAATTTTCATTTCAGTGAACAGCCACCCCTTCAACATAAGCAATTTTTGTGTCTCATAGCAGCAATCTGAGTCACAGGAGTGACTATACCCTCCAATAACGCACAAATAACCTTATGGTGTCCCAAATGCAAACAGAAGAGGGAAAGAAAAGGTACCCTGTAACAAGTGACAATATGCACTCCAGAGACGTGTCAATATGGCTCAGGGAGTGTGGGAAGCAAGTGCTAATAAAATTTAAAAAAATTGCTAGCAACAAAGATAGCGTAGTTAAACCACAGAATCCACAGTACATAGCAACCAAGCCTACACCAATTATAACCACAGAATACAGCACCATTTAACCACAGTAATTAGATGACATGCACAATATTTTACACAAGGTCTAGAAGAGAGCTGGTTGAAAAACCGCAAAACATTTTCACAAAAATCCATATCAATAGTGTTAGACATCCATTTCAATAGTGTTCTCCATGTTGTGTTTGCTTTCAACAAATATTCTAGCAATTGAGTTCATTAGTGGGAATGTCCATTGAAGGAACTAATTTTAAGCAAACACTGGGACATATTCATTGTGAATTTTGAACCCTTTTGCAAGGATGTGCACTGAAAAACTGATTCTAAGAGTTGGGATCAGCCACACAGGGTGGGGACATAAGAATGGCCATACTGGGTCAGACCAAAGGTCCATCTAGCCCAGTATCCTGTCTTCTGACAGTGGACAATGCCAGGTGCTCCAGAGGGAATGAACAGAACAGGTAATCATCATTGGTCCAAACACATGGCCAAACCTAGAGAGATTCAGTACCACAAGCAGGCTGAGACTGAGGTTAGTCTCGGAGGCCCGAGTTCACTCCTAATATTGGGCTTAATCTCACACCCTGGGAATTTCGCCACTGACCCACCCCACTGGGACCCAGATCAGGCCCACTGTGGGTGGAAGTAGAGGAACTGAGCATGTGCAGAATTCCTTTTCCCCAGCCAAAGACCACTGCCACTGCAAAGCCTGCTGCCTGTCAGAACCACCCCTACTCGGGGCCTTTGAAGCTGAGGAATAATCTTAACAGTTCCAGTAAAGGGCCAGGTACTATGACCAATTCCATCTTCTTCAGACCATTCCCATGATGCAAAGCAGCCTTAACAACAAGGGATCTGGGCCCGCGGTTTGGCCCTTAGCAAATTCCTTTAGG
Source organism: Mauremys mutica (assembly GCF_020497125.1). Lineage (NCBI taxonomy): Eukaryota > Metazoa > Chordata > Testudines > Geoemydidae > Mauremys > Mauremys mutica. The sequence continues at coordinate 201,208,283 of NC_059072.1, read as the reverse complement.
TTGGGCTAATTTATATTGGGGACTGGATTTTTCCACAGCCACTTTCAGGATCAGAAACATAAAGATTGGATTAAAATGATCTTTGCCCCCTACCGTTTCCACTTTGATTTGGCATGAGCATAGCTCAATGAAATTGGAGGTTCTGGCCCCAATATTTAAATTTTCTAAAACATTTCTCTCTATTTTTATATGTAATATAAAATGTGATTCAACACTAGCACTCAGAATATGATTCTTGAAGATCTTTGTAATGAACACAATGTTTTATTTTTAGAGGTAGATTCTGTATTTCAATAAAAAGGTGAGTGTAAATAGTTTAAATAGTAACAGGAAGCTTTTCATAATCTTCAAAAGCAGTAACCTCTAAAACTTCCAGCTGCCAATTTCATCTGCTTTACATTAGAACATCTACTGCAAATCAGGATATAAGGAAGTCTCCAGGAGTGGAAGGACATAACTTCTACCTATTTTAATTCACTGTATCTCACTACAGCTCCACAAATGCACTTGCCCATCATGGTTTGTCAAGTTCTAGCCCTCTTGTTAGAGAGGCCTGGGCTAATCTAGTTTAAAATAAAAACTTCTGTCCTACCAAACTTGTAGCAAATAATCTACTTGTCCCTCAAACACCAGAAATTCGAAACACTGCTTTCTTTTTTCAGTTGAGTAATTGCTTTTCTTTTTCTTTCCCAAAACAAATATTAGAAGATAAGACCCTGAATATCCCTAAGAATCAGCTGAGAAGTAATTATCATCAAATAACCCATCCCCAAGATTTCAAATTGTACATCCAAAATGTGTGAAGAACCCGACTTCAGGGCAATGTGATAAGATTTCAGTGGGGGGAGGGGGTGTGCATGTAAGGGATTCAGGTAAAATGCATTTCCCTAGTTTATACTGAGATTCATATAACAAATCAATAATATCTGTTCCCCTCTTCCTCCTAGTCCAGTGGTTTTCAATCTTTTTTCATTTGCGGATCCCTACAAATTTTGGAATGGAGATGCAAGCCCCTTTGGAAATCTCAGATGGGATCCACAGACCCGCAGTGGTCCATGGACCGGAGGTTGAAAACCGCTGTCTTGGTCCATTGCCTCTCTTTCTGTGAGCTGCAGCCAAATGTGTTTTTAGGAGAATGAAAGATATGTCGATAGTTAAGAACTACTGTAGCGGGGTGGTTACCCACTCCAGCCCTGACAGGGTTAAAACCAGCCCTGGGAGAGGGCTGGAGGGCTGGGAGAACAGCCCAGGCTGAGTGGGAAGCAGGCTGGGCTGGGGCCACGCCCCAATAAGGGCCCAGCTGGCCCTATAAAGGCTTGAGCCAGGAGCTCAAGCAAACCAGTCTCTCTCTGGCTGTAGAGGGAGATGGGCCTGGCTGCAGGGAGCTAGAGACAGGGTACCTGAGTGGAGCAGAGCTGGGGAAAGGTAAAGGAGCTGGGGAGCTCCAGCCTGGAAGCCCCAGGCTGCGGCCTAGAAGGCCAAGGAGTCCTAGGGGTTGCAGAGGGCAGCCCAGGGGTAGGCCAAGGCAGCAGGTCCAAACCCTCCTTGCCAGTCATGAGTAGGCTGATACTTCAGTCTGCCCCAGGGTGGGGGGGCTAGACAATGACTGGCAGTAGCCATATACTGAGGCGAGGTGGGGATAGTGGGTGGAGGTTTCCCGTGGAAGGGAGACCTTAAGACTGAGGGGTTACTACCAGGGGGCAGCGCCCCCGATAGCAGGGCACCGGGTCCAGGCGGGACATGGGGGGCCAAGCAGTAGCAGGACACCAGCCTGCAGAGGGCGCTCCAACAGCTGGAAAGCTAATTCCCTGAGACAACCAGCAGGAGGCACCTCAGGGGTGAGTCCCCTGGCCTTACAACTACTAGCAAGAATTGAACGTGGGCTGGAAATGAAGATACTTATTTAACAACTTTGAAGAAAAGGTCATCGTGTTGGGAGATCCAAATTAAAAACAAGCCGTCCTGGAGACTGTACAGCATGGTCTCTGTGTCAGTTTACACAAAGAATTTAATTGGGACACATTTGTGTTAAACACTTATGCTTCAGTAGCGTTTAGAGTAGAGCTGGGTGAATAATGAAATTTATATTTGATTCACTGGCAATTAAAAAATAATCAAAGTTTTGATTCATGTTGAACCCAAACCAACTGATTAACATTTTTGGTGAATCAGAGTTGAGAAAGTTTTGGATGGTGGCTCAAATGAAACACTTCATTTTGATTGCAGGTATTTTGACACATACCAGAGGAGCCTCTTCCCCTAGAGCCCAACAGTCAGGGTTCTCTCGTGGGATGTAGGAGATGGAGGTTCAATTTCTTCCTCTGTCTAATGTGGAGAAGAGATTTGAATTTGAGTCTCTCTCACAGCAGGAGTTTCCTATTTATTGGTCTGTGGGATAATCTAGTAGGGGTCTCAATCTCTCCTGTTGAACCTGTTCCACTTATCTATAAATTAGTCATTGGAGCACAGACTTGGATTTACAATATTGTATGTGCATACCCTACCCACTGGCATTAGATTATTCTTACGTTTTCACTGGTCCCATGCTTATTAATTGTTGAATGTCATTCACAGAGAAAATTCAGTCAATGGATATCCATTGGCCCAAGGAAAGACCTGAAATTGACTCTGCCGCTCAGTGGTCAATGCACTCTCCTGTAATATAGGAGACTTAATTTCAAATCCCTGCTGCTGATTATGGAGAAGAGAGACTGAACCAGGGTCTCCCAAATCCAACAGAGTACCCTAACTAATGAGCTAAATTTTATAAGGGAGGTTGTATTTCCTTCCTTCTCTTCCTCCCTGCCATTTTGTGAAGCTGGTCCTCATTGATTCTTTTCAAAATGCCTGAAATTAAAATGGAAAATTTCAGATTGAGTCAAAATTAAACATTTTATTTTGATGTTACCAAAACGTTTTAGGGTTTTGACTCTTTGGTTTGGTTGAAACTATTTGGTGAACTGAACATGAATGTGGGAATAGTTTGGGGTTGAATGAGACAGCGTTTTTGGTGAATTAAACTATTTGATTTTTTTTTGTTGAGCTCTAGTTTAGAGGTCAAGCAGGCCAGGTCCTCATTGTGTTATAAAAAGATAGTACATGACAGGCGCTACCTGAAAAAGTTTACTGTCTAAAAGACAAGATTCTGCCATCATCTGCATTTGTGCAAACCTATGTAAGTCTGTACATAGGAAAGTAGGATTTATCAAAGGAAAGTTGGTTCTCTTCAGTTACTAACTGAATTCCAAGTACCCTGTTGTGGCATCTCCTATAAGACTACTGCACCACTGTTTATCAAGGGATTGTCAAAGTGAAAAACCTTTTTTTGTGTGTGGAGAAAAGCCTCACAACAGTAAAAGATTGGCCTATGAAAACTGGTCAAGAATGAAGCCACTTGTTGTGTGGGAATTCACATCTAATTTGACATTGCCCAGAGATTTAGCACAAATTAAAGATACTTTGAAGACAAAAAGGGGAAGAGAGTTTATAACTAGTGCATAAAATCCAAACATCTTGGGCCAAATCCTCACTTCATGTAAATCAGTGTACCTCCACTGGTGTCAGTGGAATGAAGTCTGCTTACATCAGCTGATATTTGAAAGAAAGGTGAAGAAATCATGTTGAAGAGAATTATGAAATTACCTACCCCCAGAGAAAGTTTCTATTTACTGGTAACTCCATCATACAGTGGTTGATTTATTCCCGGAAGTGTATTGGTTTATTTCTTAAATGTTTTTTATCCATTAAAAAAGTCTAGTAATTCTGGATGTCATAAATATAATTATCAGTGTTAGATACTTTTTGGAGTCTTACGCTCTTGGCATCAGTGATAGCTTGTAGCGATTGTGGTGTTTTTTAAAATCATTTTGGCATTAATATCATATATCTTATTGGCTTGCCTTTCAGTTTCACTTAATGTCTTCTTGTCCTCTTATGAACATGGACACTTATTGAACCTCCCTGTTTTGTAACACTGGTTACTTTGAATATCTATGTCATGTCTTAGTTGTTCAGTCACATCTTTTCAGTCTCACCTAGGGCGGAAGTTAACTGTTTGAACTCTATTTTCCAAGAGTGGGCACTATCTACTTGTGTGTGTGTGTGTGTGTGTGTGTGTGTGTGTATATATATATATATATATTTCAGTATTATCTATCCCTTTCTTTATGCACTCTAGCATTTTGTTTACCCTTTACAAACAATGCTCATTTAGTTATCCATGTCTTCCTTGCATTTCAGCATGCCTGAAATTTGGGCTGTCCTCAAAATATGGGTCCTTATTTTGTGCCTCATCATCTCCTCTTGACTTGTTTAATGAAAAGTTTTCCTTTGTTCTAAAATTTGAAATTTTATCCAGCCAAACCACTTAACAGAAAGTTACAACTTCTTCATATTTATTAGCAAGAGTGCTGCCTTACCTAAAATGTGACACAAGGGCTAAACTGATTTCTGAGCAAGGCTATTTCAACTTGGTTTTAGTCCACAGAAATGTCATCTGTCTTTGGCTGTATCCCAAGCCACCTCCATACCACATGGACTACAATTAACAACAAAATATCTTAAATTATTGTTTTAATGAATTTAATGAGCAGATTACAACTGATTTCAGCAAACCTAACTTTAACAATATTTTGATAGACACCTCTATTTCTCATACCTAACCCCATGACCTATATACAATCAAAATAGGTCTTAAAATACACTCCTTCTTCAGAGGACTTGATTTCTTCTCATGGAATAACTGCTTGACTCACCATTCAAGACTGCTGTGCTGAAAATAAGTAGAGATTAGTTTCAGGTGGGGGTGGGGGGAAGAGAGGAAAAGTGAGGATTTCCTGGCCTGACAGTGAGAGCTATGCAGACTTGCAACTGAAAGTAGAGTGTAGGTTAGAAACAGAGGCTTCATCTAGATCGCTTTTGTTTTCTGAAAGGCTTCCACTGTTGCTACCCACCTGTCTGACTCCACCAGCGGTAGCACAACCATAGTTCCAGAGTGAAATCCTGGTCCCTTTAAGTTACAAATCCGAAGGCAATCTTCAGCACTACCTCTGCAGTAACACAGCTCTGTACTTCCCTGTGAACTACTATTTTAAACACCATTTTGGATCCCTCCCACGCAGAAGGAAACTAGCATTTGCCCAGTATAACCTCACACCCTTCATGTTGCCCTGCATTACCTGTAATAGGCCATATTCTGATACCCTTATTCGTGTGGAGTAGCATAATATCAGTTTGTCCCTTAGTATTTTCCTTTTGCCTTTTTAATTACTGTATGAAGAAATCATAATGCTTTGCTTCTGAAACTTCTCCTCTCTGCCTGATGACAAATATTTCTAATGTCAAGGATTAATGTAATACAAAACTGTAGTGCCATCACTAGTTCAATTCCTGCCTCCCTCCCTCCCCACCACTCACAAATCAAAGTGGGGTCTGCCTCAGGATGCAGGCTGAACTTTCAGAGCTTTGGGCCCAGATCCACAAAAGTGGTTAGGCTCCTAACTTCCATTGAAACCATTAGCTCAGCCGTTTGCAAACAGAAAACTCAGAATAAAACTAGCTATAACTGAAAAGTGCATCAAATTATCATAAGGGAATATTGACAATATAATCCACCTTCATAAGAAATAAATCACTTTATTATAAAAAACAAAAAGGAGTCAAAATGAGAAGCTGCTGAATTGTTTTTGTTACTTTAACTGATTCTATAAGTAATTCAACCAAAAATCACACTGGAAAACTATACTGCTTGAATTTCTTAGTATCTCTTTCATTCTGTTTCTCTCCCTCTCTGAAACTAAGTCAAAGGTAGCCATATTTCCAGTCAGAATCTCGCATCAGACCTAGGCAGCTGTTCATAAATTTCCAAGAGCACAACAAATGGAGCTGATGGAGTTAGTGTTTGGCCTTATGGCTGTGACTCATACTGAGCAGCAGTAGTTTAGAGGAAGCTATCCAATACCCTGTTAGAATTTAGCCTCAGAAGGCAGGGCTCCTGAGGATAGCAGTTAAGTAGATAAGAGTCCACAGTATAATGCGTATTAGTTGCCACTCATAGCTTTACTGGTCTCAGTTTGCAGAGGGATTTTTTAAGGAGAGTTTTCTATCAGTGATGGGAAGTACAGGCAGAGGCAGCTGCTGACTAATTGAAATAATAGCAGAGGCAATGGTATCTTGAGATATTCAAGTCAACACAAGTTGTCTTGAACGTTTCGAACACAAGGTTTAATGTGTAAAAATATGGCTTAGGAGCAGGAAGCTGATCATTTTATGCCAGTAAGTCAAGTTCAGTGAAGGTGAGTTGACTCATTTGGTAGCATCATAACATCTTTAGTCTCACTAATTCCTGAAAAAAAAATTTTTTTTAAACATACCAGGGTTATCTGAGATGATGAAATAGCCTCAGCAGGCCTGTAGCTAGGGAAACAAAATTAGGGAGGCCATGACGTGCCATGGAGAAGCAGGCTAAACATAAATTGAGGAATGAGTATGGGGTTCTTTCTGTGGCAAATTTTGGAATACCAACTGCAATTGCCTGCATTTTAGAAGACTTCCGAGTAAGGGGAGATTTTCAGCTGGTGTAACTCGCACAGCTCCATTGACTCCAAAGAAACTACATTGATTCACCAGCTGAGGAGCTAGTATTAAGATTTTAGGGAAACCAAACAAGAAACGTGGGAGCCTACCCAATACTTACTTGGGATTCTAGTGGTGGCAAGTCATGTTCCATTAAAAGGGATACCAGTTATTTCTTTGTCTTTTTTAAAATCACACTTCTGCCTAAACACTTTTTAACTCACTAGTTTGACAAGTAACACATCAGATGACTGTAACTGAAAGAGATGAAAGGAAAATATTTTTTTCAGTTTTACTTTGTGCATTTGACAGCATTTTTGTTAGTCACATTCACTGTTTACCCTGGGTAATTCAGGCGGGCTGTTTCCCTTATTGTTATAGGGGTCTTTCACATGGCAAAAGGGAGATCAGAACAATTTTTATAAATAAGAAAATGTCATTGTAAAATCAGAAAGATTGTCAGGAGCACTCTGGGGCCAATGTCACTCATGCCTGAAACTACTTTTTTCTTTTTTGTGATAATTGTAGGGCTGGAAGCAACCTTAAGGGGTCATCCTGTCGTCCTCCCCTCCCCCATGCTGAGGTAGGACCACATATCCCTAGATCATAGATCGGCAACCTTTGGCCCGCGGCCCGCCAACATAAGCCCCCTGGCGGGCCGGGCTGCTTTGTTTACCTGCCACGTCAGCAGGTTTGGCTGATTGCGACTCCCACTGGCCGCGGTTTGCCGCTCCAGGCCAATGGGGGTGATGGGAAGCAGCTGCCAGAACATCCCTTGGCCTGCGCTGCTTCCCGCAGCCCCCATTGGCCTGGAGCGGTGAACCGCAGCCAGTGGGAGCTGCGATCGGCCAAACCTGTGAACACAGCAGGTAAACAAACTGGCCCGGCCCGCCAGGGGGCTTACCCTGGTGGGCCACGTGCCAAAGGTTGCTGATCCCTGACCTAGATCATACCTGACAGGTGTGTGTCTAACCTATTCTTAAAAACATGAATGATGGGAATTCCACAGCATCCTTTGAAAGCCTATTCCAGCACTTAACTATTCTTATAATTTGAAAGGTTTTTTTCCCTAATGCAGATTAAGCCTATTGCTACTTCTCCTACTTGCAGTGGACATGGAGAACATTTGATCACTGTCCTCTTTGTAACAGCCCTTAATATATTTGAAGACTGTTACCGAGTCCTCACTCAGTTTTCTTTTCCAAGCCTAAACATGGCCAGTTTTTAACCTTTCCCCCTAGGTCAGGTTTTCTAAATCTTTCATCATTTTTGTTGCTCTCCTCCCAGCTCTCTAACTTATCCACATCTTTCCTAAAATACCTAACCCCGTCCAGCTGGAGTACTGGACACAATACTCCAGCTGAGGCCTCACCCATGCCAAATAGAGCAAGAAAATTATTTCCCATGTTTTACGTACGTACAGCACTCCTGTTAATACACTCCACAATATTAGCCTCTTTTGCAGCTGCATCATGTTGTTGACTCATTCAGTTTGTGATCCACTGTAATTCTCAGATCCTTTTCAACATTACTACAGCCTAGCCAGTTATTCTCCCTTTTGTAATCGTGCGTTTGATATTTTTCTTCTTACATGTATTTATTTGAACTTGTCTTTATTGAGTTTCATCTTGATGATTTCAGACCAGTTATCTAATTTGTCAATGTCATTTTGAATTCTAATCCCATCCTCCAAAGTACTTGCAACCCATCTCAGCTTGGTCTCATCCACAAATTTTATAAGCATGATCTGCACTCCATTATCTAAGTCATTAGTGAAAATATTGAATTGTACTGAACTGAGGATAGACCCCTGTGGGATCTCACTAGATGATGACTAAATTCCAAGTTGACTGTATCGCTTTAAATCACCAACAAAAATTCAAACAGAGTTCCTTGAAAATAGCAAAAATCCTGAAATGTTCAGAGCTTATGAAACTCAAGCTCTAGGTGTCTACGGTTGGGCACTCAAAATCTGAGGCCTCCATAGTAACAGGACCCTTCTGAAAAGACTTGCCCAAATCTGCTTATGGAAGCAAGTTAGTATCAAAGGGAGAATTAGAACTCAGGAGTTCTGGTTCACAGCACCCACTTGTGTTGCAGTCACAGAATAACTGGTATCCCTTCCTCCACAGCTGACACCAAGTGACATACTTTTGACTGCCACCTTTTTTTACAATCCTATCAAGAAACTACACTTGGGTGAACAGTTTGGAAAATAATATGAACATGCCAACGTCCGCTTTGCTTGATTTTCCTGAATTTAACCCAATCATACCATGTTTTAGTGTGAGGGACAGAGCCTGTATTGTGGAGCACTTCTCCAGTGTATAAGGAAAAATATGGCCACTTCTGCATCCTCTGTTCTGGCTATATGGCGTGATAGCTGAAGTGGAAATGGAGAATCTGTAGTGCCAGAAGTATAGCTCTTTACTTTAATGGGAAAAAAGTTCTATACGTAAATGTCCAGTGCTATTGTCTCTTTGTAAGTACCCATCTCTACTAGTGATCCATGAACTGGGGGAAGATAAGCAGAGAAGCAATAACTTGCTCGCAGGGCCTGATTCTGTAGGTATCCTCAGAGGCTGCTGAACTGCACAGCCTGGGGAGGGGAGGACTAGGATCTTTCTTTTAACATTTAGCCCAGTGATTAGGGTTCTCACCTGGGATGTGGGAAACTACCCATTTAAGTCCTTTGCCTGCTGATGAGAAGGATTTGAGCAGGGAATCTGCCACCTGTTGTGTTAATACAGTAACCACTAGGCTGTGGAATATTCTGATATAGGGCTCCCTCAGTCTCTCCTGTTGGAATTGTTCCACTTTCATTGAAAAATGTTACTTGGGCCAGAGAGAATGAGAATCACCCGATAGGTGGAAGATCCCCATTCAAATCCTTTCTCCTTAGTAAGCAGAGGGGAGATGTGAATTGGGGATCTCCCAAGGCTAAAGGATAATTCTTTTCCTCCCTTCTCCTCGGCTGTTTTGTGTGAAGTCAGGTGGCTGCTGCGCCAGCCTACTGGTTTGGGCCCTCCGTATCTTTCTCCAGTTCATGGCTTGCTCTGGGGCTTAGGCAGGAGATAGGCATCCGGGCACCTCAAATGAGGCAGCAGCACACAAGCACAGAGGCAGAAACATAGGTGCCTAGGGAACTTTTACTGAAAAAACTTACTCACCGAATAAGTTTATGTACCTACAGGGTCATGCAGCAGCCAGCAGGGAGTTTTGTGAATGGCAGTTGCACCTAAAAACAGGCCTTAAACACCTAAATGTGGGGGTTAGGCCCCTAAATACTTTTGTGGATCTGGGCTTTTGTCTCTTAGTTTTATATTAAACTGAATACTCCTCCTGGGATTGTAAGATTGCAGTTTTATATGGAAGGAGGGCTCTTTCACAACTCACTTACGTTTACAAAATGTCTCCTATCCTGTCCAGAATGGGCAGGTTCAGTTTCCCATAGGGATTTGTTTTTACTCAGAGAAGAAGCAATTCATTATATTCAAATTGAGAAATATTACTTAGCCATTGCTTTGGTAGGTTTATGAAACCCTAAGATCCATAATGACGTGCACCTGCTTGAGGGGAAATTACATTTTTAAACAAATATTCAAAAACAGCAAAGATCTCATAAGTAATTCTTCTCTTTTCATTCATTTTGGCTGTCCTGAGTTTCTTCTTGTTTTCAAGATCTCCAGGACTGTGTTTATGTGTGTGGAGACTGAAAGGTTAGGGCTAAACCAGAACTTAAACTAAAACAGCATGTGTTAAGTATGAACCACGTTGCATCAAATTCTATAAAAAATGTTTAGCTCCTACTGCAATTTAGTCATGCATACTTGTCTGGCATGAAAACTATGCAAGGCATTTGAGGGGTTTTTTAAAATCCTGGTCCTAACTGAACCTTGACTGTCTTCCCACTCATCTACCCTCTCTGAAAAATATTGAATGTCTTGGGCTGATCAAAAGATTGTTCCAGTTTCTTCAGCCTGCCAGTGCAGCTGTGGAAATCTTGTTCTAACTTCCAGCTGGATACCCCTCCCTGCTATATCATAGATCCATCTTCTGTAGAGTTGCTTTGAACAAAGAGCTAAACATCCCACTTGTTATCTACTCAGTGTCTTGCTTTAATGTGTTTATGCCATCTTCTGCCCTGGAATAACCCCTCCTTTTTTAAAAAAAAAATTGACTTGTTTTCATTCTTTAATAGAAATATGGATACACGGAAAAAAATCCTCTTCCCACCCCAAAAATAAACTAGCACATATCATTAAGCTATTGGAGCACTTTCTGTGCTATTACAAATGGTTGGCTAAATGCCTTCAACCACACAAAGAGTACACCAATAGACATCCAGGGCAGGATTTTCAAAAATACCTAGGTGCCATAGCAGCACAAATGCTACTGACTTCCAATGGGACTTGTGCTCCTAAGGCACTTTTGAAAATCCCACTAGCATACCTTCCTGCCATATATTGCCTAATCGACATCTCTTCTAAATGGCTAATGGCTAAAATGGACCAGAATTAGGCCCAGGGCAGTGATACCAGTTGCAAAAAGGCGGGAAAAATGAGTCTTAAAGGTGGCCTACAAAATATATTTTTTTAAAATTGGGGCTTTGTCATGTTTGCTTGTGACGTATAAAGAAAGGGTTTGGTTTTTTTGTTTGTTTTTTTTAAAGAGGTTTGGTTTTGTTTAAAGGGGAAACATTAGGGATGTCAAGATGGGCATCCACTGTTTTTTTTCCCCAGAGGATTATCTCTGAGGTGTCATCTGTTTGTGAGCAGCCTGATGGGAGGTTTGGAGAAGGCATTATCTGATGATCCCAGAAATGGTGTGTGTGCCTGCAGAGGCAAGAAGGAGAATAGTGAATGGTGTTGAACCAAAGAAGGGAAGATCTCTCGATGTGCGTCACCAAAATCCCCAGTAAAGGGGGACTCAAGTCATCAAAACAGAGCAACTGGTTCTCCATACCATGTGGCCTCAGAAAATAACCAGTGCAAGGCCCACTTATACCTCCAGAGTAAAGAAAGGGTCTTTAGTGCACATGAGAATCAGATTCAGAAGCTTTTAAATCATGCTCACTGTGGAAGAAAAAGAAGCACTATGAATTTTTCACTCTGTGTATTCATTGCAGTGTCTTCTTTCACATAGCTCAGTTTCTAAAAACCATTCAGCATCACTGACAGCATTTGTTAGGTTCCAGACCACTTGCACTTTGTTGTTGTGATGACCAAAGCACCACACTCAGCCAAATTACAGCAGTTTAACTCTTATGATCTTGCCCAGTTGGATATCTGGATGCACACTGCCCTTCGAATCAATGGCGCCGTTAAAAAGCTTAGCCACACAGCTCCTTCGATCAGAACTGTCAATTTCATGCTGTCATAAACTGTAAGACTGCTAAGAGGACAGCTGTAACACTCACCCCGTTATCTAATCCCTCACACGAGCCACTGTGCATATGAGCCACAAGTTAATACACAGCAGAGAAGTCATGGCAGCTTGGCTTTCTATTCACAAGGAAAAACAATCCCTATTGGCAACTGAATAGCCAGCCCCTCGGGGGACCAATTATTCTATTTTGTGCTGTACAAACTGCAGCAGTCTGCTGCCAGCTCCCTAGGGAGTAACTCTGCCGGGCTTCTCTAACAGGGCCCAGCCTGATACTCAAGACACAAGTTGTGCCTCATGTCAAAACTGCTGCTAATGACACAATTAACTAACTGGGAGCTACTGAGAAGCTCTTAATTAGGTAAACACTGTTCTGTGAAAAATGATTGCCCAGTTTTAAGCATCCTGGTTCATGTCAGACTGCTAGAAGGTGAAGCCTCTGCATGAAAATGAAATATCTTCCTTAAGGTCTAATTTAGGTGCTAAAACCCTAACTATGTGCAGAATTGTTTTAGTGTAAAATCAAAAGGCAATATTAGAAACCTCCAAACATATCACTGAGACACTCTGTCAGCATTTAAAATGTTTTAGTACAAAAAAGGGGAGTATTTACTAAACTACTGTAGCAGATAATCCAGCTAGAAGTCTTAAAAACAAAGGAATAATTACAAGTATTTATTTATTTTACATTTGATAATGGACTGGGTGCAGTACACTGCACAAAAATAAATACAATCCTGGACCCAGAAGGTTTGCAATCTAAATGATAAACTTCATAGATACGTAGTCATTGAGTTTTAAAAAAGAAGGATCACCATCTTTTTGTTTCTCTCATGCAGTTTGTAATTTAACCCTTTGGTTAAAAGAAATCCCACAGAGTTTCTGACTGATAAATCTAGGCTGATATTTTCATAGAAGCCTAAGGGAGTTAGGTGTCCAGATTCCACTGAAATTCAGTGCATTAGGCTTTGGACCCCTAATCCACTTAGGCCTCATTGAAAATAGTCATAGAGTTTAAGGCCAGAAGGAACCACCAATCTTTGAGGTTGACGTCCTGTATATCTGGTCATCAATGCCACCAAGCACCCACACACTAAACCCAACAACAGAAATAAGACTAAAGTATTACAGCCTACAGGTGACTAGACTATTATGTGCCTTATATGTGCCACAGGCAGAAACTAGGAGGGACCAAGGTGCCCAGTGCTTGAGACCCACAGGGAAATGATTAAATAAGATATACCCAGAACATCTTAGCAACTCACCTGCACCCACATGCGGCAGAGGAAGGTGTAAACCCCCTAAGGTCATTGCCAATCTGACCTGGGGGGAAATTCCTTTCCAGCCACACACATGGTGGGAAATCAGTTAGACCCTGAGCATGTGAGCAAGAACCAGCCAGCCAAGTGCCTGACTGAGAGTGAGAATGCTTGATGCCTGCTCAGAGCCCCTGGCCCTTCCCTTTCAGTGTCCCATCTCCAGCCAGGGCCAACCCCAGCACTTCAGAGGATGGAAATTTAAAGAAACCACCCAGAAAACTTTGTGGGGGAGGGAAGGTGGAAAGGGAGAAATCCCTTCCTGACCCCTGCAGGTGGCCAGCTGAAACCCTGAAGCATGAACTTTAAGACATAAACCAGAATTGAGCCCCGGGACTGTGGGCCCCTGCCTACTACCAGTACAAGCAACCCCTTCAGACAATTGCACACACAAACTTGTCCAGCTCTCTCTTAAATTGATTAAGTTGTTTGTCCCTACAACTCCTGTTGGGCGGCTGTTCCCAAACCTCACCACCCTGATGGGTAGAAACCTTCTAACTCCCAGCCAGAATTTGTTCATGTCCAGTTTATATCCATTTGTTCTTGTGCCAACATTGTCCGTTAGCTTAAATAGCTCCTTTCTGTTATTTACCCCCCAGTGGATTTAGAGAACAATCAGATCCCCTTCTAGCCTTAAGGCTAGCCTATCCAAGCCAAGGTCTTCCAGTTTCTTCTCATAAGACAAGCCCCCCATTTCCCTGAATAGCCTAGCAGCTCTTCTCTGCACCTATTCCCGTTTAAATTCATCTTTCTTGAACATGGTTGTCCAGAACTCTACACAGTATTCCAACTATGGTCTAACTAGTGCCCTGTACAATGGCATTTATACTTCACTCTCTCTTCTGGAAATGTCTCACCTAGGATCGCATTTGCCTTTTTTCACAAATGCATCACACTGGTGGCTCATAGTCATCCTGTGATGAACCCACACACCCAGGTCTCTCTCTTCCTCTGTTTCTCCCAGCTGATGAACCTCAAGCTTGTATCAGAAATTCATATTATTAGACCAGGGGTTGGCAATCATCAACATGTGGACCATTAGGGTAATCTGCTGGTGGGCCATGAGACATTTTGTTTACATTGACTGTCCACAGGCACACACACACACACATAGACACCCTGCAGCTCCCAATGGCTGCGGTTCGCCATTCCCAGCCAATGGGAGCTGTGGGAAGTGGCGCGGGCCACATGGACATGCTGGGCACCACTTCCTGCAACTCTCACTGGCCAGAAACAGCGAACCGCAGCCACTGGGAGCTGCAGGGGGCGTGCCTGTGGACAGTCAATGTAAACAAAATGTCTCATGGCCAGGGGCGGCTCTACATATTCGGCCGCCCCAAGCAGTCATGCGCGGGAGACGCCCCGGGAGCAGCGGACCTTCCGCTGGCTTGACTGGTGAGGGTCCGCTAGTCGCGCGGCTTGGCTGGACCTCCCGCAGCTGCGGACGGTTGGCTGATCCGGCGGCTCTGGTGGAGCTGCCGCAGGCGTGCCTGTGGCAGGTCCACTGGAGCCGCGGGAGGGGCGCCCCCTCCGCAGTCATGCCTGCGGCAGGTCCGGTCGTCCCGGGGCTCCGGTGGACCTCCCGCAGGCATGACTGCGGCAGGTCCGCCGGCCCAATCTGCCGCCCCTGAGGACAACTGCCGCCCCACGCGCGTGCTTGTCGCGCTGGGGTCTGGAGCCAGCCCTGCTCATGGCCCGCCAGTGAATTACCCTGATGGTCCACGTGCCGAAGATTGCCAACCCCTGTATTAGACCCTGAGTGCATGACATTGCACTTTGTACTATTGAATTTCATCCCATTTCTGTCACTGCTGTCTTTGAGGTCATCCAGGTGTTCCTATATAATATTCACTCCTCCTCTGTATGGACAATGTCTCCCAACTTTGTATCATCAGCAAATTTCATTAGCACACTCCTGCTTTTTGTGGCAAGGTCATTAATAAAAATATTGAATAAGACCGGTCCTAAGACTGACCCTTGAACTCCATTAGTAACCTTCCTTCAATCTGATAATTCGGCTTTCAGCACAACCCACAGCCTTGTCCCCTTATCCACCAGTTCCTTATCCACCTTACAATTCTTGTACTGATCCCCATCTCGCCTAATTTAACTGATAATTTCCCATGTGTCAAAAGCTTTACTGAAACCCAAATATATTAGATCTACTGCACTTCCCTTATCTAAAAAAATCAAGTTATTTTCTCAAAGAAGGAAATCAGGTTAGTCTGGTGATCTACCTTTGGTAAACCCATGTTGCTTTACACTTCCTTGGCCATTTATCTCTATGAATTTAATTATTCTTTTCTTCACAATTTGTTCTAAAGCCTTGCATAATGCTGAGGTCAGACCAAAAGGTCTGTAATGGCCCAGATAAAATCCAGTCTCTAATCTTATTTCTCTAGGTACTTACAAGGAGGGTCCATCACTGTACTATCTGAGTGTGGTTTTTGTCACTTGATGTCTGTGGCGCTCCAAGCAATGAAACACTAAGTGATCTGGAGGAAAGGGTGATATCACACAGTAACAGGTATAAATGAAGTAATTGGATATGAATATCCAAGCGAGAGACAAAGGCATATTGGAGCACAACAAAAAGCTCCACCACGTAGCTCTATTTTAAAAGATACTGTCAAAAGAGCCCTAATAATGACAAACACAATTATTTATTTGTTATTCGCTTATCAATATTTTATGCAGTGGTTAGAGGGGGCAATGTAAGGGTCCCAAGGTTCATCTTCCTATCACTCTTCGTCAACATGCTTTACAGCTTCTTGTTGGTCACATTTTATTCTCGTGAAGCACTTACACAGCAGATAACTCATTTACTGGAATTTGGTTGCTCTACAGAGCATTGAATTTGGAACTTTGTATATAACCTACTTTATTTGTAACTGAGTTCAGAGAAAAAGCTGTAAACATTCTCTGATCAAGCCTCTAACATACTTTGTCATTTGAGAATTTTTTAAGAATTTGTCCATTTCCATATTTCAAAATGGACTACGAAGGTGCTCGTTGGCTCTGGGTCCATATTAGGCTTATGTTCAGATTGAAGGTCAAATCAGCACTAGTGTTTGGGTTCAGATTTGATAGTGCCAAAATCTCAAACAGTTCTCGAAAGATTTAAGACATAGGAATTGCTGCACTGGATCAGTCTTGAGGTTCATCTAGTGCACCATCCTGTCTCTAACTATGGCCAGCAGCAGATAATTCAGAGGTTTATTGAATAATCTGTTCATAAGGGATTTTTCCCAATCCATACCAGTTAGTCACTGCTTGTGTCTGAAGTATGTGAATTTTGTATACCTTCTTATAGATATACACACACCAATAGACAATCTAAGGTAACCAATGTTCTTTTTATCTCTATAAAAGCCTAATCCTGTTAGATGATCCTTTTAGAATCTTCCTGGTCCCAATGTTATCTTGTGGCAATGAGTTCCACAGGTTAATTGTGCATTTTGTATCTGCATGCTCTTGTCTTGGAAATTATTTCCTTATATCAGTTTTTAACATATCTCTGTTTCATTGCATTTCTACTGGATTTTGCATTAGAGGGTAAACAGGAGCACCTGGTTTGTATTCTTTATATCTTTTTGTTATTCTTCAGCCCTCTAAAATGTGCCCTCTTACGCATTGCTTTCTAATTTATCAATTTGCCCCAACACCTTCTTTTCTGACATCTCCATCTCTGACCATCTTCAACCTAAAAAGAGTAGGTCCAGGGTAGTATCTCATCAACAAGTTTTGTGAAGACATATGCAAACAAACCATTTCTACAACCTCTTTATTCTCATTAGTTGCTCCCTTTATTCACTGGTAGTCAAGCAGACCCACTAGTTTTCTCATAGGCTTCAAAATTTTAATGTATCTAAAGAATTTCCTGCTGTTTGTTTTTTATCTTTGCCTTTTGCTCTTGTAATCCCTTGTTGGTCCTCTAATTTGTTTTACATTTTATCTTCCCTCACTTATGCTCTCTTCTTTTAACTTCCCTAGAGTCAGATTTCCTTTTTCTAAAGCACATCTACTTGGTTAAACGTCTGTTAGTCTATAAGGTGCCACAGGATTCTTTGCTGCTTCTACAGAACCAGACTAACACGGCTACCCCTCTGATACTTGGTTTGAACAATCTCTTGAACTCTGCCATTTAACCATGCAGTTTTTTTTTCTTCTCTTACTGCTTCCTTTTTAGTTTAGGAGTATGCATACCTTCTGTGGCCCTGTTGTGGGACATGTAAGTAGCCTCCATGCTGAGTCTAAGGATTTTAACTTCCTCATTTTTGACTTTAGCTTCCTCTTTTTTAAAAAAAAATCACCCTTTCTAAAGCTCACTGTCACTGTGCTAGTTTTGGGGTATGATTCCTCCCCTAAATCTGTTGAACTTTATGATCACTATTCAGTGGTTTAGCTACAGTTTCTTCCCAAACCAACTCTTTTTTGTCTTACTTAGGACTAAGTTGGGAATAGCCCCTTCTCTTCTGTGGTCTAGAACTAGCTGCTCCAAGAAACACTTGTTAGGGTTAGAGTTGAGAAATTGCTTCTCCAAACCATATTCCTCTGTGACAATAGATCCGATTATATGTGGGTAGTTGGAGACACCCATTGTTACGGTTTTATTAGGCTCAGTTGCCTCTCTCGTGTTCTTTAATAGTGCACACTCTCTAGCCCAGATGCTCACATAATTGAATGGAATGGAGCTGTGTCCATTTATAGCATTGGAATGTCTGGCCCTTAATTTATTAGAATAGTTAACATTAAATTAATGCCATAAAATAATAAATAGCTGGAATTAAAGTGAGTCTCCCCAAAATTGGCCAAACATAGGCTTTCAGAGAATTATTCTATTTAGAGAGGACCCAATTGAAATTTTTCCCCAAAACCTTGCTCCTCCCTCTCCCCTCATGGAAATGCCATTTTGACCAAAACACGGGGTTTTTTTTAACTGAAATTTCAAAATGAAAAATGTTCTTTTGGTGAGGAACCAAACAGTTCCTCTAACCTTTTTATTCTCTAACCTGTCCTCCGGCCCCTGTTTCTTGTGGGGGGGAGAAAGGGGAGGGAGTGAGAATAAGTGCTCTTACACACACACACCAATCAAAATTGATTTGACATTTTTCATTGTAAGAAAAGTGGCGAATTAAGGGAAATTTCTAATGAAAGTAAACAGTTTAATTTCTTCTGGATTTCTCAGTGATGTATGCTTAGCTTATATAGTTAATATTAATTTAGAACAAGACCTAAATAGAACTTTCCCCAGGCCCTTCATGCTGCACACTGACCACTCTTGGTGCAGCTGGTGCTTGTATGCCTGATTCAAAATGGCTTCCCTCCTTTTCCACAGAGTTCTGAGGCCACACCACAACCCACAGGTGTCCTAAATGCTTCCTCAGATGCTTCAGCAGAGAGAGTGTCCGATGCAGAAGCTGACTTAATTGTAAGCCAATCATAAGCATACCCAGACTTGTCAAGGACAATATAATGTAGCCAGACATATAACTGCTGAGAGACTTAATAAATGCTCCTCTACAGACAACAGCAGAGTTTATTTCTAACACCTCATAAGCTTAGTCTGGAAACTCTTCTAAATAAGTGGGTAAGTGATCATCATTACTGATTAATAGATTTTGCAACATAAAATATAGTTTTAAACAAAGCCATTCACATAGGCCCTGATTCAGCAAAACACTTAAGAACGTGTTTAAGTAGTTTACTGAATCACAGCCATAGAAAGCATTGAATTACTTTTGCTCCTCTCCAACTACCTCAGGCAGCCTTTTGGAAATCCTAATCAAAAAAATTCCCTCTGTAGGAATTTTCTTTTGGTCTTCAAATGCAGGCTATGCCTTCTGATTGGTTTTGGATGAGTCTGAACAACTGTTCCAATGGCAACAGTCTCTCTTTGTCTCTAATGCTAAAAGAGCATTTATGTCATGATTTCTATCCAGGCTATGGTAACTTTACCAAAACTATGACAGTTTGAAAGTTTCTTTCATATTTTTGGAGTGCTTACTCCCTCCCTCCCCTCTTCTTTACAAACATCACAACCATTAGCTCCACTATGGGTCTGAAACCAAAACCGCAATTACAGTGTTTATTTTTAGGAGGCTGGCTTGTCACCAATTTAGAGAAGACGTGGTTAAGCCAACAGCCGCTCACTTTTGCTGCATGCAACTTTGTTTCACAGTTGTAGGAAAAAATTCTATTACCAGAACAAAGGAATGTTTCTGTTCTAGAAGCATAGCTAATTGATACTTCAAGAGAACAATTCAGGTTCTGTGTTTGAACACATTAAGTCTTTCCCCAGTCTATTATTGTGCTAAGTATAAGAAGAATCTTTTCTTCCTCTAAAAAAAACAGAAAGGGCCTCATAAAACCCACCCCTGTGAATACCACCCTGTTCTCAGCAGAAGCCAAGGAATGATTGGGTATGGGGAAACAGAGCTACCTATTGCTCTGAGAGGTAGTCCTCCCTGAGCAGGGGCGGCTCCAGGCCCCAGCACACCAAGCGCATGCTTGGGGCGGCAAGCAGGGTGCCTTCGGTGGCTTGCCTGCGAGAGGTCCGCTGGTCCCGCGGCTTCTGGACCTCCCACAGGCACGGCTGCGGGAGGTCCACCGAAGCCGCGGGACCAGCGGACCTCCCGCAAGCAAGCTGCCGAACGCAGCCTGCCTGCCGTTCTTGGGGCGGCGAAATGCCTAGAGCCGCCCCTGTCCCTGAGCACAGTTGATGCTTATATGAATAGCAGCATGGATTGCATTGTTGCCAGCCAGGCTGTACTGGTTCTGAGAGCAGAGAACTTTAGTCTCCAATCTGTCACTTTTTTAAATTATTTAGGATTTGGAAAAGTTACACTGATGTCTGACAAGATGGCTGTGGACTCTTCTTCCAGCAGCTGGTGGCTGCTTTACAATCTACTAATCCAGTGTCTTTGTCCTGATCAGATTCAGTCATTTTCAAAAGGTCACATGAGGCCTGATTGTTCACTATTCTATATCTGGTGCAGCCATTGACTCCTGTGCAAAGTGACTACAAAACTGCATCATTCTGAGCTGGCTGCACTTTACACTCATTTTGCGCAGGGGTAGATGACGAAGGAGCAAGACCAAGAATAATCCAGCTTCTTGTGAAAGGACAGCATTTTAATTGAGGAGTTGTACCTTGTATGCTCCAAAATATGTGGTTACAAATGTTTTTTTGTATTGCTCGTTCACTTCTCTAGCAAAGTATTTCTTTACAGTAGTTTGGTCATTTTGATTATATCTTGACAAACAAATGGCATGTGAAAATGGAATAGCAGGTAATAAGAGTGTATCTTTCTGTTGTAGAAGAAAACAATATGTCAGTGTGTTCGTCTCATAGCCATAAAAGTGTATACATTAGCCTTATTACTACACCTACTGTATCTTTTCATACCGTGTGAGGCAATGTGGGATAACGTTTAGAGCAGTGCCCTGGAAGTAAGAGAGTCTATATTCTATACTCAGCTCTACACCCAACCTGGTATATGACCTTGGGCAATTAATTTAGGGACTGATTTTTTTCAAAGATAAGTTAACACAGCTGTGTGTACCCAATTTGTGTCCAGATAAGTACCACGAGAAATGTGCACGAGTATTTGGCCATGTTAGTGGGTAAATATGTATAAAGGATCTGATTTGAGTGTTCATACACTGGTGAAGAGGAGACAGCAAACAGGGAGTTCCAGGGGATTTATGGAAACAGCAAAGGTAAATACAAGGTAAGTGGTAGGAGGGGGGTGAATGGCTAAAAGCATAGTGTTGGTTGACCTATATAGTGTTTGTTCTGGAGCTGTCAGCACTGAGATTGCAAATGAAGGCGGATGAGGTGACCCAACCAAGAAAATATAATATTCAGGACCCAGAAAATGACTTCACTGAACAGAAGATAATAATTAGCAGGGAGTTTGCTGGAGGGGACTAATCCAGGAAGGAAAGAGTACTCATTAGGATTAGATAACAGGCAAGAAAAATGTAATAGAAACCAAACAAGAAAAAAAATGAGAGAATTAAGTTACCAGGACAGACCCTATAAAAGGGTCCATGGAAATTCATCTCCATTTGGACAAAAGAGAGCAAGGATTAAGTAATTCATAGGGCTGGTGAATCATTTGTAGTTAATAATTTATTTTCACTTTCTGCTTGCAAGTGGTCGGCAAGCAGGTTATGTAGTCTTTATTTGAGGTAATCTTTGACAATTATGTGTGAAATGTGTATTAAGAATGCTTGGTGCAGATTGTTCCCATGCACTTCATCGAGAGAATTCAATATCAGAGTTGTGTTAGTTTCAATTAGATATGTAGGTAGCTAATGATTGCTTCACTTTCCTGCCTGGATGAGCATAATTCTTAGAATCAGGTTCCAGTGTCAATACTTGCATTTAAGAGTTTAAAGTTTTATTTTCCATGTGTATATTCTCCAACATTTGCCTAAAATGTCCTAATTTCACAAATGTTCCTGATAGTAAGTTTGTTCACCGGAAGGTTCGCAGAAAACAAATGCACAAGGGTTGAGACTGTAAACCAGTGGGTCTCAAACTTTTGTACTGGTGACCCCTTTCACATAGCAAGCTTCTGAGTGCGACCCCCCCAATAAATTAAACACACTTGTTTATATATTTAACACCATTATAAATGCTGGAGGCAAGCAGAGTTTGGGTTGGAGATTGACAGCTCATGACCCCCCATGTAATAACCTTGTGACCCCCTGAGGGGTTCCGACCCCAAGTTTGAGAACCCCTGGGGCTGGGAGTATCTTCTTTTGTTTGACCGCTCATTAGCACATTGTGGGTGCTGCTGGAATCCATAAGTGCCATGAACACAGCCAAAGAAAACTAACATTTTAATTTAATCAAAAAAAATTGTTCCCCCAATAGTAGTGTTTAAACAATCAGAGGGGAAAAAAACCCAAAGGAGTAGGGAATAAGAGTGAGCAACTAACAGACATATCATTATCTAAGACACTGATCTCAGTCAGTAGTCTAGACTAGTCAGTATTTGGGAGGTGTCCAAAGGAAAACAAGGTGCTGCAAGAAGTGATGTTACTGACTGAGATCCAGATTCAGCAAAACACTTCAGTATGAGCTTACTGTTAAACACATGAGTAGTCCCATTTGAAGTTAGTGGTGCAACTAATTGACTTAAACAGGATAACTTGTCTGCTTAAAGTTAAGCATGGGCTTACATTTTGCTGAATGGAGACCTTAGGGATAAGTTGATTTAATTTAAGGACCACCTTAAGGTGGAAATCTTTAGAAAAGATAGGGGAAGAAATACATGAACCAGTGCTGCTTGCTATTCAGCAAAGGTTTTCCTGTCTCTTGATGTTTTATAAGGGTCTCTTCAGCCAGGGAGAAACTGACTGGCTAAAGCCCCATCCTGCAAATCTGATCAATGTATGCGCAGACCTCTGTGCCTTTGTGGAGCCCCATTTACATCAGTGGGACTCTGCATGGGAACAGTAGTCTGCCTATAAGGTCGCAGTCCTGCATTTGGATACAATCTGACTATACAAGGGAGCAGTGACAGTGACTATATAAAAGTTCTGTCAAATTCACAGAGTTAACCCTGCTGCCCCTCTCCCCAAAAAAACCTTTAATCTCTTTCTTTAGAGTAATCTTGGGGGATATGTGTACTTGAAGTAGGCACAAAAGTTTTAGACACAAATGTGATTTTTCAAGTTAACAGTGTCTCTTTAAGGAATCACAATTAGAATTTAAAGCTAAAATCTTCCCCAGAAATATTAAATGTATTAGCCTTAAAAATAGCCTCATGTACATCCTAATAAATACAGGCTACTTGACTTTTATAAAATATTGAGTATGAACAATGGTATAATAGAAGCCTATTTAATAATTTGCAATAAACATGATTTTAATAGCCACGTGTTTATTAATTTGCAATAGCTGTCTTTCCACTAAAATGAAACACATGAGCCCATAATTCAACACATTAACTAATTTTTTCAGTATTCTGTTCTTTGCAATGGACTTTGAAGCACCTACAATTGGAGCAGTGGGAATTCTTCTGGACAATCTTACAAATTCTAGATATAGCACAGTTAATTACAGGCTGCACGTTCAGTATTTCTTTCTCCTGCCAAATGTCTTATGCATTCAGACAAGGAGAACTCTCTTTCCTCTGTTCTTACTAATGCTGCAAATATTGTACAGTGCTGGTTTGTCTTCCTCAATCTAGACATTATTTCTTGTGTTTAATGCTGATTTTTCTCCTGTTATCCAGTTAGGACTGGATTAGAGCTGTAGGGACCTATATATGTTCAGAGCTCCCTGAATATTTCAATGTAAGTTGCAGTGTCTGAGGCAGCTACTATGTTAAACAATTCCCCTACACTGTGGGATCCCTGGCCATAGACCCAGCAACATTTTAGATAACCCAACACTCGTACCAACAGCAATGGGAATTGTGCAGCTGAGCACAGAATGGGACCCATCAATATTATTTCTTATGTAGTTCCATAAGGCATTCTTGGCACTTTGAAGACATGAGACAGGGTCTGATTCATGAGTGGTGTTACACTGACATACAACTGAAGTAACACAGTGATGAATCAGGCCCTCACAATGTGTCCCAAGATAGACTGTAATTATTTTTTTTGTGACTATTGTTTGGAAATATGCCAATAAATCCAAACGTTTGCTACCGATGCAGTGGCCACTTTTGAAAGTGGCTAGGCTAAGTACTGCACTGTGACTCGGGGGACCTGAGTTCTATTCCCAGCTCTGCCATTAACCTGCAGCGTGACCTTGGGCAAGTTACTTCACTTCTCGGTGCCTCCATTTCTCCACCTGTAAAATGAGGATAATGATACTGGCCTCCTTTTGTAAAGCACTTTGTGATCTACTGATGAAAAGTGCTATACACGTGCTAGGTATTAATTTAATCCATACCTGTTTCTCCACCTTTAAACCAGGGATTATAACATCTTTGGGTGTTACACCCTTTTCCCCCACCTTCATCTGTCCTGTCTATTTAGATTATAAAATCTTAAAGCAGGGACTACCTACTATTCTCTTAGTACAGTACCTAACACAAAGGGGCCCTGATCTTGGCTGGTCCCTAGCCATGACCATAATGAATATAACTAACAATAATCTTGCCTCACAAGATTTCTGTGAGACTGATTTCATTAGCTCTTGGAGATCTTCAGAAGAAAGGCACAATAGAAATGTAAAGCATTATTACAAATGATCCGTTCCTATTTGTAGTGGTGATGTAAGGCACACCGGAAGTTACCTGCTGATCTTGTCTATATTCTGTTAAGGACATGAGACAAATGTTGTTCTAACCATTATGTACCTCATCCTTTTATTTTAAACCAGTATTAGCAGAACGGCTACTGTTAGTCCAAAATGTTAACAGCTGTGTTAAGTGGCAGCCAACCCAGTTTCCTGTTACTTGTGGTGAGGTAGCCAGATGCAGACAATGTCTATATAAAGACATCTTTTTTTCATAGGCATGTGGGGGGGAATAAAAGCCTTTTACATTTGAGTTCAGTTTCTAAAACTAGTCAGAAAATAGCATGGCTGCTAGGAGCAAGTTCTTCCATATTAACACCCTAGGAGTAGTTTGAACGGTGTTATCTCCTGAAAAAGGATAACAATGAGGGTCATTAGAAGTCAGTCTCTAATAATTTTTCTCCTTTTCAGCTGGCAGAGAACACTGACTTTGGCTCTTTATTTTTTATTTTTCAGTATAATGAGAGAATACATGCCTTTTTTTTGTTTTTTTTGCAAAAATAGGCATTTCATATCTGGCATGGCTGAAAGACTCCCAGAGCATTGTGCTATCTGTAGCAGAATCATGCCCTTACCAATCACAACCTCCACAAGGTGGGCCTCTGAGGCAGGGGCAGTATCTTACTACTTCTCCAAAAAGGGGTAGTATTTGCTCCAACTTAACATTTGCTACAGACTGCAGTGCATGCGTGCCTGGGGCAGGGAAGCAGGAGCAGACGCATGACCTCCACCCAAAGCTAGCACACAACATTCTTCTAGGTCATGAGCCTTCAACCTAAGGGTCAGCATCAAGACTCAAGGCCTGCAGCAAAGCTAGCCTCTGGGCAACTTAACGAGTGCAGCTGGCTTTGTACTAGGCTGCCTGATTGGATGAAGTGCCTGATTGGCCATTAAGCCCAGCCCCAGCAGCAGTAGTACTTCAGTAGCTACTCAAAGCATTCACCCAAGGCTATGACAGCACCTGCCTGGGACCCAGCCCTGCCTTGCCTCACTCCAGGAAACCTAGTTCTGATCCTCAGCTCTGGCATCTGAATCAGGGTCTGCCCTGGGCTCTGATTCCTGGCTCCTGACTCCAGCTCTGACCAGTAGGCATGACTACCCATATCCCAGCCACTGAGAGTCGGGGTTGGGACTACTCTGCTCTTCCTGTTTTTGCTAAATAGATGGTGGGATGCCTCTTGGCTAGATCCCAGCAAGGTGGAAGGGAGATCATGGCCTGGTACAGAAAAGAAAGTCGTGAAATGGGAAAGATCGAAAACCCACTGTCATGGACAAACCATTAGGGAAATTAGTTAGTGGGGCTCCGTCCGGGGAGTTGTTGAGTACTCTGGCTCAATCCATCAAAGCACTTTAAACAATTTTTAACTTTAAGCAACACCCATTGAT
The DNA here is from genome assembly GCF_020497125.1 of Mauremys mutica. Lineage (NCBI taxonomy): Eukaryota > Metazoa > Chordata > Testudines > Geoemydidae > Mauremys > Mauremys mutica. Next base: position 201,182,354 of record NC_059072.1, on the reverse strand, counting down.
GTTGATTGAAATCGGTCAGATGCTTAAAACTAATTTTTTCCCCTTTTTACTAGGTTCGAGCCAGAGTGATCAGCACCTTCCAGGATCAAGCCCTAGGTCCTCAGTTCCGCAAAGCACTTAAGTGCTTTGAGTAGGCTTGGGGCTTAACTGGGACCTAGAACACTGAGAGGATATCCTGCCTGCTGGTGTACAGATGTGCTACAGAGACTCCCTGAATCTTCTTCCATCCAGTGCACCTGTGCAACATAAGGCAGGATTTGGCTTTGTGTGCATATATAAATCCCTTTATCCACTACTGAATGGCAACTGCCCTTAAACTGGAACATTATAGCTTTTTAACAGTGCACAGCAATGCTGCACAACAGTTTGTCAGGGAGCGCAGAAGGATAGCAATACAAATGAAAACAGGGAGACTTCAATAGGCAGACAGTAATAATTTCACACAATGGAATATTGCTGTGGCTTAATCCTCCCTACTTTTGTGAGAAGTACCATGGGATCTTTAATTACACATGATCAAGACCACTATTCTATGTCCTCTCTGAACAACTTGCAACACAGTGCCCACTAACACCATGCTGGGGGCTTTGATTTACTAATAACTCCAAGGGAAGAGTGTGCTGTTTACTGAATCACTAACAACAGTATCTACAGCACCTGGGTTTTCCTTGGCAATCACCCATCCAAGTACTGACCAAACCGGAGGCTGTTAAAGAATTTCCCACCATCTGGGGAGGAAAACGGTCAAATGTGCAATATTGCACAATCATTCAAAATCACTGACCTAAGAGTGATTCCTTAAAGAAAATCTCACTACTCCTAGAAGCTGGGGTAAGACAAACTCCTTAGAGAAAAGAGTACTGTTTTATTCACACAAAAGTAAACACTGGTACCTCTTCCTTTCCTCTAAACTCAGACTTTGTTACTGACAATTTCCCCAGAGCAGCAGAAAATGTAACACAGTCAGCCGGCTACTCCAAACATACGATGCAAACAGACCACGTTTCAAATAACCTCCTGTTGTTGTGCTTCAAAAAATCCAAAAAACTAATGCACAACAATTTAGTACAAGGAAATTGTGTCTTGGAGCTCTTGTGGCACCACAATCCCTTGAAGGAACTAAACAGCTTGCATTACGCGGTTGCTTATTTGTTGTTTTATTAAGGGTTTTACACACCACTCTTTACCTTCATGTTATGGGTTTGCTGTATGTAAAATAGTTTTCCTAAGAACCGGGGTGTTAAAACAGTAACCAAGGATAGTGAAAGGCACCACACCAAATGACACGTGCATGTAGCTGTCCACCTCAGTTACGATTTCACACTTTGGTCACCGTGGAGCAATCAAAAGCTTGATATGCCTAATTTAGGAAAGAGTGGAGACAGGAGAGGGACCAGGTCTCCAAAATAGGGTTTCTGTTTTTTCTTAATTAAACCGGGTTTAACAAACTTGTGCCTGTCTTATATGGACCTTGGGATGTGTCTGCATATGAATTTTTAGTCATGTTGTAACCAGGGGCGGCTCTAGCCATTTCGCCGCCCCAAGCACAGCGGCACGCTGCGGGGGGCGCTCTGCCGGTCGCCGGTCCCGCGGCTCTGGTGGACCTCCCACAGACGTACCTGCGGATGCTCCACCGAAGCCGCGGGACCAGCGGACCCTCCGCAGGGACGCCTGCGGGAGGTCCACCGGAGCCACCTGCCACCCTCCCGGTGATCGGCAAAGCGCCCCCCGCGGCATGCCGCCCCAAGCACGCGCTTGGCGTGCTGGGGCCTGGAGCCGCCCCTGGTTGTAACCTGTTAACATCCTGTAAAGTCTAGTATGACAGGATACACATGTGTGTCCTGAAACCAGCATTTGTGCAAAGTCTCCACTAGAATTTACTATCCTGTTTAACCAAATAAAAAAATAAAATAAAATAAAAATTCCAATATAGCCTTAAAAAGGTTCAGCTTTTTCTCCACTGTGTTTTATTCTGTAGAAGAGGCTGAAGAGCCTATTTCTAGGCAGGTAAATCAGACACCTGTTTTTACAGAAAGAGTGTACTGTACTTCCCGTAATCATAATAGAGTGAAGCCGTTGGCTGGTTCCTACTATTTTTGACATGCAGCTGTTGAGCTGAAACATCTGATAGTTTCTCTTCTCCAGGCCACCACAGTACAGTGTCAGTTTCTCTTCTCCAGGCCACCACAGTACAGTGTCAGTAAACAGGCTTTGGTTTCCGTTCTTACAAGGAGTGGACAGGTAAGTGAGGCTAAAATGCCTACAAGAAACCTGAAACTTCCACAGGAGATCTTCAGAGGGCAATGGGGTGCCTAATTCTCATTGTGCTACTCTAAATCTCTCTCCTTCCCACAAGTCTTTTATTCATTTATCTCAGGGGTGGGCAAACTTTGTGGCCCTTGGGCCACATCTGGGTATGGAAATTGTATGGTGGGCCATGAATGCTCACGAAATTGGGGGTCGGGGTGCAGGAGGGGGTGAGGGTTCTGGCTGCATGTGTGGGCTCTGGGGTGGGGCTGGGGATGAGAGGTTGGGGGTGCAGAAGGGTGCTCTGGGCTGGGACTTCAGAGAGCGGGAGTGGGTTCAGGGCTAGGGAAGGGGACTGGAGCGCAGGAGGGGGTCAGGGATGCAGGCTCTTACCTCAAGCAGTTCCCAAAAGCAGCGGCATGTCCCCACTCCAGCTCCTACACAGACGCGCAGCCAGGCAGCTCTGTGTGCTGCCCCGTACACAGGTGCCACTCCTGCAGCTCCCATTGGCCATGGTTCCCAACCAATGGGAGCTGTGGGGGCAGCGCTTGGGGCGGGGCATCATGCAGAGCCCCCTGGCTGCCCCTATGTGTAGGAGCCAGATGGGGGACAAGACACTGCTTCCAGGAGCCGTGCGGAGCCGGGCAAGCCCCCACTCCCCAGCTGGAGTGCCAGAGCAGGGCAAGCTCCAGACCCCACTCCCCAGCAGGAGCTTGAGGGCCAGATTAAAACTTCTGGAGGGCCGGATGTGGCCCTTGGGCCATAGTTTTCCCACCCATGATTTATCTCCTCAAAACCAACTTTTTGGCTCCATCCAGCTGTATGCTGGCCTTGCTGTGTAACCACATAATCTTACCAATGTTGCCCGCATTCTTCCTTTCCATACCCCTTGTTTCATCTGCCTATGTCTGAACATACTTTTAAAGTCTGCTGGCACAAGAATCTTGTCTTTTGTTTGTCTTGGGAAGTGTTCAACACAATTAGTATATATTTAGCCTCCAGAAATAGCTGCACCTCATGAATAGGACTCAGACATTCAGTTAACATCACTTCAAGGCACAGCTGAAGGGCAAGCTATCATCTACAACTATCAGTACACTCCCCAATGCTCATGTTAGCATATTCACTTATTCCGGGCATATCGTGCTTTAGAAAATCATGTTCAAATGGTGTTGGTGTAGCAGGAATTGAGAATATCTGACATACGAGGAGACCCAGGTTCTGTATTTGAATGCACTGTCTTTCTGCCAGCCTAGTTTGTTTGTATTTTGAGGCACACGCTTTTACTACCCTGTTTTCCTACCTCAGTTCCTACAGTGTCTGTCTCTGTCAGCATCTTCAGTTTCTCTTCTAAGGAATAAATCAAAAGCTGCATTCTGTTCATTTTTAGTGTCTTTTGTTGGAAAAGCAACTGGTGAGTTACTAACCTTAAACACCTTTCAGTTGTCCACTAACACCTATTGCACAGCCTTGGGTAAAAGGGCTCAGTGAAAAAAGAATCCAATACTGTTGCTGATTCTGGCACAAGAACACTGTTTTCATTAATTTCCCAGCTTATCTCCACATCAGAGGTCAGTGGCTTTGACTTCCTTCATCTGGGTTGAATCTTTAGGTGCCTGTTTGCATGTCTGCTGCATGTCTAGTCTAATAGGAGAACATACTTGTGTCCTAATCATAGAACTGGAAGGGACTTCGAGAGGTCATCTAGTCCAGTCTCCTGCACTCAAGGCAGGAGTAAATATTATCTAGATCAGTGATTCTCAAAGCCGGTCCACCACTTGTTCAGAGAAAGCCCCTGGCAGGCCGGGCCGATTAGTTTACCTGTCATGTCCACAGGTTCGGCTGATCGCAGCTCCCACTGGCCGCAGTTCGCTGCTCCAGGCCAATGGGGCCTGCGGGAAGGACGGCCAGCACATCCCTCGGCCCGTGCCACTTCCCGCAGCTCCCATTGGCCTGGAGTGGCAAACTGCAGCCAGTGGGAGCCACAATTGGCTGAACCTGCGGATGTGGCAGGTAAACAAACTGGCCCAGCCTGCCAGGGGCTTTCCCTGAACAAACGGCGGACCAGCTTTGAGAACCACTGATCTAGACCATCCCTGACAGGTGTTTGTCCAACCTGCTCTTAAAAATCCCCAATGACAGAGATTCCACAATCTCCCTAGGCAATTTATTCCAGTGCTTAACAACCGTGACAGTTAGGAAGTTTTTCCTAATGTCCAACCTAAACCGTCCTTGCTGCAATTTAAGCCCATTGCTTTTTGTCCTATCCTGAGAGGTTAAGAAGAACAATTTTTCTCTCTTCTCCTTGTAACAACCTTTTATGTACTTAAAAATGTTATGGCCAGCTGGAAGATTTGTAAAATGGAAATAATTTCAGGCAACTCCCTCTGGTCCTCCTCTGTGCTCAGAGAGTGGTCCTCTTTTTTCTTTTGTCACTGAAGAATCTGAGACTGCACATACTGACCCAGGACTCCCATATAATCTTTCCAGCTTAGCAAGAGAGTTGTTCAAAAAAGTTTCCATATTCCATGCCAACAGGCACTTAGATTTGTTTCTCCTACTTTTGAAGCTCTCTTCCAGTGAGCACTTCTTAAACTGATCAACAAGTTTCTGAGCACTGCCAAACAGTCAGTCTGTCTGGCATCTTCTTCATGGCAGCTCTCACGTACCACTACAGAGTGTCTCCTGTACATCTTACACTCTACCTCTGTAAATCACTGCAGCTAAAATAATGTTTGGGAATACCATGTGACTTTAGCACTTTCTTTACCCCATCAGCAGTATTTTCTGCCAAGTAACGTTGAGGCATGATCTGTTGTCCGCTCAAGCACTTGAACATGCCACACAACACTTATTGCATGGTGCAGTTAGGTAATTCCTATTGGTGTCACTAGTCCATAGTAAGGGCCAAACATGGAACCAGCAGAGTGCATGTGGCAAACCTGTTATGATTCCTCAGACCTGTCATTAGGAACGTTGCTCTATGTGCTTTGTGGGAGAAAGTTAGAATGAGGGATGGACAGAAAGTAAGAGGTGCAGGGGGGGGAGAGGGAATCATGAACAAATTAAAAATGTTTTCTTTTTGGAAAGAATTGATTTGTTCATCTTTTTGAAAACGTACAAAAATGTGTTGGGTTTTTGTTTGAAAATTTTTAGGGTTTTTGCCTCTTTTTATTTTCAGGCTGGAGAATGGGTGTATTGAGTGACAAGGCAACATGCTGATGTCTTCTATAACAATAACCTCCTATCAAACTCATGAGAAGTAGCTGCCCAGGAACTAGTAACACATGAGACTTGTTTGAAAGTTGGTATATTTTACTGATCAATTAATCTTTCTCTCTCTAAATATATAGAATATATATATAGATGTATGTTTGAAGTTTAAACACTGAGGAAAAGGTTAAATTAATGTTTGTTAGTGCATATGATTATTTAGACGATAGAACAAAGGTTTCACTTTTCAAACATTCAGTACAACCTGAAATACAATAGAGCAGCATACAGTAGTGCACAGGATACTCCTGGGCTTTCTACTGCAAAACCCATAGCTGCACTAGCTGTCCCTGGACCCTCATCCCCACACACGGTTCCCGTAGTGAAATGCAGGGGACAGTTTTCATTTTTAAGGCCTGGCCAACACATAGTAGGAAATAAAAATAGCATTGGAGCAATTTTTAAAAAATCACATTAGTGTAGGAAATTCCCTCCCCACATGGGGATGGTATGGTTCAGTCATGTCTGTTGCTTTGCTCTCCAGACAGAAAAGTGTTCTTAACAAAGTAAATCTGAAAATAATTGTATAGTATCTCTGGACCTTACCCTGCACCATTGAAGCCAATGGGAGCATTGTACCTCAATGAACGTAGGATCAGCGTTACAGTTCTTTGTGCTGCATCTCCCTAGTTTCAGGAAGAGATCCAGACAAATGTCTCTTAACATCAATAAGTTTCTCTAGCTATGCCTGCAGAATTTGTTGGCCCAATTCACCACTGCATTACTCCAGTTGTGCGCTGGTGTTATGTAACTAAGCCCGTGAAATAAGTGGAATTACAACTGGAGCAGTGTAGTGGTCTGTCAAGCCTAGTATGTCCCTTGAACTCAGGGGTTTGCACAATCCTGGGTCCCAAGCACACAGCTTGTAAACAAGCATTGTGTTTAGCCATATGCGCATGGATATGTGGAATGGAATCCTCAACCTCCACCTGCTGTGGTCATAGGTTGCTACTCCTACATGTTGGTTTATGGGTCAATATCTACCCAATATCCATTAACTGTATCCATGCACCATGAGAAATGTCAGCCCTTGGCATAAAAACTGTGACCAATCAAGTTGCCATTGTTCGCTTTTGTTTTGCTTTCTAATATTTCTCACCTTTGTAACCAAAACATTTGTAAAAACATTTTTGGAGGTGTTTTCTTATAGTCTACCACATTTTCCTGCAGATTATTAACTGATCCCGTTCCAAGAAAAATATTGTTTTTGCTTTGGCCTCGTGTAATTTTTTGTTATATGTTTTGTGCTATAAAAAGCTGTAGCTCCTGGGGAAGCTCATCACACCTTGTTCTGGTTTCCAACAGTGGAGCTCTGCCAGAACTGGCCATTAAGGCATCAGTGTGTTGGTGGAGTCAAAAATCTAAAGCCCCTGCCTCCACTCTTTCATTCATTGTAGAGCTGCTGTGTGGACATGTTGTTATCCCTGCACAGTGTTACATGCTCAGATCTTGCTGCCACACTTATTAGCGTCGCTGTAATTTATGTTGGCATGAGGAAGCTCAGTGAAATCACAGCTCAATCCCTCAGTGGCATAGAATCTGAATATTGACCCCCTTGTTAAGATAAAACTGGTTTTGTTTGGCCTACAGCTTACTGTGTCCCTTAATAAGAAAAGAAATCCAAGCCAGGCTTTGTCTATCTGAAATTGCTGCTGGTTTCTTTTTCAACAAGGGGAGAGACTGGTTGCTAAAGGAACAAAAAAGATACAGTGTATTCTCTTTGGGCTATCCCATGTCTAACAGAGGCAAACTGTCTCTGCCTCCAACAGATATAATCCCCTTTGTCTGGAGAGTTTATTAGTTGAAGTTTAAATCCTGTGATGGAACCTTTACTTTATCATGTGTTTGCTTTTATTGGTGATGTCACCCCTCCACCTCCACATAATGAGTCATATAAAACAGCTAAACATTGGTGGAATATTGTTCTTTGCCAAAAATTCCATCTTCTAACACTTGCCTTATTACCTGATGAAATCAGAATATAACTTTTATTCTACTTGAAATCCCTAAACCATAAATGATCTCAGCAAGAGTATACAATTGTCTCCTAATTTAAGAGACCATATGCAACAGGAATCAAAAATAAAGGGAGGGGTGGTTTTGGTTTTGCAATGAAACTAATGACAAGTGAACGATTTGAAAATCATTTTCCTTCTAAACATATCCATATGCCATGAAGTATGAGGATCTTGCCACAAAAATATCAGATGTGCAGGCTCTGTTATAAACTGAAAAGAATTGTATGAGGCATCATTATTACTGGTGACATCATTATGAAAAGTCAGCACTTGGCATTTGGGACCCTGAGAAAGAAAGTAGAGGAGGAAATGGAAAAAATTAAGAAGCAAGTCAGACAGATGGAGAGACCAAAGAAGCTGAGCAAACCCCTGCAGGACACATGACTAAGCTCTCCATTCCAAATAAAACAATTCCATTTTGAGATACCACCAGGTTTTCATTTAATCTTTCTAAACTTTTCAGCATGCTGTAGGCTCCTTGCTAAGATGTGGCTACTGTCTGTATGTGTTTGAGGCTACACAGGCCTTGACATGGCCACCTTAACTGTATGTCAGAAAATCCCCTATGGCTTTGAGTTGATGGACTTGCTCCTGATCCACTAAGGTATTTAATGATTTGAATATAATCTCCGGCCCTTAGAGTAGGCACACAAATCCTGCATGTTGACATGAGCATTAACCTGTAGGATCTGGACCTCCTAATTAAGTTGCTCCATTTTGAAGAGTGGGCCCTACCAGTCTATATACCAAAAATGTACAAATGTGGGATTTTCAGCACTGTCCTAACTCTGCTTCTGTTCAAGTCCATGATAAAATTTCATTGACTACAATGGGACAAGAGTTCAGCCAACTAACCTTTTCAGAAAGGTTTGGGAAAAGTGAACCTAACATGCAAATATGGATATAGCAAAATTGCTCAACAAGACTTGCCCATTGCAAATGGCTCTTGGACTGAAATTTTAAATAAACCATTCAAATTAAAAATGAAAGAATGGAGAACTACAACTCCCCCACACGGATTGTATTCCCCGGTTCACTGCAACCACTTTGTGCTCATCAAGGGGTGCGAAGTAGTCACGTTGTGGCTGGAGGTGACCAGTGGAGAATACTTCTTGGGTAGGGGAACTCTCTACTGGTATGAGGCTGGTGGAGGCAGCAGGAAACGAGTGTGGTGGAGCAAAACTGCACTATCCTGTCTTCTACTTAGGGCCCTTATGCTAGTGGCATAAGTTAGAGCAGATCCTCAGCTGCTCTAAATCAAGCTGGGGCTCATCAGCATAGGATCAGGGAGCCTGATCACCTCCCCCTTACTCCTTTACCTGCATTCAGCTGCAGAGGAAAATGTACCTCTAAATATTTTTAACCCTTCCCCATTCTCTCCTTACTGATCTGCATGTTATTTTTCTCATGTTTTTTATGTTTTGTTCCAAACTAGAATTTGGAGGGACCGACTGAGATTCACTTGATATTAAGAAACCAAATTTATGATGGTGACTGAGTTTGAGAGCCTTATTAGTCTGTAGGGAAGGATAGGCCTTATGGGTAAAGGCCCAGTCTATTTTCTCTGTAGTTCTGGGTAAAACTCCCATTAACTTCAGTGGAAGCAGGTTTCAGTCCCAGAGTCTAAGGAATTTTTTTTAAAAAAAAAACCTTTTTGCTTCAGTACTATTTTGGACTGACTTGTTAACTATCATTCAGGGGGAGAGTGGGGGTTTCCTTAGCTGCAGGAAGCTGAGGCGGCTTTTTTTTTTTTGTCTCTAAAAAATTCTGAGTACAGGAGCCAGTCAGAGCAGATGAATTACAATAGTCAACCAGAACCAAGAAATTTGCATATTAACAGAATGGCTATTTCTCTGTAACCCCACAATTGCACTTTGGCTAAAAATTGTTGTCAGCTAATCAAAGTACAAGATACTGTACTATTACGGAGAGAAATAGCTGTAGAATAATTATGCAAATGAGACACCAAGAATCAAATCTGGAGCAAGGAGCTGGAAATGTACAGTTATGCTTCAGTAATTTTGCCGCAGCCCTGATTGGCTGAGATAATTCTGTTTTACTATGACCTGCAGTTGTATGTGTAAGAAAAGAGAGAAAATGTAGTGGGGAGGAGCAGCAAGGGATAAGGTCTGACTATTGTTCCTCAGCTGAAGAGACTGAGGGGCATGAGTCCCTGTCACTAAAGTAAATATTTTTTGAATGGTGGGTTAGGGAGACTCAAGAGGGGAAAAAGCCAAAGGACAGGCTCTAGGGTTGCCAACTTTCTACTTTGCACAAAACTGGACACCCTTGCCTCACCTCCTGCTCCGCTCCTCCTCTGAGGCTCCACCCCACACTCCATCCCCCTCCCTCTATCGCTTGCTTTCCCCACCCTCACTCACTCGCTCATTTTCACCAGGTTGGCTCAGGAGGTTGAGGTTCAGGAGGGGGTGAGGGCTTCAGCTGAGGGTGCGGGCTCTGGAGTGGGGCCAGAAATGAGGGGTTTGGGGTGCAGGAGGGGGGCTCTGCACTGGGGGGTGGAGCCAAGGGGTTCTGAGTATGGGAGGGGGCTCCAGGATGAGGCAGGGGGTTGGGGTGTGGGAGGGGGTACAGGCTTTAGCCTGGGGGTGCAGGTTCTGGGGTAGGGCCAGAAATGAGAGACAGAGGGTGCAGGAGTGGGTTCCGGGCTGGGGCAGGGGGTTGGGGTGTGTGGAGGAGTGAGGGCTCTGGCTGAGAGTGCAGGAGTGGAGCTGGGGATGAGGGGTTTGGAGTGCAGGAGGGTGCTCTGGGCTGGGACTGAGGGGTTTGGAGGGTGGGAGGGGGATCAGGAGTGAGGCAGGGGGTTGGGGCACAGGAGGGGGTCAGGGGTGCAGGCTCTGGGTGACGCTTACCTCAAGCAGCTCCCAGAAGCAGCGTCATGTTTCCCCTCGGGCTCCTATGCAGAGACAGAGATGGTTCTGCGCGCTGCCCTGTCTGCAGGCACTGCCCCCGCGGCTTCCATTGGCCGCAGTTTCTGGCCAATGGGAGCTGCGGAGCCAGCCTTAGCCCCAGTGCTGACTAGAGCTGCCGTGGCCCCTTTTCGACTGGGTATTCTGGTCGAAAATCAGACACATGGCAACTGTAACAGGCTCTTGTTCTCAGGAAGGAAGAAGTGTGGGTTCCTATGGTCCATTGCATATAGGGCCTGATTCAAAGCACATTGAAATTAATAGGAATCTTTGCACTCACTTCTATGGATTTTAGATAGCCCATGGGGAATGGTTGGGTGATGGTGGGGGGAGAGATGACTCTGATAAAACTCGTAGGGTGTTCCACCCATCATGAACAGCACTATTTTCAGGTGATTTCTCTGGGACTTTCTGCAGTCTTTCCCCTAATGACTTACTCCTTAGCTTCTTCTACATGTAGTCCCCTTTTGACACTGTTGTGGACACCAGATTGGCTTGCAAATTCACTGCACTCCAGGGTCCTTCCTAACTTCCTTTTTACTCTCTCCTCCTGACTGTAGGTGTTAGTTTACTTTAAAGGGGAAGGGAGAATCTTTATATAACCTCTCCAGTGAAGAATATTTTATTCTTGTGGTTCAGTAGTTTTCCCTATGTTCCCTTATGTCACACGTCTGCTGTTACATAGACACAGAGGCTATCCTGTCCTTGACAGTGGTCAGTACTGTTCCTCTTTGGCCCTGTGCTGCTCTGTAGCATGCAGCACTACTCTGTGCAGGGTTTCAGGGGAAGATGCGTTCTCCCATGTGCTGTCATATCTGTACACCCTTCTTGCTAGTCTTTGTTTCAACATATCTTTGGGGATGAAGTGGGGAGGGAAACATTCAGATGGAGATTTAAAACCAAGTTGTGGCTGAACCTGCAAGGTTAGACTAGAGAGTGGAGGCTGCCCTAGTGATGCCTCCTGAATGCAAGGAAAGTGTCTAGCAATGGGAACAGGAGGGGTAGGTGGGGGTCATGCACTGTGAGTGCCTGGAGCTCCTCAGATGTGTAGTGAGTGCTGCTTCTGAGTGCACCACACCCAGTGACATTTGGTCTCCCTTTGCACTACCATTGGGATAGTCAACTTACTCATCCTGACCCACAGCACACCTAGGGCTAGTACAAGCCACAATACTTAACTCTGTGTAGGGTAATATGCTATGGGCTTCACTTTTACCCTCTTTGCTTCTGCTGTTTCTAATGTGGGCAGTCATGACACTACTCTCCAGCACATCGGCACTCCTTGAACAGTAGCACTGATGTCAGATGGTAAAGTGAGAGAGCCAGTGAGACTACTGAATAGCTCGCATTCATCTCCATCACCTCATATGCAAGGCAGCAAATATACAAGAGTTGTCTTTGGGTTGCAAGAATTAAAGAGCTGGTCTTGAGAGTTGGGTCTGGTAGCACTAAAACGTAGATGCCCACAGGTTCTGAAACTAAAGCCAAGCAAACTCTGGAAAACCTGCTTCTAGAGCAAGCTCACCTATTTTTGTTTATAAATAAAAAATTGATTGACTTCATTTGACATGGCAAAAGAATTTCAGAATAGTGTTCTGGAGGGAAATAGAAAATATGTTTTTATATCTTACTGAGCTAAGACTATGTCCTAAATAGTTATCATTTTAGGAGTTTTAGAGGCCTTCTGTGGCCTAATAGATCTTTTGTATATAGTGGTATTTTGTCCTACTTTCATACTTTGCATTGTCCTATATTCCGTCTTTTAAAAATATTTGGATTCATCATTAGCTTTTATGGAATGAATATAGAGACAAATTATAAAGTTCATATGGATAGATTCCTCGTTCCTGGACACTGGGCTGGAATAGTTTATTTGAATTGTTTACTTCTTTGGATTGTGTTAGTCCTCTTCAGATGTGCAAGTTGTACTGAAACCCTAAATAAGGACTTCTTGATTTCTGTACTAGATACCTCTGTCGGTTATCTTCAACTATTTATTGTTTCTTTTGGATATTGTTTTTGGATATTGTTTCAATTGTTGATATAAAGAGGCTGATGAAAGTGATGTGTCAGGGAAAGGTACAGTTTTCTAGAAAGATGTTAAAATGTGCATCTTTCCTAATGTGGCCAAGGCCACCCATGCTCAAAGGAAACATTTATTTACATTTTGAATTCCTTTTTTTGGGGGTTCCACCATTTTTGTTTCATTTTCAGCCAAGCGCTATCTTACCAAAGTTTAAAAGGACTTATATTGTTTTCCATGTTTTTTGATTATGACAGTCTTTTTCCTGACATCTCTGATATCCATAGAGGAAATTGCCTCCGATATTCAGTATTTAGTTATGTAATACCAAATGACTGAAATGTTCTTCAGCTCTCTAGTTTTTCTTTTGAGGAACATATTGTTTATGTGTCTGAGTATGTTACTGAACCTGGAACAATAGTTACATTTTGTTTCATCTTAGTGTTCAGTCTGATTTTTGTAGGAATAAATGAGAGTAGGATTTAGTTTGCATTGAGAGGAAATAGTTTGGACTAGGATTTCTCAAGGATCCTAAAGGAGTTAGGCAGCCAACTATTAGAGGGATTTGGGAGCCTTTGGGATTTTCTAAGGATTCTATCCTAAAAGACTTAATTTGAAAACACAGTTCCACTGTCCCCAGATTGTGCAGGGGACTTCCAGAATGCCTGACAGAATATTAATATTTTTGTTTTCAGTGGAATGTACGCTTTATTGGTTTATTTTGATTGTGAGTTCTCATTTTTATGATGTTTTTAATTCATTTCCATAAAAAGATGTTATGGGTTTGGATAGCTCAGAGGGCTAGTAAGGGCATATGGATAGAGTTGTGTAAACAAAGATTTTTCTAGTTATTGTTCACTGTCAATTCCAAAGCATCCAAAAAAATAGTATTTCATGTCAAACTGAAAATGTTCAAACTTTTTGGCTAATTGAACATTTGAAAAAATCAGTTTTGGGTTGAACAGAATCCTTTTCTTGTGCCAAAATGAAACAAATTTATTTTGATTTTGAGCATTTTCTTTGCCATTTTCTTAATTTTATTTATAAAATTAAAAAACAAATGAAAATTCATTTTTAATTGAAACTCTGTTTAAAATGTTGAAATAAAACAGTCTTATTTTTTCCAATTAAAACCATTCAGTGAAATTGACATGAATTTTTTTTTGTCTCCAAATCTGCATTTTTTTCTGAAAAAAGTTGTCATTAAAAATTGTTGTCCAGTTCCAGATATGAGGCTTTGCTCTTTAGGTTTATGGGTACAAATCCCCCTCTGACAGGTGGTAACCAATAGTTGTTACCATCTGTCTGTTCAGTGGATTTCGTGAAATGAGTTGCGTGGTCTTACTCTAGTTCCCAGTAGATGTGTGTCCTCATCACTAAATCTGCCAATGGTAGATCTGTGGGCAGCCTCAGAGAAGTTCAGGACTGAAAAGGCATGGAGAATGACTTACCCTTTCCCCTTTGAAGCAATCTGTCCTTTCAAGGTTGAAGCAGTTGATGAGTCCGCATTTAGAAACCTGCATTGTGATTGTTTTGCGGTAAAAAATTGGGAACTTCATTCTTCCTGGCTGTTTACCTGGCACCCTCCACATGTGCTAAACTTACTTAAAAATGTGAATAAAGGGGTGTGTATGGGGCGGAGCTGTTAAAACTTTAAAAAGGCCGATTTATGATTTTCCTTCACTGATTACCTCCCCACATAGGTAGTACCCTCCCCCCCACCCTTGTTTTTTGTTTTTTTGGGTTTTTTTTAAGAGTTTTGGTTTTTGAAACTAGAGCTGAGTGGAATATTTAACACAACCAGATAAATTGTATTCATGCTAAAATAGCTACATTCTGGGCAACATCCTGGCTCCATCAAAGACAATGGCAATAGGCAATGCTCCCATGGACTTAACTGAGACCAGGATTTACCCATCTGTCTTTAGGCTCTGAGTTGTCTGTATGTTGCATGACTCTCCCTCAAATCCAAGCTGCTGGTATGAACTGACTGGCACTTAAAAGTACTGGGTAGGTGATGCACCGGCTTGCCTAATCTCAAACTGGAAATAGGAATCCTCTGAGATTCTTTGTAAATGAATTTAAATGGCAGTTTGGCCCCAGTACAGCCCTTTGGGTGGAGCACATGCAGTCAAGAGTGTACATTGTTCCCAGAGCCCACTAGTGGCTGAAATCAGTGGGGTTTGGCATGCATACAGGGGTCTACCGGTACACCTGAGCTTGCAGGAGCAGGGCTACTTAGGTATTCTCTGTGTGTGGATAGGTAGGTGAGGAATGGGGAACTCTTACAATTCACCTGCAATTTTACATTCCTCAAATGAAATCCTAGCCCCACTGACGTCAATGGCAAAAATCTCAGTGACTTTAGTGGGGCCAGAATTTCATCCTTCATTTCTTCCTCTTTGGCTGTACTCTGCCTTGGTGGTGGAATAGTATTTTCAAGTATTGTTTTTTCAGTGCCTAAGGCCCAGATTCTTCTCTCCTTCACTGTCCTTCTTTTCAGCCAAAAATTTCCTTTGTCTCCTATCCTCCCAAAAGAAAAATAATAATAAAAATTAGCATGCTCAAAACAAGAGCTCTGGGTAGAAGTGTGAGGAGAAAAGGTGTCTTTGTGATCCAATGAAGAAAAATTCTTTCCCACCAGTCTAGTTTCCATAGAGTAGGCCAACAGTCAGTGGTGCCAGCAACATTTTTTTCTTACTATAATCAAAAAAACCCCCAAACAACTGACATCCCTCTGGTGCCCCTGTGGGAACGGAGTACCCAAATTCTCTGCTGTTCTGCCCCCCTTCTGCTTGCAGTGCAACAGTTGACAAACTTCTTCTGCCTTGTAGGCATAACATGTTGGGCTCAGGGAAACCAGGTGCCGAGATGAATTTTGGAAGTACTGCAAAGGGAGGAGAGCTGAGTGACACAAAACACAGCTATGTTAATAAGCTTTCATCTAAGATACAAATAGATGGACAAACACAGGAACTGTGAAGGAAAATCCTTCATTTCAAGTTTTTTGCTTTTATATTTTTGTTCCAGTATACTTTGGGGCTTTCCCCCATTATAAGAATAGTTGTGTTTGCAATCCCAGCTTAGTTCTTTTTTAAGCAAGGTGATTTGGGGATTTAAAAAATCCCCCTTTTATAAAAAGAGTTCATACCCAACACATGCACAAACACACAGACACACACAGCATACTTCCTCAGGATAAAAAACAAGTATTTAATTTGCAGTGGAAGCCTCACAAAATAAGGTTTTAATTTCCCTTTACTGCCTTGAATGGAAAACTGCATAAACATGACTACATATGGTGTAACACCCTCCCCCCACTGCCCCGGTTTCTCAGTAGCACATCAAATCCTTACAGCTTGATCCTGCAGCTTTTATTCACTCATGTGGGTACTGCAGGATTGGGTCCTAAATCATGAGATAACAGACAATAGACTAAATTCATCCCTAGGGGGTAACTCTTTTGAAGTCAGAGAAGTTACGCTAAAGATGTTTTGGCCCCATGAGTTCAGTATAATTTACTAGCAGCTCTGGATATTATTTAGCCTTCATAAATACAGCCATGAATTGAATGTCTGTGGAGATTGAACTGCTGCCTCTTACTCTGAAGAGGAAGAGAATGCTTTTTATTTGCACTGGAGAGCACGGCTGCAGATTGCAGATGTTTGACAGATAGATGGGCTAACCAGCAAGAATACATGCAGGGGGAGCATTCAGGTCTTCATCAGTATTGTGCTTCCAAGAAGTCTAACTGCACCTAGATTCTAAAAAAAGGTTTAATTCAAAGGAACCAGAAAGATCTTTTACCAGGAACCAGGGCCTGGGGAGTCTACTTTATAAAGTTTGCCTGAAACACCCACTCAGCCCAGCTGTAGCCTATCTAAAGCAAACATCATAGCAGTGGCCGTTTGCCCAGAAACAGCATCAGCAGCTTGAGCCCTTGAACGGAAGGAAGCTGGAGCACAGCTATAGAAATCCAGCCAGTGTGATGATGAGTAGCTTCCCACCACTACCACTGCCGCTTGCTAGAAATCAAAACAAAGCTTGACAAATGATTGACAGTTACCAATAGGGAGATTATAAGTGTCCATAAATGTTTGTTGTTTTCTTAGGTGAAGTGGCTCTCTTCCACGTCCTGTGATCAAAAAGACTTGTTAGCAGCTCTTATGAGAAGCCAGATCTCACAGCATGCAACTTTACACATGGGCTGAATTAAAAACAGGAAAGATGATTTTCCCTCAGCATTAATGCCAAAACGTTTACATTAACTTGCAATATTTGGATTTTTTGTTACTTTAAACTTTCTTCAGCAGGTTTAGCTGGGCTGCCATACTTAGCAATGAAATGAAAGAACAATCGACCCTTAAAGGGATTAGAACTGATTGCTCTGACCCATGTATTAGAGATATAGGTTTGATTGAGCTCTAATCATATTCGTTCTTCCATCTAATTTCTAACTTGATTCTCTGCATACTTTCCCATGCTGGAACTAGGGGTGTGGAGGGTGCTTCCACACCCCCTGGCTTGAAGTGGTTTCCATTAGATACAGGGTTTACAGTTTGGTTGAATGGCCATCAGCACCCCAACTATACAAATTGTCCCAGCACCCCTGCACTTTCCTAGTATTTTGATCATAATCAAATTATTTATGAGATGATGTTGTATGTGGTTTCTTCTAGGTATGATAGTAACTCAGGAAGTCACTCCAAACACGTACTCAAGATAATGGCACGTTAGAAATGCATATTCATATGTTGAGAAGGAAATACATCTTAGAGATATTCAAAGCTACAGAGATGGACCCATGAGATTTCCCTGGTGTGGACAAAAGAGCGTATTCAGATGTTGGCCTGTGACCAAGTTACATATTTGTCCTCATCAGAGATGAGCAAAACATTCAAGACAAAACCCAAATGCTCTCAAATTCAGCTTTGATTCAAATCAGACCCATGTTCTTGGACCAAGTGTCTTTCACACCACTTTTGTCTGTATCCCAAAACTTCATCAAAGTTGGATACAATCAAACATTTTTTGTGCTGTCAGGTTTCTGTGAAGATGGAGAGATTCCCATTCCCTCGTTCAATGAACAGTTTGTAGGGCAATGTCACTACCTTTATTTTTCAAAGAAGACTATTAGTCCAGTGAGCTCATGAACCTATGTGTGCAAGCCATAAACAAGTCTAACCTAAATTTGCCTTTGGGTTACAGTGGGGATTTGAGCATGGGGAAAACTGAAATAGTTTCAGTCCAAGCATTTTTGAACTTCACTGTCTGTGGGCTCATGAAAACTCCCATTGACATCAATATACTCCTGGGGCCATTCTGTGCCAAAAAAATAAATTCTGTGCACAGTATTTTAAAATTCTGCAAATTTTATTTATCAAAATAACACTACATAATCACACCAGTTTCAGTTATTTTTGTAATTTATTTCAAAATACCCAGCAGCAAGTATATCTGTAAAATACAGACACACACAAAAATTTCCCCAGGAGTAAAGAAACCCCTATGACAACCCAGTTCCTGTTTCTCTGCCCCTTCCCCTCAATAGAGCCTAGCTGGGGGGCTAGACACCCACAACCCCACCCCCAGAGCCCAACTGTGGCACTCCTCCCAGCCAATACTCCAGCACCTCCCGCCCAGCCCAGACACCTGCCCCCCTCCTCCCCAGAGCCCAGGGATCCAGAGGGGGAAAGAGCCTGATGGTCAGTCCCAGGCTTGCATGGAGCTTCCTGTGCACTGCCGTCTCCTTCCTTCAGGATGTGCTGGGAACTACAGCTGTCAGGAACCCTAGAGCTTCCTCTTTCTCCCTCCAGCAGAGTCTTCTGTGTGCAAACTGGGCTCTGCTGGGTCCACCGGTCCCTAGTGGTGGCTAGCAGTACTGCAGCCCATTTCTGTGGGGGAAAGGACATTCTGTGCACACAATGTTAATTTCTGCAAAATTCTGCATTGTGTAGAATTCCCTTAGGAGTAATCAATGTAACCAGGGTTCCATCCTTTGAGTTCAATGGCAGATGCTGTTGGTACAGCGTACAAAGTCATGCAGCACAAGGTAGAGTACTGATGGGGTTAATTGACCTCAGAAATGGTGGGTGCCATCACTTTAGATTTAATTTTCAGCTATATTATGCCTATGCAGTAAAAAGCAGAAATGGACATGAAAAAACTAAACAAGTTATCTGTCACTATAGCATTGTTGTCTGGGAGGGTGGCATCTGGATAGCCAATGTTTGACTGATGTCAAAACCATGGTAGATCCCATAGAAAACCCTAGTGACATGGGCAGATATTTGGAATCCGAGACCCATCCTTTCATTCCCAAGCCCAAACAGTACCATTATGCTATCCCTGTCTTTTGCCAATGTTCTCTTGTTTGGGCTTGTACATCACAAGCAGACATATAAGACTAAATCCTGTAGTTTGTTGCCCTGGCATAAAAGGGGAGGGCGAGATAACAGGGACCATTTTATCACTGTGCAAGCAGTTGCATACCAAGGAGGAAGAATCGATGAGGAGGTCCACGCCATTCTGTGGCCTGCTCTGATTGAGTGTGCCTGGCCATGAAGCCAAATTGAATGTATGCAGCCATTGTCAACAAGCATGAGCTGGCAGCAGGTGAGCATTCTCTCCGCTTCTGCCAAAAGGGCAGCAGCGGGCCCCTAGAGGCTGTTGTGCCAACTCTCTGATGGCGAGAGAATGCCTGTCAATGTCTCTGCTCATCCTCCCGGGGCCTGCTTCCTGTTGTAGGGTGAGCAGTAGCCTAGAGTGTGTTTATACAAACTCCAGCACCCAATTCAAATACAGGACAAGACTGCTGCGTTTATTCATATCAAGTAGTCCCTTCATCCTGGAGCCATCCCATTGACATTAGCTCCATTAGCTGAGCCAAACGGCTCCTAAGAAAAGCTTGGTTTGGTCATCACTCGTGTGGACAAAGCTCCACTTTGAGACCCCATTCCTGCATTTATGCAGGTGAATAATTTTAAGCATATTAAAAATGGGACTACTCTCATGCTTAAAGCCTAAATTCAGGAAAGCAGAGAATGGTGCTTAAGCACATACTTAAATGCTTTCCTGAGAAAAGATGGACTTAAACATCTGCTTAAGTGCTTCTTTGAATTGAAGCATAAACGTTTCCAGGATTGGCCTCTTTTGTCTGAGCAAGGATGTCAGGATTTGGCACTGTTTCGTTAGCTGTATATTTACTTGTACTCTCTGCAATGTCCATGTGCTCAGCATGATTTTGTAAAACGTGTAGCTATGATTATTTGGTTTCTGATGATATTTGCAGTTCCTTCCATCCTCCCCCCTCCCTCAAATAGAATAAAAACCATTACATTTGTTATTTTTACATTTGTAATATAAAAACGAAAATGCACTTCAATGCTGAGAGCTGGAATATCAAGTTTTTTCCCAAAGCACAATTTTGTCTGACTTGTAAAAGTTTTATGAGTTATAAAACCCTGAAACAATGTTTCTGCTAGCTATGCTGTAGTCATAATTTCCAACAGGTGTTGATATAATATTCCTAAAAGTAAGGGACAAGGGAATAGATGTCATCTTTGCTAAAAATAAACTTTCCCCCCCCATGTCGTATGCTTAACAATTTAGTTCATGCTGAACAACAGCAGGAGGCCACTGCATGCCAAAGTGAATTTTGTGTGAGTTTATGTACTTTTAAAAGGCAATTTGTTTGTTAGCCTTTTTAAATGAACAACTTTCTAGAGAGTAGAGCCAGATCCTCAGTTGGTGTAAATTGACATAGCTGTAGAGAAGTCAGTAGAGTAGATTTTGATGATATTTAAACATGCCTGTGATTTGAATTGTGCAATTCAAAGTTCAATGTGAGTATAGTGGTAGGACAATCTGTGCAAATGTTGCCAAAGGGTAGGAAAAAGTAAGACCCCCTGGGTTGCCTATTAAGGGTAGATACAACCCACGCAGAAGGGGGGGCTAGATACTGGGATTTGAGCTTCTATGCCTACATGTAAGTGTGAATGGCAATAACCAAATATTCACTCCATCATCTCACTTAAAACACAAACTGGAACCTATGTAAGCTAAGCTGTGGCATTTTGTTAAACTTCAGTCCTTACCCTTCATGTGGCATGGCAAAAACTGTAGACACAGTCTTTCTTGTCTGGAGTGTCTTGTCTGGGAGGTGACACCATATATCATCATATCACCTTTCAGCTGTCACTTTCCTTGCTCATAAGTCACAGGAAACTGCACCAGTTGAGCTATTTCAAGATACCCATTTGGGATTTTTTAAATAAACGTTCATTGTATCTAAACAGAACCAGTGGGCCAGAGTCTGCTGTCATTGCTCTATAGTTTGTTTTCTAAAAAATGATGTACAATTTACAGTGAGGTTTATTTGCCATGAGTGCATAGCTATAGGCCTGGGGCAGGGGGTTGGGATGCACTCAGGGGTGGGGCTGGAGATGAGGGGTTTGGGTGCAGGATGGGGCTCTCAGCTGGGCCCAAGGGGTTTGTAGTGTGGGATTTGGAGTGTGTTTGGGGTGCAGGCTCCGGGAGGGAGTTTGGGTGTGGGATCAGGGCTGGGGCAAGGAGTTGGTCTACGGGAGGGGGTGAGGGGTGCGGGCTCTGGGAGGGAGATAGGGTGCAGGAGGGGGTTCTGACTTGGGGCAGTGGGCTCTGGACGGGCAGTGCTTACCTCAGGCGGTTGGAATGTCCAGCTCCTAAGCAGAAGGGCCAGGGGGCCCAATGGGAGCTGTAGAGCTGGCACTCGGGGAGGGGCAGCATGCGGAGCCCCTGTGACCACCCCTGCACCTATGAGCCGGATGTGCTGGTTGCTTCCGGGAGCTGCGCGGAGCCAGGGCAGTCAGGGATCCTGCCTTAGCCCCACTGCGCTGCTGACCAGACTTTTAGCATCCTGGTCAGCAGTGCTGACTGGAGCCATCAGAGTTCCTTTTCGACCAGGCGTTCCAGTCAAAAACTGGATGCCTGGCAACCCTCCATTTCTGAGTTTATTAAAAGGGCTCTATACATCTGTGCTCTATCAAAGTTGAATAATTATTCATCCACAGACTCATTCTTTCTGATCACTACATGTCATCCCAGTGAATATAAATAAAATAACCAAAACAAATAAATAGGATGAGCTGGAAACTGATCTCTTATTTGACTTCACTCTATCTGAATGCATCCAATTGTGACATCTTTTTTTCCCCCCAAGACTGGACTGTGATTCAGCAAATGCCCTGTGAGACATTGCCAAAACCAAGGTATCCATTTGCTTTCCTTAACTGTTCAGTGTGTAAATCAGTTTGCAGAATCAATGATTGATGATTCAGTGCTATGTAGGGAATCCCCTCGTATCCTCTCTGTTGACTCATCTCACTGCTTTTCAGCTCCACCTGCTAGGGACATAGCTATGGCCTTAGTCTGCACTCCCTTAAATGAACAAACATTCCAACAAGAGAAGTACAAACTGCAGTGCACTTGTATTAATCTGGGTTTGTTCTTGATTTTAAATGTCAGGACTTCCATGATTCTAAGCTGCTCTACATCAGTATGGCCTATCTACAGTAGGAGTGCTTTGCTGGTATAACTATACCGAAATACTAGATCAGAAAAAAATTCTCCTAGTGTGGATGCAGTTTATGCCGGCAAAGCTACATTCCAGCTTATGTGTCCATCCTGGACAAAATAAGCTATGCCGCTACAAGCAGACTTTTGCTAGTATAACTGCATCTATGCTAGGTGCTTTTGCTGGTACAACTACGTTGTTTAAGGATCATACCTCAGACCAACCCTGACTGACATAGCTATGCCACCAGAAGCCACTTGTGTAAGCCTGGCCTGTGTTTCAGAAGTATCTAAACTCTTATACCCTATGTATGGTAACTGTGAGTTTCTCTAATTGGTGACCTTTACTGATACCCAGATGGCTGGGACATCCTCACCAACAGAAATAAACAAAACATCTAAGTTGCTGTTTGTTTTTAAAATGTAGGAGTTTAACATAAGAGTGGGAATAAATTGATGAGATTGAAGTAAGGCCAGCCCAGACTTGGTAGACTGGTAAGAAGCCAATAAGTCAGCTAACATTATTGCTAAAGGGAACGTTTACAGAATTTAATCATGTCTAAAACTCTTGTGGAGAATGTTTTGTGTACTTCAATCCTAGAGATGATAGACCATTGATTTATCTGTATTTACGGAGAACTGGCTAACTCGCCTGGGCAATTGTTTGTTTTTCATGGGTGTGAAATAACATGTAGTGCTGCTGAATCAGTAGAGGATGATTATGATGGAGCTGAAGCTAACCAGGTTTGGGTCTTGTAATTTATTGTGCCCATTTCCTGATACAAAATGAATTTTATAATTAATAATTTCACACTCCTGAAAGTGAGTTAGGTGATTCACAGAAACAAATAAAGACATAGGACCAGTAAATGCCTCTATGTGCTGCCAGAATAGAGGAAAGGGACCTTTTATGTAAATGAGAATTTGTCTTTCAGTCCATGTTCTACAGAGTTTTCTATCTAAACTCAGAAGGGGCACAAGAAGTGAGGGTTAGTGAGACACTCCCCAGGGATACCCCAAGTTGTGAGGCATCTCACCACCAGCTCCCCTTACCATGAGGAAGTTTTGGGTATGCCTGCTGTCGTTCTGCTCCCTTGAAACCACCAGCCTCTAGCGACACAAGCATTACCTTCCAGGCCTCTGCAGGCCTTGCTCTCTTTGTGAGGTTAGCGATACTTCCAAGGCTTTGGAGTGTTCCCTGCAGTGTCCAGCCCCTTATCCACTGAACGCTCACAGAATTACCAGGCCTGCTGTGTCCAAAGGAACAGTACACATCAGATTGTAAGATTCAGCTAAGGATCACCACTTTCCTTCACTTCCCAGCACTGAGATATATTTATAGTGAAAACAAGAATAAGTATATTATCAAAGAACAAAGGTTCAAGCAATAGTAAGTAAGAGTACCCAAAACAAATGGTTACATATACAACAAAATCCTAACATGTTTTTTACAGACTAAATTTAACTAACAGGTTAAAGAAGCTTATCTGACCTGAAGTTCTCTGCAGCATTTTCAACCAAGCCTGGGTGAGACCACTCTTTTTCATGAAGGAAACTCACCGTCCATCTGCTTTCTCAGTGAAGGATGCCAGGGTGTCTTATTTGTCCCACAAATATACTTAGAGAAAAACCTTTGTGCACTTCAGAACAGAACAGAACCCTCCTCTCGGCTACTGCTTTTTCCTCTCTCTTTGAAGTTTTACAATCCTTCCTTAGCATTCAGTTAAGGGGGTGAGCAAAAGCCCATTGTAAACAATATAATACTTAATACACACGTAAACAGCCAGATAGATAGATATATCTTGTCTGGCAGAAAACCTGCTTTTCTCATTTGCTGGTGACCAGTCCCTAGACACAAATATAAAGAACATAATTTTCAGGGTATGTACATTTCACTATGATATTGATGACCAGTGTGACATGGCTTTTATTTGAGACCTTATGTGTTGCGCTTTGGTGAACTGGAATGTAAATACCAGATTTAGGAGAGTCCTTTAACCTCTATGCACCCCTTTGCCGGTTGACATTATGAGGTTTCTGAATCACAGCCAGAGACCAATGGCGTAAGGGGAGAGAAAAAGATAAGGGGCCTAAGGTATGCACAAAATTTGTTTAATCTGCACTCACTTCTCATAGACAGTACTGCAAAGGTGAGGTTTTGGGGAGGGATTTGCAGAAGGAGAGGGTGGTTGCTTGGCAGACAGTTTAGGTTGGTTGTTCCAGGCAGTGGCGGATTAGCCACTGGGTCAATAGGGCCCCAGAAAAATGGGTACCCCCATGCCCTGACCTCTGCCCTCCTGGTGCTCCTGCCGGGGAGCAGGGTCAGGCCACTGGGACTTGCCCCACAGATTCCTGTCAGGGAGTGGAATTGGGGGCTTGCCCTGCCCCAACCCCATTTCCCTGGCAGAAGTGCTGGGGTGGGAGGAGAATGTAGGTGGAAGGAGTGGGGAGGAGCCCCCACTTGCTTTGGCCCAGGACCCCCACAAAACAGTAATCTGCCTCTGGTTCCAGGCATAAGGGCCGGCAAGGAAGGAGTGAGAAGGAAAGAAAGGGGACAAAACCTCTAGTCTGAAAAAGGGTCCTTTAAAGAATAGTAGTAATATGACAGTAGGATATAGTCCAGAAATATATGGCTGAAAGCATGTTATGATTCAGGAGAATTGTACATTGTTAATATCCTTAATACAGTGTGTGAAATAGCTGGCGGTACAGCAAAACTGTTCAGTTTCTGTCTGATGAAGTCATGAACATAAGCTGTCACCAGTTATTTCACCCATTAATTTTCCTGAAACCATCCTTCAGAAACACGAGTCGGGGGATTCAAACCTTGAGCCCATACCTGCCCACTGAAGACAGGGGAAGTTTTTCCACTGACGTTGACAGGCATTACATGAGGCCATAATGACCAGTTCAGGAAATATGCTTGACATGGCTCCAAGTATGGAAGTGATAGGGATAAAATTCCCATTGACTTCAATGGGAGCACAATCAGGTCAATGCTGAGCAATTTTGAAAATCCCTCATGAAGATCCTTGGGGCAGGGAGTGTGCTATCATCTGTATTTTTATAATATGAGGACATTGATGGTCTTCAATAATATTATTATTGAATTACTTGTTTGGTGCCAGCAATGTGTTCAGTGCTGTGCAATGTGTATGTAAGAAAAGATAGTCCTTGCCCTCAAAAAGCTCAAGGACTCTATACGACAGAAATGTAGGAGACAGGACACATTTAGAAACTCACAGGTGGAGAGGATGTGGGGTAAGGTCTTCAAGGCAGTGTGTGTGTGCGCGAGAGAAAGTGAGCAAGCGAGCGTGCAGTATCTAGCATAACAAGGCCCCTATCCTAACTGGGAACTCTAGGCCCTACTGTAACACACATAATCAACAATGAATTAGAGAATTTTGTTTCTTTTTCATAGTTTTTGTAAATTCCCTTAAAATAATAAAAATAAACCAATAAATAATCATAATCCACATTAGTTTCCCTTATAAACTAGGTAGATTACTGAGAGAACGACATATGGTAATGAAGTTCTCTCTCCCTCTTTTTTTAAGGATATAGCCACACTACATATTTGTGCCAATGGATGATGGAGGTTAGAGGCTGACTTCAAAGAGAAACTCTGTAATATGTCTAGGACACATTTGATCATCCAAAAGATTTTTACTGTGATTTCTCCATTTGTGATAAATGGATTAGTGGTTTCAAAGATCTCGGATTTCACTTTTATCCATTATCCTCAAAGTGTGAGAGCTCTTTCTTGATCTATCTTTCCCTGGGCAGGGAGTACCTGTGATATGCCAACCAATGGGACCTCAGCCCTACTGTGCTGAACCCAAGTGAGTAAGTCTGGGTGCTGCAATTTATTCTCTAACTACAACAAGCATCCCCAGAAAGAAGGGATCACAGGATGGTGATTTTTCTCTGAGCAGATGTGAGGAACATGAAAAATTCTCAATAAGCAATCCAGAAATGACCAAAGGCACTGGACTGCAATGCAGAGAGAGAGAGAGAGAGAGAGAGTATGATGTAATAAACACAAATGTCTGTCTGTCTCTCTCTCTCAAAAAGTCATTTTTGTTTTTAAAAATCAACTATCAAAGATTTAATGATTGCACTGTTGGACATAGTTCAAACATTACAGGCAGTAAAGAATGTACAGCTGTCAAGTGTAAACAGAAATGGGTACAGCTCAGAAGTGCTTCAGACAAATCATTGCACGTAATCAGATGGTTTTAATTAACAGCAGACCAAATATTCTCTCTTCTCTTTCCTCCTCCCCTCATTTTTCGGTGACTTTAAACAGAATGATTTCTAGTGTATTATCATGTTTGGTGTCTGTCCCCATGGAAGAAAGGGGATGAATATGGAAATAGTTTGAACCAAAGTTCAAAGCATATGATGGCATCCCAACAAGACCACAAGATTATTAATCTCAAAACTGTAACAGGAATAGGTTAGGCTTGCACCTTGCTGCTTTTCATGACAGCCTCACTATGAGAACAAATTCATATCATACTGTTACATGTTCTCACTGTAATCATTCGGCTAAATGCAAATTACAGATCAGCCAGTTTGATATAATATGAGTATTTCTGTACATAAGGAGTGCTCTGAGAAGTGGAAATGTGGAGACTAGTTTGCTTGCCATGCTGTGTCAATAAGTGGTATGGCAACAGGTTCTGGATTGGCCATGGCCTGGAGCAATATCCAGGAATTGAGGGGTGGAGGTGTGGAGATACACAGATGATTTTTTATTTTTGTTTTGATTTGCTCATTCATATGTTTTGCTGTTGCTCCTTTAGATTGTTCTCTTCTCATTCTTGATTCTGAGACTTCAGTACCATAGTATAACTAATAAAATTGATTTGCAATCCTATGAACTTTAAAATGGCATGTAAGGACCTGACCTTTATACCTGATGCAAGTGCATGAGTACAGAAACAATCTGCAGAAGGTGTCAAGGCAGAAGTTTCTGGCCAAAAGACATGGGCTGTTGACCAAAATGTTCAATTTTATTGTGCTGATGGAAGTTACTCTAGTTCCGTTAAGGTAAAAGAGCTTGCATTAGAAGACTTGTGCTGCTGCCCAATACAGAAGTGACCACTGAAAAAGGTTGCCAAAAGACAAGATGCTTTATCAACCAGGCTCTTGTACAGATATTGGGTTATACAGTACAATTTATCACCAGCATCTTCATTTCATTGGCCTATTACCTAAATACTGCCCGGTAATACTGAATATATGATGTACTAACCCACCGAGTAGGGGCTAGATGACTTAATAGGTCACTTCCACCTCTAATTTCTATGGCTTTTGGACCACAGCCTGACTATTTTATAATTGGGTGGGGAGGGTATTTCCTTTTCTGTAGGAGTGTCTTACTCAGCAAAGGAGGATTCTACCTATTTTTTTAAAGGAAAAACCTAAAGGTTTCAGTGAGAAAACACTACTATACACTAAATCAGTCAAAGCCATAGTTCTACAAACAGCCAAAGCAGTCTGCACCCAGGGGGATTCAAATAACAGTGGAAACGTGAGATGAATTAAAAAGACACGTGGAGATTTTCATGAAACTATAGGCTCTAATTTTACTGGGAAATATGTTTTCTATTTGCTTCACACGTTCAAATGTGTGTTCTGCATACAGCAGGAACAGATTTACTTGACTCACGGTATAGGGCTAATGCAATAGATATACTAATTTACTGAACCTATCTTTACTCGTGTGTGTGCATATTGTGCATTAAACATTTTATGTGTATATTATGTACATGCATTATATTATGCACATTATATAATATTTGTGTCAGGCTTGGCTAGCAAGCCAAAATTTCTACCACGTCCCATAGAGAGAGGCCTCCCAGCTGGATCTGAAGAACTGTCTGAAAAAAGCCATATTATTTTACAAGACTCAGAAGCCCAGTAAAACTACCCCACATCCTAAGGCAGCTTCCAAACAGAAAATAAAAATTGTTTATTAAACAATGTAGTCCCTGAGGGAGACATATATGACATCATGAGGGCAAATCTATTTGATGAGTAATACATCATGATGCACCGTCCTGGAGCTATGATTAAGGAACTGTACATGTTGGAGGACTCTGAAATAGATAAGCTTCGCACCTCACTCCTCTCACTTATGAAAAGAACATTTTCTCTTTGTGACTTATCAGAGGGCATTGCTGCTTGGACTTAATAGACCCTTTGCAGCAGAGAGAATTTAATTGTAAATACTTGCAGATTCTTTATCCACTACATTATGCCCTAAACTGCTGTTTAGTTTTTTGTTTTTTAAGGTATCACTCCAACCCAAACAGACTTACACAAAACAATGTCTGTATTGAAAAAATCCAATAATGGAATGAGTTACTTTCATGAGCAATCTGATTCCTTAGCTTTTTGATCAGTGCTGCTCCCTCTGTCACACCAGAATGCAGAAGTTACCATATACAGTAATCTTTCTACCAATGTTACTTCATTTTAAAGATAGCTAATGCTAATTCCTCATTTCTATACCATACGGGAGTTTAAGGACAACATTTTGTTTTGATCCACACGATTAGTCTTTTGAACACACATGCAACTAAGGACTGACATTATCACTGATTAGAGTAGAAGATTTGAGAGCTGACTTCAGCCCAAATTATTCAGCATATGTTTCTCTTCTGGTTGTTTTCATAGGATCTAAGTGAAACATCATGTTGCCAAGAATAAGACGACTGATTTTTAATGCAGACTTCAAAATTCTTTATCTAAAAGAACTATGTAGACATTATTTGCAAAAACTCTTCCATTCAATTTGTTCTAAATAAAGGGAGGTACGAAGAGACAAAGGAAATCAAAATGTTCATGTAATGTTCTTAATTGCCCAGTCTAATACATGACATTCTATATTAAAAAGCAATTATGAGAGGACTGGATAGTTTAGGGTCTATGTTCCATTGCCAACCCCCTTACATCCATATAGAGAGGGCATCCAATGAAATCCAACCCGGGTCATTTATGGCTTAAGAGTAAATCCAAAGTTTATTGAAATTAAAGATTCCCATTGATGTTAATTGGCTTTGGACCTTAAAGTCACAAGGGTTGTGCATCTGTTTGGCCTATGTAAAATAAAATGGTGATCTTGGCAAACAAGGGTCAGTGTTCAGATTGACACCAATATGTACCTTTTAAGCAGTTTTTGCAAAAAGACCAAGGTTTGAACCACTGTGGATAAGGCAGTACCTTCTCACACCCAGGCTGCCTCTATGCTGGGAATTTTGGAATCCTGTCTATTCTGGCAAGTTTTGGAAAATCTCCGACTGTTTATACTAGTACTAAATGTTTAGCTCCAATGGTGCTTGCATTGGTGCTTATGCGAATGCTAGTATCCAGCAACCAGTGACATTTTTACCTCTGTGTCTATCTCTGTGTAGAACACATCTAGTCAACATTGCAGTAAAAATGCACGAGCCACTCTACGCTATTGCTCCAAATGTTGTTACTGCTGGTGGAAGGTGGAGCTGCACAAGTGCTAGTGCAGCATTGGGAGATTTTCCCAAACTTGCCAGAATAAATTAAGCCCTAGAGAGAGAGAGAGTGAAATCCTGAAAGGGAAGCTTTAATTGCTGATGCCTCTACTGTAGCTACACTTTGAACACATGCAGGGCTTTTCCTTCACATTGATGTCAGTCTGCCACTATTCATAAGCATTCCATTCAGTTGAAAAAATAAGAACTATCTCTTATATAATTAAGAATTAAAATTAAGAACTATCACTTTTATAAGATGTCAGTATTGACGCATCATGCCTGCTTCCCCTCCCTCCTGTCCCCATGCTCTGCAATCTATGTTTCAACAAAGTCTAGCTGTATTATTTCCAGAAGCTTCAATTTTATTGCCAGGGGATCACTACATGGAAACAGATGTGAGCACGAGTCTATTTCTTAAGTGCTGCCCTGAAGTCTTTCTGCACAATGTCCCTGATCGCCATATTTGGGGTCGGGAAGGAATTTTCCTCCAGGGCAGATTGGCAGAGGCCCTGGGGGGGTTTCGCCTTCCTCTGCAGTGTGGGGCACAGGTCACTTGCTGAAGGATTCTCTGCACCTTGAAGTCTTTAAACCACGATTTGAGGACTTCAATAGCTCAGACATAGGTTAGGGCAGGGATTGGCAACCTTTGGCACACAGCCCGCCAGGGTAAGCACCGATTTGTTTACCTATCATGTCTGCAGGTTCGGCCGATCGTGGCTCCCACTGGCTGCGGTTCACCACTCCAGGCCAATGGGGGCTGCGGGAAGCGGTGCGGGCCGAGGGATGTGCTGGCCACTGCTTCCTGCCGCCCCCATTGGCCTGGAGCGGCGAACCGTGGCCAGTGGAAACTGATTGGCTGAACCTGAGGACGCGTCAGGTAAACAAACCAGCCCGGCCCACCAGAGTGCTTACCTTGGCGGGCCACGAGTCAAAGGTTGCCGATCCCTGGGTTAGGGGTTTGATACAGGAGTGGTTGGGTGAGATTCTGTGGCCTGCATTGTGCAGGAGCTCATAATGGTCCCTTCTGACCTTAAAGTCTATGATTCTAGGTGTTTAGGTTAGCCTCAGGGACCTGTCATTAGTTCTCCAGTTAGGTTACTCTCTGATTTTTATCTAGCCTACATTCTGGGAATCTGTAGATCCAAGAATTCCCATTCTTGCACAACAGCCTTAGCCAAACATTCACTGAGACTGGCATTTCTTAAACCTCCGCTCAAATGCAATAAGCCACAAGGAAGATCCCTGTCCCGGTGAAATATTCCGGCATAGGTGTGTGTGGGGGGAGTGGGGCGGGAGGGGTCTGTTTCTTGTTAGGGTTTTTTTTTGTTATTGTGGGAGCTAAAGCACTAGCAGAAATTTACAACAAATCTAGTTAAAGTGAAAGTATGAGCTCAGTGGGCCTTTCTAAGGGATTTTACAAGATTTTTAGACCCACAAAATCCAGGAAGGATCTTGCAGCCTTGCTTCGAATTAAACAATTTAAAACTGATTTTTTTAACAGTCTTTGCAAATGTATAGATCTAACAAAATGTGTGCACTGGGAATCTATCAATTTCTTTAAAAATACAAAACAGAGAGAGGCTGGATTGCTCAGGGATTTAGTTATGAAATATTGAGACTTTGTTTCATACTGTGTATGAGCTCAAAAGTTGTCAAGGTCAATAATAACCTATAGTTGTTATATGACAACTCTTTAGGGGCCAATGTGATATGAGTTAGTCTCAAACCAGATCTTCTATTCTGATGTGAAGGAAGGTTAGGATGAACAGTAAGAGGCCAATATAGCCCCATCAGGAGCTCATTAATGACCTGAAAATCAAAAAAGAATCCTACAAAAAGTGGAAACATGGACAAAGGGCTAAGGGGGCGTACAAAAGAGCAGCACAAGCATGTAGGGACAAAATCAGAAGAGCAAAGGCACAAAATGAATTAAACATAAAAGGAATAAGAAGAGTCTTTAAATGCATTAGGAGCAAGAGAAAGATAATGGAAATTGTAGGTCCTCTACTTAGCATGCAAGGAGAGCTAATAATTGATGGCATTAAGAAGGCTGAAGTGTTTAATGCTTCAGTCTTCACTAAAAAGATTAATGGTGATCAGATACTCAACACAATTAATATTAACAATAAAGGGAAAGAAACACAAGCCAAAATCGGGAAAGAACAGGTTAAAGATTGTTTAGACAAGTTAGATTAATTCAAGTCAGCAGGGCCATATGAAACTCATCCTAGGTTAATTAAGGAACTAGTTGAAGCAATCTCAGAACCTTTAGCAATTACCTTTGAAAACTCATGGAGGATGAGTGAGATCCCAGAGGACTGGAAAAGGGCAAACATAGTACTTATCTTTTAAAAGGGGAACAAAGAGAATCTGGGGAAATATAGACCTGTCAGCCTAATTTCAATACTTGGAAAGGTACTGGAACAAATAATTTGAACAACCAATTTGTAAGCACCTGGGGGATAATAGGACTGTAAGTGAGATAGCCAACATGGATTTGTGGAGAGCCAATCATACCAAACCAACCTAATTTCCTTCTTTGACAGGGTTATTGGGCTAGTAGTTGGGGGCGGGGGAGTTCTAGATGTGATATATCTTGATTTTAGCAAGGCTTTTGACACAGTCATTCTCATAAGCTAACTAGGGAAATGTGGTCTAGACAAAATTTGTATGAAGTGGATGCAAAAGTGTTTGAAAGACCATATTCGAAGAATAGGTATCAATGGTTCTTTCTCATGCTGGGTGGGTGCATCTAGTGGGATCCTGCAGGGGTCAGTCCTGGGTCAGGTAATATTTTAATTGATGACTTGGATAATGGGGTGGAAAGTATACTTATGAACTTTGTGGATAACACCAAGTTGAGGAGACATTGTTAGTACTTTGGCAGATAGGATCTGAATTCAGAATGACCATGACAAATTAGAGAATTGGTCTGAAATCAACAAGATTAAATTCAATTAAGACAAATGTGAAGTACTTCATTTAGGAAGGAAAAATCAAATACACAACTATAAAATGGGAATAATTGGCTAAGTTGTAATATGGCTGAAAAGGATCAGGTGGAACATAAATTGAATATGAGCCAACAATGTGAAGCACTTGTGAAAAAGGCTCAAATCATTCTAGGCTGTATTAAGTGTCATATATAAGACACAGGAGGCAATTGTCCCTCTCTACTTGGACCTGGTGAGGCCTTAGCTGGAGTACTGTGTCAAATTCTGGATACCACACTTTAGGAAAGATGTAGACAAATTGGAGATAGTCCAGAGAAGAGCAACAAAAATTATAAAATGTTTAGAAAACCTCACCCATGGGGAAAGGTTTAAAAAGCTAGGTATGTTTAGTCTTGAGTAAAGAAGTCTGAAGATGGGGGACCTGATAGTCTTCAGATATATTAGGGGCTATAATAAAGACTCAGAGGCATTGACTCAGACTCATAGACTTTAAGGTCAGAAGGGACCATCATGATCATCTAGTCTGACCTCCTGCACATTGCAGACCACAGAACCTCACCCACCCACTCCTGTAACAGACCCATAACCTCTGGCTGAGTTACTGAAGTCCTCAAATCATGTTTTAAAGACTTCAAGTTACAGAGAATTAATCATTTATATTAATTTAAATGTGCAAGTGACCCATGCCCCATACTGTAGAGGAAGGCAAAGAGAATGATGATTGATTATTCTCTGTGTCCACTGAATACCTGTCAGGGATGGTCTAGGTTTATTTGGTCCTGCTTCCATGCAGAGGTCTGGACTCAATGACCTCTTGAGGTCCCTTCCAGTTCTAAATGTCTATGATTCTAAGGTTAAAGTATACCTGTAATAGGGATATGGCAGGAGAATGTGAGGACGCTTGTATTGCTGCTGCTCCTGTTCAGTGGATATACCAAGTAGGGTGGATTGAAAATGTTCCATTCAGACTGTTTATTGATGGATAATTAGTTTTTGTTTTTAGTTTTTGACTAAAGACAATTTCTTGTGAAAAAATGTCTACTTTCTGCAGAAAACATCTTTTTTTTTTTTTTGCTCAGAAACTTAAAAGTGTAATGTTTTAATTTGGAAACGCTGCCTCACTGCCTCATGTGAATTGCAGTTCAGTTGCTCATGTCCCTGTTTTACTCTATAGACTGCACTCCCTGGCTGGACTACATGCACCATTGCCAGAAATGCCTGTGATGCAACACTTCCCAAGTCCAACAAAGGAGACCATGGTGCATCCTGGGAGAAGTAATTGGGTAGGGGAGCCCAGATTATATTAGTATTATTATTTATTTGTATTATAACATCCAGGAACCCATTGCACTAGACTCTGTAGAGACACAGAACAAAATAGAGTCTCTGCCCGAGGAGCTTACAATCTAAGAATAAGACAAGAACAGATGGAGACAGACTGATAGATGCAGAGTTCAAGGAAACCAGACAATGGGAGCTTCAGGCATCCAAACTACAATTCCCATGAGACACCAAGGCAGTATTTCAAAATTGAATTAATTATTCTTTTCAGCCAAAAGTTATCTGATATTCAAATTTTTCTCAAATATCAAATATTTTCATAGATTTTTTTTTACTACTCTAATAATAAGGACTTAACTTTTTTTTTCAATCAGGCACCATTCCTTAGCTCCAAAAAGTTGTAAAAACATAGGCAATGTGAAATTGATATTGTCTTGAAAAGTTAACAATTCTAAACTAAATGCCAGGAAAACACTGCAAACGTTTTCTTCTTTTTGTCAAAAGAAGCCAGGTTAAGACTGATGTATTACTGCATTTAAACTATTTAGCTGTTCGCTGTCGATCATGGAATACACTAATGAAAAGTGGATGAAATTAGTTATGTTTCTACATATTGAGAGTCTGGATTTATTGGTCAGATTCCACAGACAGCTCTATTCATAAAGAGCTTTGTACAGTTTCCAAAGGATTTTCTGCCTAATTTACTATTTCCATGCAATTCTTCAAACCTGTTCTCCCCCTTTGTAAGTACTTATTTTTACTTGATGCATTTTACCCTGTACTTGGTTTCCATGACTTAAATCATATTTCTAAATAAAGTCAACTTTATTGGCTCTTCCATTCAGAACCCAAACAATGTCCACGAGCAATGGGATTGGGGGGAGGGGGAAGTGGTGTCTGTGTTCACCATTGTTCAGTGAAGAGAATGAGCCAAATTTATGCCTAGCGTAACGCCATTGAATCCAAATGAGCAACAGCTGGGATGAATTTTACAATAAGCATAACATTTTCCCATGTATCTGAAATTTGTATTTTTGGTGGGGAAGATCAGACTAGTTTAATTTTAAAAAGGAAAAAAATGACACAAAACATGGAAAAGCAACAGGATAACAAGAAATGATGGAAGTTAGGGGCAGTATGAATGGAGTCTATGCAATGCCTTTGTAGTAAAGCTAAGTACGTTTTAAATAGAAGGCTAAGTCAAACATCAACTTGACTGGTTGGGAAAATGTATTCCAAATCCCTTATCCACCCAGTGAGACGGATTGCCTTGCCTGATCTCTGGATGAGATTGAGACATACATAAGAGCTAGTTGGCTTAGACTTGATCTGAAGAAGATGGAAAAGATAACTGGTTGGGGGAAGCAACCAGAAATGATGGCAGAGATTATATATATACTTAGATGGTTCATCTAACATTTGTGACAGATACACAATCAAGGAGTTTGTACTACCAGCTGCTATTGAAAGATGAGGTAGTAGCTATAGCCAGATCCCAGATCAGCTTTTTTTTCTCCATCTAGGTACAGCCAGGAGATCACCCCTATTTCTTTGAGATGCTGACCATGCTGTTGTCATCTGTGCCTTATTACCGCCAAAGCAGACTACTGCAGCATGTTCTACATGAGGCTACATCTTAAATCTATCTGGAAAATAAAGCTGGTACAGAATTCAGCTGGTTATACAGGGTGTAGTTTGCTGCTAGCACACTACCCCAGAGACTTTGGATTTGCCCTGGTGATTGTAAAGTACCTGGTAGAACTTTAGGTGATACTTTTTACCAATAAAGCATGCAATCTTATCGTCTGAAGTACCACCTCTTTTCATGTGCCATACTGCCACAGTTGTGATCAGCAGGGATACCTGTGTATTTCTTTGGTACAATCCTGTTTATTTACAAAGAATGTACAACAAATCCTGTTTCCAGAGACAGACAGCCTACGTGCTATGTTGAAAGGTAGAAAGGGAACAGAATTTTTCACTTACAGTACCCACCCACTCACTCCTTGTGTTTATAGCTTCATCTCATCCCTAACTGGAATTTCAGTTGGTCAGTTCAAAGTAATGGGTTTGCAGTAGAAATCCTACAAAAATCATCCCTACAGAGAACATTAATGACTAATAAAAAATGGCACCAGCACTGCTATGCAGTGACTTCCTGTTTGAGAGCTGGTTATGCTTCTATGGTAAAACAAAGGCAATAGTGTTCAATAATATCTGTTTTGTATCTGAGAAACAAACAGATTATAGTCAGAAGAACATAAGAACGGCCATACTGGGTCAGACAGATGGTCCATCTAGCCCAGTAGCCTGTCTTCCGACAGTGGCTGGTGCCAGATTCTTCAGAGAGAGTGAACAGAACAGGGCAAATATTGAGGGATTCACCCCTTCTTGTCCAGTCTCAGCTTCTGACACTCAGAGGTTTAGGGACATTGATGGACCACTGATGGACCTAACCTCCAGGAACTGATCTAATACAGGAACTGATCTAATTCTTTTTGAACCCAGTTATACTTTGGGCCTTCACAAATTCCACAGGTTGACTGTGCTTCCGTGAAGAAGTACTTCCTTATGTTTGTTTTAAACCTGCTGCCTATTAATTTCATTGGATGAATCCTGGTTTGTTAGTTATATAAAGGGATAGAAATCACTTCCTTATTCACTATCTCCAACGCATTCATGATTTTATAGACCCCTCTCATATCTTCCCTCAGTTCTCTCTTTTCCAAGATGAACAGTCTCAGTCTTTTTGATCTCTCCTCATATGGAAGCTGTTCCATACCGCTAATCGTTTTTGTTACCCTTCTCTGTACATTTTCCAATTCTAATATGTTTTTTGAGATGGAGCAACCAGAACGGCACACACTATTCAAGCTGAGGGCATACTGTGGATTTATATAGTGGCATTATGATGTTTTCTGTCTTGTCCATCCCTTTCCTAATGGTTCCTAACATTGTTAGCTTTTTTGACTGCCAGTACACATTGAATAGATGTTTTCAGAGAATAATCCACAATGATCCCAAGATCTTTCTTCAGTAGTAACAGCTAATTTAGACCCCATCATTTTGAATGCATAGTTGGGATTATTTTTTCCAGCGTGCGTTATTTTGCATTTATCAACATTGGATTTCATCTGTCATTTTGTTGCCCAGTCACCCACTTTTGTGAGATCTCTTTGTAATTCTTTGCAGTCTGCTTTGGACTTAACTGTCTTGAGAAATTTTGTATCATCTGCAAACTTAGCACCTCCCTGTTTAACCCTTTTCCAGATTATTTATGAATATGTTGAACAGGACTCATCCCAGTACAGATCTTTGTCCAGTGGGATCCCACTTGGTTGGTTATTGACCCTACACTATCTAACATTTTTTTATGAATGGCCTGGAAGAAAACATAAAGTAATCACTGATAAAGTTTGCAGATAACACAAGACTTAGGGGAGTGGTAAATAATGAAGAGGAATCTGGATCATGTGGTAAATTGGGCACAGGCAAACAAGACACATTTTAATAAGGCTGTGTAAATGCGTATATCTAGTAGCAAAAAATGTAGGCCATACTTATGGAAGGGGGACTCTATCCTGGGAAACAGCAACTCTGAAAAAGGTTTGGGGAGTCATGGTGGTTAAGGAGCTGAATATGAGTTTCCAGTGGGATGCTGTGGAACAGCTATTGCCATCCTGGGATGCATAAACAGGGGAGTCTTGGGTGGGAATTGAGAAGTTATTTTACCTCTGTGTTTGGCACTGGTGCGATAGATGCTAGAATATTGCATCCAGTTCTCATGTCCACAATTCAAGAAGGATGTTGATAAATTGGAGAGGGTTCAGAGAAGAGTGAGGAGAATGATTAAACGATTAGAAAACATGCCGGAGCTCAATCTATTTATTTTAGCAAACAGAAGGTTAAGGAGTGACTTGATTACAGTCTAGAAACACCTACCTGGGGAACAAATATTTAATAATGAGCTCTTCAATCTAGCAGAGAAAAGTATAACACGATCCAGTGGCTGGAAGTTGAAGTTAGACAAATTCAGACTGGAAATAAGGTGTAAATTTTTAATGGAGAAAGTAATTAACCATTGGAATAATTTACTAAGGGTCATGGTTGATTGCCCATCACTGACAATTTTTCAATCAAGATTGGATGTTCTTCTAAAATAAATGCTCCAGGAATTATTTTGGGGGAGTTGTCTGTCTTGAGTAATATACGAGATCAGACTAGACGATCACGATGGTTCATTCTGGGCTCAGAATCTGTCTATGAATTTCTATGTTAATTTGTTAACAATTGAAGGGGAGTGGCAGAAGTGGTCCGTTTTATGATTGCATTTTTAAGTATTGTCAGGGATTTTC
The DNA here is from genome assembly GCF_020497125.1 of Mauremys mutica. Classification (NCBI taxonomy): domain Eukaryota; kingdom Metazoa; phylum Chordata; order Testudines; family Geoemydidae; genus Mauremys; species Mauremys mutica. The sequence continues at coordinate 201,144,204 of NC_059072.1, read as the reverse complement.
TAGAAAAAGGGATCCTTTTAATGGATGTGTGTACATAAGACTAAATATTATGCAAGAACAACTTCACCTACCAATGATGTGTAATTTTCAAATCTAACCTTAAAATTCAGGGTTTTTTTAACCTAGCTTGCTTTTAATGTTGTAAGTTACAAATACTGTCTTGTGATAAAAAATAAATCATCTTTGGATTCATGGCATGAATACGGCAATGCAAGCCTGCTGTCATATTAACATTGTTAAGTGGTACTGCTAGTCCAGAAGTTAGTATTATAGGGTCATAGGTTAAAGAGCTTTTATAGTCATCTAGTGTTTAACTGAACAAGCTACTGATGTGTAAGTATTACTTAGATATTTGTAGTGAGCAAAAAGTATTAGCATAGTTTTCACATTTAATGCATTTAAAGTGCATATGCATGTCATTTAATAAATTGATAAATGTGCAATAACATTCATTGCTCATATAATTGTAATGGCAATTAGATAGAAGCCATGTACTTTGTTTAATATACTTTACTAAGTGCTTCTTAAACAATCAATATTTAATATGCAGTAATTGCTTTATTATACCTAAATTAAAAGCTTATTTGAAACAATTTAAGTGTCAGTAAAACTCTAGCCCAGGATTAAAAGTGTGTCTTAGTTATAGCGGCTTTTGGGGGGAAATCATGGGTGAGTCATGTTGTCAGAATCACAGAGTAGTTGTGTGATCTTTACTGCTCTCCAGAATGCAATCCCTCTAACAACAGCCAGTCTCTGCAAAGCTAAGAGCGTCTGTTCACTGTCCTCTGGATATAGAGACCATTAGTATAGCCTAATCTAAACTAGCAGTGATATACAGTTCAAAGGTGGGGGCTTGATTCAGTTCCCATTGAACTCAGTGGAAGAGATTTCATTTTACTTTGAGTGGGATGGAGCTCTAAATCATAGGTAGAGCTGAATGAATAATTGGTAATAAATAATTTCTTTGAATTCCATAATGATATTTTCTTCCCTTAGGGCTTGATTCAACACCAGTCGAAGTCAATGGTAATCTTTCCATTGGTTTCAGTTGGCTGGAAGTGGGCCCAAATTGTCTGAAGAAATGGTCATTTAAAAATATTCACAATTTTCTTCAGCAAAAAAACAAACAAATACCTGTAAATCATTCAAAATGTGATTATTACAGATGAATATGCAAGCTGCAGTTCAATGTGTAATCTATGTGACCATCTTATTTAAATGACTTTCACAATTTATCTTTGAGATAAGTGGAGGATGGATGAGGTGGGTCCCAGAGGACTGGAGAAGAACAAGCACAGTACCTATCTTTAAAAAAGGGGACCAAAGAGGACCTGGGGAAATACAGACCTGTCAGCCTAACTTCAAGACTTGGAAACATACTGAAACAAATAAACAATCAGTTTGTAAGCACCCAGCAGATAATAGGGTTATAAGTAACAGCCAACATGGATTTGTCAAGAACAAATTATTCCAAACCAAACTAATTTCCTTCTTTGATGAGGTTAACGGTCTAATGGATGGGTGGAAAGTACTAGATGTGACAAATCTTGATTTTAATAAGGCTTCTGCACAGTCCCACATGACATTCTTGTAAGCCAACTAGAGAAATGTGGTCTAGATTAAATTAGTATAAAGTGGATGCAAAAGTGGTTGAAAGGCCCTACTCAAAGAGTAGTCATCAATGGTTTGCTGTCAAATTGGGTTGGCGTATCTAGTGGGGTCCCGCAGGGGTCAGTCCTGGGACAGATACTATTCAATATTTTTATTAATGACTTGATAATGAAATGAAGAGTGTGCTTATAAAATTTGTGGAGGACACTGAGCTGAGGAGATATTGGTAGCACTTTGGAGGATTGGATTAGAATTCAAAACACCTTTGACAAATTGGAGAATTGGTCTGAAACCAATAAGATGAAATGTAATAAAGACAAGTGGAAAGTATTTCACTTAGGAAGAAAAAATGAAATGCACAAATACAAATTTTGGGAATAACTGGCTAAGTAGTAGTAGTACTGCTGAAAGGATCTGGGGGCTATAGTTGATCACAAATTGAATATGAGTCAACAATGTTAAGCATTTGTGAAAAGGCTAGTATCATTCTGGGGTGTATTAACAGGAATGTTGTAAGAAAGACACAGGAAGTAATTGTCCTACTTTGCTTGACACTGATGAGGCCTCATCTGTAGTAATGTGTCCAGTTCTGGGTCACACTTGTTAAGAAAAATGGGGACAAATTGGAATGTCCACAGAAGAGCAACAAAAATAATAAAGGGTTTAGAAAACCTGACCTATGAGGAAAGGTTAAAAAAACCTGGGCATTTTTAATCTTGAGAAAGGAAGACTGAGGGGGGACATGATAACAGTCTTGACATATATTAAGGGCTCTAATACAAGGACAGTGATCAATTGTTCTCTGTGTCCACTGAACATAGGTTAAGAAGTAATGGGCTTAATCTGCATCAAGGGAGGTCTTAGGGAAAACTTTCTAACTGCAAGAAAAGTTAAGCACTGGAACAGGCTTCCAAAGGAGGTTGTGCAATCCCCATCATTGGAGGCTTTTAAGAACAGGTTGGAAAAATACCTGTCAGGGATGGTCTAGGTATACTTGGTCTTCCCTCAGCACAGGGGGCTGGACTAGATAGCCTCTTGACATGTCTTTGAGCCTTACGTCTCTATGGTTCTATAACTACCAGGACACTGGGAATTTTAAATTGTGTATTTGATTGTAATATTTGCTGTGTTAGTGTGTTACATAAGTAATTCAATCAGGGAACAGAAATAATAGTATATTACATGCAACTAACTAGCACCATAGCAGGATCTGTGATTTTTTACCATTGAATTTACAATTTGAAATTAATTTTCCCTAAAGAATTGTGTTTGAGTATTTATAGAAAAGCTGTTAAGCCCAGTAAAATTGAAATTTGCTGTTGACTGTAAATGAAAATTAATGGAAATTGTTTTTCATCTATTCACTCATTTCTTGTCATGGGTTGTGTCATAGCAGTAACAGCAGTGATAAAGGCACGGCCCTAATCATGATACTCAGATTAGTTGTAGGACATAGATGATTCAGCTAGACTCCAGACTCCTCTCATTCCCAGCAAACTAAGGCCATATGAAACTCAAACAATTTAGTTCATGTGGGAAATACTAAACCCACAAAATTTTAGTGGGAATGAAACTCTAAATGAAGTTCTAATATACTTAATAATACAGAGTAGCTTAGTAGTAGTTAAGGCTCTGATCCTGCAAACACTCACATATATGAGTGGACCCATTGAATTCCATGGATCTGCTCATGTGCATAAAATTAAATACATGCAAATGTGTTCCTAGAGTCAGGGTTTTAAAATATTCTTACTGTTGCCACAGTTCAGCAAAGCCCTTCAGTTAGTATTTGATTTTAAGCCTAAGTGTATTTAAGTCCATCCCTCTTCAGCAAAGCACATGCATTAAGTCCCAATGAATAACTTCAATATATTTTGCTGAATAGGGATAGCTTCAAATCTGTCCTTAAATGTTTTGCTAAATTGAGGCCTATATAGCTATATGCAGTATGTGATCACACAACATAATCATGCAATATTTGTTTAAATTCTGATTAAATAATCAGTTACTGAGACTAAATGTACAATGCACAGATAGAAATCTGGGTTACAATTTCCAGATGATGAGAATCATTGACGTTAACACAAGCATTTAAATTCTTCTAATCCAGACACATGTATTTCTGATCTTTCCCCCCAATGTGTTTACTAATTATATTGAAAATAATGACCATATTCATTGTTCTGATTTCTTGTGGTCATGATTCCAAGCAGCTATGGTTTTACTTATTAAAATCTGTACCAGATAAATAGGATTAGGTGAAACTCTCTCTTGAGTATGCTGATAAATAGAAAGAAAAACTTAAAAACTTGCTGATTGAAAAACAGAGACACTTAAAACAGAATGCAGTGTTTTTGCCCCAGGCTTTGGCAACAATTGAAACAAAATATTTTGAAACAGAGCAAATTGGCATTTTGCTGACTTTTAGTGTTCTGTCTTTCCAAGCAAGACACCTGGTGCAACTACACAAAACATCTATTCAGAATTAGTCTGAACTTTTGTTATGCAAAAGGTAAATGAAGGCAACATGAACTCCTTGAGAGAGAACTTTTTTTTATTCCCTAAGAAGATCTATCAAGACGAAATTGGTTACTGACAGGAAACCAGGACTCTTTTAAGGAGGTGTATTTTTGTATTATGTTTTCAGTACAAAAACTCATAGACCTATGAAATATACCAGTTATAGTTGCCCAGATAGGTTGTTCCCCTAATCAAATATCATATTTTATATAAAGTATATGTGTGTTTGAGAGAGAATATCTGAGAAATGTGTGCAGCACAGCACTGTTTGTATGTATTATCTTGAGTTCGAAACACCTAGAGATGTTTCATAAATTAGACCCAGGCTTGATGATTTGTTGTTGGTTTGTTTGTTTTTAATGTCAGTTTGCTTGGGAAATATTTAAGGCCAAAATGTTCACATTCTTGAGCCTTCAGTGATTTATAACACAAACAGGAGGAAGTACTTTTTCACACAATGCACAACTGACCTGTGGAACTCATTGCCATGGAATGTTATGATGGCCAAAAATATAAATGGGATCAAAAAAGGACTGGGTGCCTGGGACAAACCACACTGAGCGTGCCACACTCAGGAGAGAGTGCAAGAAACAGGGCAGGCACACTCCAAAAACTGGTGGGTTATACTACAATTAGATTCACCAAACCAGCAACACAAGAGCTTCTGTAGCACCACACTGGTTAACAAGAAGCCAAACACAGTCCCCTGTAGGCACTCCAGTCCTTGGTTTCCATACAGACAAACTGGTGTAATAATAGTGAGAGATTATTGAAAACCCAATTCAACATATGTGAGGGTTTTACCAATCCCAAAGGATGAGACACTTACCTCCACGTCGATATGAATCTCAGATCTTACCCAAATATCACAGTGCCAGCCAATCCTTAGTAAACTAACTAAGAATTTATTTTTAAAAAGAGAAAGACTAGAGTTATAAATGGTTAAAAGCTCATATATATACAAATGAAAACAAAGACCTCAGATTAGGTTTGTAACAGCGATAGAATAGACTGCTGGCTTGCAAAAGTCAAAAGCAAGGAAAAGCAAGAGTGCTGGCTTGCAAAAGCAGGAATGAGGCAAAATGGAGATGTCTCAGGAGTCTTTTATATCCTCTGCCATAGCATGGAAATTTACTGTCTCAAACAATGCCCACTGCCCCGTGAATGGAAAGTGACAGAAAAAAAGATGGAGTCTGTGGTCATATGTCCACATCACATATGGACCTTGCATGTTTTCCTGAATCATGGGGTGGCCATTGGCTCCTTGTTGTCTCAGGCATCCTCAGGAAGAGTTATCTGGAGAGTTGATTCGTCTTAATGGCCCATCAAACTTGAATGGTCCATTCACAATGGGCTGGCGAGACTGGAGATAAACTACCTTGTGGGTGTCACCTCAAGAACAAACACATTTAAGATACAAATACATAGTCAATATTCATAACTTCAGATGATGATGAATGGATTTAACTGGGATAATCATACTTGATAGATTGTAACTTTTTTCACGTGACACCTTACGTGATACACTTTGTACAAGATTTGTTGCAACTGTACAACAGTGGCAATATCTATTATATAAACGGTCCACTTCAATCATACAACATCACACTAGGTAAGTTCACGGAGGATAAGTCCATCAATGGCTATTAGCCAAGATGGTCAATGATGCAAACCTGTGCTTGGGGCAATCCTCAACTTCTGACTTCTAGAAACTGAGAGTGCAAAACAGTAGTGGATTACTCCAAAATTGCCCTGTTCTGTACACTTCCCTGAAGCTCAGGCTGGGACCACTGATGGAGACAGGATACTGGACAAGATTGGTTTAACCCAATATGGAAGTATTTATGCTCTTATGTAAAGTTAGACACCTAAGTCCAGAAATAGGCACCTAAATAAAAGTGAGCTGGTTTTCAGAGTGACTAAGTGCTCACAGCTATCACTGAAGTTAATGGAAATGCACTGTATCAATCCTTAGCTTTAGTTTGCTATTCTGGATTTTGGAAAGATTATCCACCTCTGTCAGCGTGAATTTATCTTGAAAGACAAAACAAAACAAAACAAAAATCTTAGATTAAGTCCCAAAAGATGATGAACAGGGACACAAAAATGGTCTAGACAGTATTTGGTCCTGCCATGAGGGCAGGGGACTGGACTCGATGACCTCTCGAGGTCCCTTCCAGTCCTAGAGTCTATGACTCTATTAATCTATGTGACTTACCCAAAGTCACTCAGCTTGGCAAACTCTCTTTGATGCTTTTGACGTAATTGCAAGCTGTTTTGAAGATCTCCATCAGACAGGCTGGGTTGCTTGTCAATCAAAAAAACTAAAGGCTATAGTTTTTTTTCAAATGATCATTTTGCTGTCACCCTTTGGGACAGACATCAAAGCGTGGCTCAGAAGCAGAGTTTGATCTAGTTAGGGGCAATAAAAGGCAATCTTGGCCCTTATGTAGCCTTAGGCTTGGCAAATGGGAAGGAGATACGTGTTTCTGGGTCTTTAGATGCAATGCTGCAGAAAAATCAGGTCTGTAAAGGTGCTATTGAACACAGGGCCGGCTCTAGTTTTTTTGCCGCCCCAAGCAAAAAAAAAACAAAACAACCTCTGAGAGTGCAACTGCTGAAGCGAAAAAAACCAACAACAACCTGCCGGAATGTGGCCCCTGCAATTCTGCCGCCCCAAGCACGTGCTTGGTTTGCTGGTGCCTAGAGCCGGTCCTGATTGAACATACGGGTGACAGACAGATTCATCAAACTGCAGGAAACACTGTTCACATGGTTTCAGTGTTTTGAATCCACACAGTGACCTAATGATTTAAAAAAAATACTTATGACAGTGTACAAGTGGGCAATCTACTAGACTGCTTCACATAGTTCTTTAGTGTGGGATACAGGAGAGTTCCCTATGGCAGAGGCTGCTTGTAATATTACACTTAAATACAATCAAATCCACAACAAATGATTGTGCACATGCATGCTTAACAATGTTCTTAACAAGCAGCAACCAGATTTTTAGGCTATATCAGGCTATTTTCTTTCGGAAACTTGTTAGACAACCACATTTGAAGTGGACTAGTAATCAAAATTATTTTCCTCAGCCTGTTTTAGAAGGATAATGTTTGGAACGGTGGTACTTTGGAAAATAGCTATCAGCAAGGATAAAAATATGGTACTGCCTTGTGAGACAGCCGGGAGTTGGTAGCCATTATTTACAAGGTTCTGTTTGCTCCCAAGAAGAGGTAGAAATGGTTTTCCAATTCCCTTAATATTTTCCAGAGTTCAAATTGTTTTTCCATCCTGAATCAAGACTAAAACTGAGAATCTAAACAAAAAAAACCCAAAGTACAACATTTTCCAGTTCAGGTCTTATAAAAACATTTTGTTTCAATAATTTTCAAATATTATATGTCTATTTTAACCTTTTTTTAGTCTACTTAGCATAAATTTCAAAATGAAAAGTCATTTTGAGCAAGAAAACTGGAGGTTTTTGTTTTGAAAATGTCAGACTTTTTTTTTCCCCACATTTGTTTTCAAGTCAAGAGATTCCTGACCATGTTACACAAACAGTTTGTTTTTGATGATCTGGCCTTCTGATGAAAAAATATTTTGTCAAAAAATTCCTAAGCAACTGGTCTCTTAGCTTCTAAAAATGCACAAATCACGTAGTTATTGCTTGGAGAGAAGCAGACTCTGAGATGGGTATAGAGATGGAAATAACTTTGAGAAAGTTATTATAAGTTATATATCCCAACACTATTATGGAAGGAATGATGGAGGTCCATCAAAGAGATGGATGGATGGCATATAGTAGAGCACTGGAAGGTCAGCTGCCGAGTGCTTAAAACTAGTGATGGATCATGAAGGCTTTAGAAAATTTGCTGTGATTTCACCGATATTCGGACAGGAGCAAATGGATTTACTTGCTTGCTTATTTATAGATTGTACTGTAACCACTGGTAGGACCAGATGCCCAGGCTGAGTTTAAGTCCATTTGCACCACTCAGGTGATCGAAAGGGTCTACCATCAGGTGCAAATACCCAGCACAAAAATTCTCTGGTGTAGGGGTACTCACTGCTGACACATCTACACTGCAGCCAGGCTTTGTCCCTCTTCCCTCAGCCCTCTACATACTTAGGGAGAGAGGGAGGGACATTTCAGGGTCAGAAGGGGGTAGGGGAGAAGTGGGGAACTGAACCCCACCACAGCAACCTTCCACTGGCATCGGTTCTATTAAGGACGTTGCATCAATTGCACAAGTTAAAGGTACTTGGAACCAGCTCTGAGTTGTGTCGGGACCAGGGATGCCCCTAAGAATCAGGGAGCTGGGTCCCTGAAACCACCTGACCTTCCTTCTCTGCCAAGCGGACCCTGGGCTCAGAAGAGAATCAAGCCTATTGTGTCTATGTATTATGTAAAGAAAAGAAGTATGATCTTGTGACTCAAGCACAGTACTTGGGAATCCAGAGATTTGGGTTGTATCCTGAGCTCTGCCAAAGCCTCGCTGTGTGACTTTGGGCAAGTCACTTAAGACCTTTGGGCCCATTTTTTTTCCTGTAAAATGAGGATGGTAATACCTCCCTCCCTGACGAGCTGTGAGCCTATTGTAACTTCTGAGTGAAGGTGCCTTACATACACAGAATATTATTTCTATATGGAGATCAAAGTCAAAGCTCTAATTTAATGAAATTCATGTTATGTTTACACCACCCGCTTACATTTAAAAGAGAGTTTGATTGCAATAGTCTCTTTTTGACTTTGTAGGACTGTTAGTAAACATCACAAGTAAACAAACACTTAGATGACTAGCTGCTAGTCAGTGTATTTTGAACCTTGTAAAAAGAATGAAGGGCAAACAAAGTATTGTATCATGCAATTAACAGGCCTGGGAGTGAACCATTTGCTCAATTTGTTTAATTATTTGCTGTATTAAAAAGACATACCCAGGTGAGACATGCCAGAAATATACCATACCTAGACAGTGCTCTACTTTTCATTTCTTTATGATAAATGTTTGCTTTTTAAACTAATCTGGCCCCACCATATGACAAAGGTACTTTTGTAATGCAGAGATTAATGTAAGTCACAGAATAGAAAACAGCAACTGCATAATAAGTGAAAGATTTCCTTACCTTAATTCGGCTTCATCCAGATGTGCTGGTTGGGGAGTTTTGACTCTTCCAGCACATACAGGGGGGGAAAAACACCACTGAGAATCTCAGTTTATTGGTCTTATGTGCTTGTTTTCTCTTGAACACCACTTTTACACATTGTTTTAGTGTGTGAACTGTGCAGAAAGTGCAAGATGTTGAAAGGTGACAGAAAGTGTTGTGTTGACAGGAAGCTGTGTGGTCCTATTATTACAAAAGTAGACGGTATGCGATTTCACATCCAAACCTGAAGGAAAAGGACCAAGAACATGGGCTTTATAGAAAAAGTCATCCTTCCATTCCTGGAAGTAGACCAAACCCCACGACAGATACAATTATTTTAATGCTTTGACTGTGTGATATATTACTCTTAAATGTGTTTAGCTACAATTCATTACTAGATGGCGGTGCTCATATAATGGACCTGCTTATCGACTGCTTTGCACCTTGTGGAAACATTTACACCTGAGCAGAGTGAATACAGACTAGGTGTGATAGACAATCCGACCAGAGAGGTAGCTTTTAGCACTCACTGTTTACTGACTTTGCACAGGTGTAAATAACTAAACAAAGTGCAAGGCAGTGAAAGAACAAAAATAAGACCTCTTCTAGAGAGTACAGCGTGTATCTCCTCTGTTACAGGCTGCAGGTATCCTCCTAAAAATGGCTGCCTTTTTCTGCAGAATGGCATCATAGATATTTTAAAAGTGGGGGTGGGGGGCTGGTGGGAGAAGACATAACTGTTTATATAGTGAAATATTGGATACTACAGTGAGAGGATACTTAGCTATAGCAGTTAGGGCTGTATTCAATATAGCACTTAAGCAGGTGCTTAAGTCCATCTTTATTCAGCAGTGTACATAAGCACATGCTCAGTTGCTTAGCTGCTTAGCTGAATGGAGGTTTTGATGAATGATGAATTCCTGTGGGACAGATATATTAGTGGCGTGGTGTGAAATTCCAGTGTCTTCATCCCTGGGCATGCAAACCTCCTACTGCAGTGGGAATGCCCCATCTGTTGTGTGGGAAAGGGCCAGGACCAGTCACTGAAATCTGCCCTCTTTCTGGGCATGACCACCACCACAGCTGTCTGTGAGATTCTTCAGGATGGCACAGGGGAGTGATAGGTCCAGAAAGTGCTAAAATGATGCCAGAGCGACTCTTCTTGTGGTATTTGTAATTGACCAAGAGCACAAAATCCCATGACTCCATGCTGGTGGGATCTCTAAGCCAATTTTGCATTCATAGGTTCAGGTAGTTTATTTATCATATATTTAATACTTGTATTGTGGTAGCTCTTGAATCAGGATTAAGACCCTATTGTGCTGGGCACTGTGCAAACATACAGGAATGCACTGTTTCCCTAAGGATATGTCTACATTATAGCTGGGAGCATGCCTCACAGCCTGGGTAGACAGACTTGTGCTAGGTCCACTTAAAATATCCAGCTAAAAATAGCCATGTGGCAGTTGTGACACAGGCGGTGGCATAGGCTAGTTTCCCCAAATAAACCCACCTGACTCCCTGGGTCTGATTTTGGGTGGCTATCCTATGGTGTAACATCCACACTGCTATTTTTAGCATACCAGTTCCTGCAAAGGGGCAGGGTTCTCCTCTCAGCATAATTAATTCACCTCCCAAAGAGGCAGTAGCTAGGTCGATGGAAAAATTCTTCTGTCTACACTGGGAGTTAGGTCACTTTAACTATGTCACTCAGGTATGGATTTTTCACATCCCTGAGTATTGTAGCTGGGTCAACTTAACTTTTGAGTGTAGACCTGGCCAGCGTGTCACAGCTAAATACAAGCTGGAACATAGTGTTTAGCAACAGTAGTTAACACATATTTCAAAGGACAATTAAAGGTGATGTGAACTGTTAACATCCCTTGAGTCATAGCAGGGTGGAGAAGAGAGAGAAAAAAAGCTGGGAGGGGTTGTTATTGGGTTATAGATCGTTGTAATAAGTCATAAATCCATTGTCTCTATTCAATCCATGATTTTTAGTGTCTAGCAGAGTTATGAATTTAAGCTCCCAGGCTCTTTTTTTTTAAAGTGTTGTGCAGGTTTCCTTTGAGGATGAGAATTGAGAGGTCAGATATAGAGTGATCACTTTGTGAAGTGTTCGCCCACAGGTGATGTGGGGTTTTTGTCTATCATTTTTCTGTGTGAGTTCATTCAGGAGAGTAGTTATTGTCTGTCTGGTTTCACCCACATAGTTGCTATTGGAGCATTTAGTACACTGAAGGAGGTACTCGTGTTGTTTAGTGTACCCATGGATCTTAAAAGGTGTGTTGTCGGGGGGGGGGGGCATTGATCATTGTAGCGTGCAGATTTTTCTACAGGTTTTGCATCTGTTGTTCTCTCAGGGTCTGGTGCTGCTTTGAATTGGTGTTCTGGTCTCTGGGGAGCTTGCTTCTGATGATGTGATTGGGAGGTTGATTGTTTGAAGCTCAGATCATGGTGTTCAGGAGAGATTTACTGGATCTGTGTAGGTAGGCATGGTGATTCATGGGTTCCTTGCATATAGTTGTCTATAAGATTTCCTTCACACTCTCAGGGTCTCAGAGCTCAGGCTGCAGCCCGAGCCTGAATGCCTACACCCAATTTTGCAGCCCAAGCTCTGTGAGCCTAAGGGTATGTCTACACTACTGGCAGGCAGTGATCAATCCAGTGGGGATCGGTTTATTGCGTCTAGTCTAGATGCAGTAAATCAACCTCCAAGCCCTCTCCCGTCGACTCCTGTACTCCAGCGCCAGGAGAGGCTCATGCAGAGTCGATTGGGGAGCGGCAGAAGACACCACGGTAAGTCGATCTAAGTACATTTTTATTCACGTAGCTGAAGTTGAGTACCTTAGATCGATCCCCCCCAGTATAGACCAGGGCTCAGTCAGCTGACATGAGCCAGACGTGGGTATTTTAATTGCCATGTAGGCATAGCCTCTGAGTTCATTTTTCAGACCTGAAGAAGAGCTCTGCATAAGCTCGAAAGCTCATCTATTTCACCAACAGAAGTTGGTCCAATAAAAGGTATTACTTCACTCACTTTGTCTCTCTAATATTCTGGGACCAACATGGCTACAACAACACTGCATACAAATGTATGCCATGTCCATCTGTAGCAATAACTACTATATGTCCTCCATCTTTATGCTCCTCGTCTTAAAGGATTGCTGTGGATAAACTTTTGCTCTAAAACAAATATTGGTGTGCTTAACCACTCAAATCCTCCATCTGTTTATTTGAGATGAGATTTTCTAAGGTACTCTGTTTGCCTAACCTTGCTCTCATTGAACTTCATTGTAAAACCCTTATTGCTACTGAAAATCCTCACCCTTATATTGGTGATGCAGACCAAATAAATATTTGAGCATCTCACATTATCCTACCCAGCTGCATGTACTGACTGTAGGTAATACAGTCCTGACTTGTACATACAGTAAATATTCCTGAGGAAAAATATGTACTGCTGGCTTTCTTTATTATTTCAACAAGTCTTTGATTAGAAAGACAGTCAAATTTTTAAGATGATTGTGGGATTACACCACAGAAACTAGTTTCCTAGGGGGTACTGCTACTGCACTATAGGTGAAAAATGATATGTAGAAAGACTTGGTTTGATGGTAACAAATGAAACAAAAAGTGGTTTGGATAAGTTATGGTGTGGGGTTTTTTTTTGTTTTCTTTTGTTTTTTGTAATGAAATAGAAGGACCTGTTAGCAGAATGTTGCCCTAGTTTGGTTTGACTATATAGTTAACCTGAAAGCAACTATGGACTGTGAATACTTTTTTTAGGGTAGTCTTTTTCATTCTCTAAACATTCTGTGTCTTAGTCAGAAAACTTACTTAAAACTCATTCCATTACATTTGCTTTCTGTTCCACTTTGCAACGTGGCATGAGTCAGGTCAGATATGCCAATGCATAGTGCCTCAGTGCTACATAGTTGATTTTTTTACACCTACAACATTTGAAGAGAATGGAAAATGTCCAGGAAATAATACAGGGTGGCAACAAGAGGTACCAGAATCTAGGGGAGAGGGAAAGTCTGTGAAGTATCTGCCCTATGTGGACAACAATGAACGGTCCAAAGCTATCAGCAAAGTATTACAAAACTTAGTAGCCAGTGTCAGCCAAAGAGCTTCTAAACTATCTCCCTCAATAAGACATATGAGGCCTGATTCTGCTACTCTAACTCACACTGAGTAGTACTTGACCTCAACAGGCTACTTGTGTGACTAAGCCAAAATGAGTTAGAGTTGCACGGTCAAGTCCTAGCTGAGGAAAAAGGTAGATGACTATCTGCTGTGAACCAATCGTGGAATCCTTGTCCATATATGTGAGCAGTACTTGTGGAAGAGGCCCTGTTGATGTGTAAGTGCTCACCAACTTGAGGGAGCGTTCTACAGTTGGTCCCTTTTACAATTGCTTTTATTTTGCATGGCCTCTTTTCAGTACTATCTGCTCAGCAGATGAGATGCTTTTCATATTTTCTAAGAGTAGACTGAAGCTTTGCCACAAGCCTTGACTATCAATTATCATGTAGCTGTGCCACTCGAGGAGCAACATAAAGAAAGACCCGGACCTCTGCTTCCCCTCTGCTCAGGGGATGAGGGATTGTAATTCATGTTGGCCAATGTGTGAGGGGCCTAATCAAGGCTTCACTCACTTACTAACCCACCCCTGTACATGTGTTGGGGGGAGGAGCGGGAGGCAGTGTCTGTATAGCCTGCAGAGAGGAAGAAAGGGGAAAATCTAACTCCCATTCTGCCCCTGTGTGGTGGCATGGGCCAAGGAACCATTGAGCCCAAAGTCCCTAATGTTTGAGAGGCCCTGTGAAAGCAGTCGTTTAAGGATGATGAGTGAATTCCTGAGGAAGATTGGGAGATATTAATCTCCATTTTCTGGGGTTGGGGGGAAGCTGAGACTATTATGGAGTTTAAGGGGTTCATACTAAGGGTAGGTCTATACTTACCTGCCGGGTCGACGCGTAGAGTTCAACTTCTCGGAGTTTGAACTATAGCGTCTCATCTAGATGCGATAGTTCGAACTCCGAACGCGCTCCCGTTGACTCTGGAACTCCACCACCACGAACAGCGGTGGCGGAGTTGACAGGGGAGCCGCGGACTTCGATACCGCGGCGTCTGGACGGGTGAGTAGTTCGAACTAAGGTAGTTTGAGTTCAGCTACGCTATTTGCGTAGCTGAACTTGCGTACCTTAGTTCGACACACCCCCCCCCCAGTGTAGACCAGGCCTAAGAGCAGAAGATATTGTCAAGCCCTGGACTTGATATTTCCCTTGACAGTTTCTAGAGACTTTTATGTGAACAGAAAGGCAAAAATAGTGCAGAATTGGGTTGTAGAATGCATGTGGGAATCATCCCCTTCCCTCCCAACAGAGGTGCTATTTGCAAGCCAATGGGGTTGTAGCTCCATAGGTCTACAGGTGAATACCAGAAGCAGAGTGAGGGTAACAGATTCTTTTCATGCCTCACTCTTTATAAGTCAGCCTTGAAAAGGCTGCATTTCACACTTGTGGTGCGCTCTGAATGGAGTGCAAAAAGTCATATTTTTGGTCCCATTATGGAGTTATTTTAAACAAACTATAGGATCACTTCCCATAGAATGGAGACAGAGGACTCAGGAACTCTGTGCTCATGGCTCCCCATCTCCATCCCCATATGGCGCTGTGGCTCCAGATGAATCAGTCATATCTAAAGTGTCTAGGTGCTCTGAAGGATATCCTGAAGGACAATCTCTTACTCTCACAGACCTTGGGAGACAGACCAGTCCTCACTTACAGACAGCCCCCCAACTTAAAGCAAATACTCACCAGCAACTACATATCACATACAAAAACACTAACCCAGGAACTAAACCCTGCAACAAACCCCGGTGCCAACTCTGTCTGTATATCTATTCAAGGGACACCATCATAGGACCTATTCACATCAGCCACACCATCAGGGGCTGGTTCACCTGCACATCTACCAATGTGAAAAATGCCATCATATGCCAGCAATGCCCCTCTGCCATGTACATTGGCCAAACCAGACAGTCTCTGCACAAAAGAATAAATGAATAAATGGGGGGGGGAGGGATAGCTCAGTGGTTTGAGCATTGGCCTGCTAAACCTAGGGTTGTGAGTATGGGGGGAGGGATAGCTCAGTGGTTTGAGCACTGGCCTGCTAAACCCAGGGTTGTGAGTTCAATCCTTGAGGAGGCCACTTACGGATCTGGGGCAAAAATTGGTCCTGCTAGTGAAGGCAGGGGGCTGGACTAGATGACCTTTCAAGGTCCCTTCCAGTTCTAGGAGATTGGTATATTGGTATATCTCCAATTATTACCTGCCACAAATGTGACATCAAGAATTATAACATTCAAAAACCAATAGGAGAACACTTCAATCTCCCTAGACACTCAATAACAGACTTAAAAGTGGCAATTCTTCAACAAAAAAACTTCAAAAACAGACTCCAATGAGAAACTGCAGAACTGGAATTAATTTGCAAACTGGACACCATCAAATTAGGCCTGAATAAAGACTGGAAGTAGATGGGGCACTACAAAAACTAATATGCCCTGCTGATACTCACACCTTCTTGTCAACTGTTGAGAATAGCCCACTTCCACCTTGATTGAATTGGCTCATTAGCACTGACCCCCAGCTTGATAAGGCAAGTCCCATCTTTTCATATTCTGCGTATTTATACCTCCCTACTGTATTTTCCACTCCATGCATCTGATGAAGTGGGTTTTAGCCCACGAAAGCTTATGCCCAAATAAATGTGTTAGTCTCTAAGGTGCCACAAGGACTCCTCATTGTTTTTGCTGATACAGACTAACACCGCTACCCCTCTGAAATAGGTGCCCAAAGTTAAGCTCCTAATACCATATTTAGGTACTTAAATAGGAGTGGTCTGATTTTTAGAGGTGCTGAATAATACCAAATCACATTAAAGTCAATGGCAGGAACTCAGCATCTTTCAAAATCAGGATAATTTTATTTAGCTGCCTAACTATGGAGTTAGGAATTCCCAGGTTTGAAAACTTTGGCCATAGCTTAAGCCTTGATAAAACCAGGCCAGTGATGTGATCCTATTTAATTCCTATCCAGCCATGTCCATGTTTAAAGTTATAACAGCATAGCAGACTACCACTATGCGGGTACCATATAATTCAAACCAGCTTTGTGTAGCTGTGAGCAGGAACCAAAAAATGTCTCATTCTGCAAGTAATGGCTGAAATGTATTGGAATTTTTTGTAGTTCATGGCAGTGAAATTTTAGTGAACAACTTAATTCAGTTTCCCAGAAAACAGTCTCTCACTAGCATTGTATTCACACTGTCTAGTGACCTTTTGGAAGTCTTTGTCTAATACTCTACCATAAAATGTGCATATGAATGTGCCATAGTACCGCATGCCAGGAGTTCTTTCTAATTGCTTGTCAGTTCATTAACGACGCTGACTGAGAAGAGTCCCTACTGATTCCTCCTCTCCCCCCCTCCACCCGAATCTGATTAAATTCTAGCTGTCAGCCTGTGCCCTTTTACTTCAAGCTAAGTCAGGATGGAAGCTGTTTATTTTTATTTTTATTTCATTTTGTGAAAAAAGTACTTGTACTGCAGCAATGATTATTTAAAAATATAATGCCGTCTCCCTTATAAAGCGCTTTATTGGGAGGCCAAGTTACCTCTCCTTCTCCCTTCAGATTCCTCATTAAAACTCATTTGCTTTCGCAAAGCCTTTCAGCACTGAACTCCTCATGGATCATGTCTTCACCTCTTTCCATCTAACAGTTGGAATCTTATGCCAGTTCTAAAGACAGCGGTTAGTCTGGACCAGTATGCCAGAGTTAGACTCCAAAGGCCAGATCCCCAGCGAGTGTAAATCACAGTAACACAACTGAAGAGCTTTCTCATCTTGCTTTCTTAGCTCCTTAGAGCTGTGGTTTCTGGGCTGCTGAATCTGTACTCTTTTGCTGTGGCTAACATAACCAGGAAGGAGGAGCTTCACACATCAGCCAGTTAAGGATGCTACAGTTTCATCTTTTGAGAATATTAGCTATTTTCAATCCATGTGGCTGTGTTAACATAGCCATTGCCTGGATGGACCCATGGCCCATCTAGTTCAATATCCTGTCTCTGACAGTGGCCAGCACCAGATGGTTCAGAAGAAGGTGCAAGATACTGGATAATCTGTCACCCATGAAAGTTTCATCCTTGACCTAATAGTTAGAGATTGGCTTGAGTCCTTCAAGCATCATTTGATTATTCAAATAGGAAGTGAAGCTGTGAAACATATATGACAGAACCCAAGACCATGTGAAGCTTGCCTGAATTCATCTCTCACTACAAACAGGTCCATCCAAAAGTTTATGATGCAAACCCGGGTCTCTTTTCAAGTGGACCTGACATGATTGGTAGTCAGACCCAACAGACCCAACAGAATGTGAGGATATGCATTCAACTGAATTTCACTTTGAATTTATTTCAGTCTGAATGTTTAAAAAAACCTGCTAAAAAACAAGAAAACATGGGCCATCTTCAAAACTTAGTATCTCCAGTGCCTTGAATCTCCAGTGCCTTAGCCTGGTAGGCATTTAAACATCTGCAAGGCAGGTATAAAACATGACCATTCTAGTATGGTAGCACTTTATACCCATTTTTTTAACAAGTGTAAATGATTACACCAGGTGTAAGGCAGTGGAAAATCAGACCTAATGACTTTAATGGAGTTATTCTGGATTTACACAGATGTAAATGAGATTGACATCTGGTTTGTAGGGTGCAAATCCACTCAGATTGAATTTAAATCAAAGTTTACACACACCCCTGAGAACCAAAACTCAAGGTTTTTCTTTTACAATTTTGGTGACAAACTAAGTTTGACAGGAAAACTAGCAGCTAAACTCTGTTCAGGATAAATCTGATTTAAGTATGTGGGTTTCACTGGGATTAATCCACATTCACACCAGTGTAATTAAGTGTAAGAATACCACAGAAGAAAAATACTGGACCAAATTCAATATTGGCAAAAGTGGGCATTGCTCCCATTGAATTTTCCCATCATGTATCAGTTAGATAACGATGATACAGGAAACAGACCTGAACTATGAACTTCTGTCCTAGATCTGAGCTCCTACTCATCCCCTCGCCCCCAAATTTTGTGATGCTCAAGTTAAGAATTGCAGTTTGGGCTCATTATAGAGGAAAAATCCAACCTGCAAAGCTCAGAGTTATATCCAGACTTTCGCATAAGTCATTGGGGTTTGGCTCCAATATTCTGTTTTAGACTCCTCTGTACATAATACTCATAGTACAATGTTTAGCAATATTAGGTATCATAACTAGGGACAGAATGGAAACACCAAAATGTGATTATCATTTGGCTACATAGCTCATTTGTCATCGCTACACTTCAGCATTTTAATTTAATTGTTTTAACCAATTAATTAAGTAGCCCCAGATCGCAAAATGGAAAATTAGGGAAATCCTTAGCTAGGTCTAAGGAAAATCCTGGCTAATCTTCTTCCTGGAAAAATTAAATAACTCATTTTTCAGAATCAGTTTTACCACATACTTTCTCAGAATGACAAAACCTCCCTTATGAGGTTTATGATTTGTACATCATATAATCAAGTTTTACTCTGACTCATTTGTGGAGATTACTCCTCTTTGGATCAAGTTATGATTTTTGCAGATTAGGTTGCTGTAAAGAAACACCAGAGTACTAGAAATATTTAGTCATCCCATAGGTTTTCTAGTCATTCAGCCCCTGCAAAATATTAACTGAAGTCAATGGTCCCTCTTAAGATTAATACATAGTCTTGCATATTTTGAGTGAAAATGTTTGCACTCACCCTCTGCCAGTGCTTTGCAACGTTCTGTTTTTGTAATAAGCATGACAGCAAGCAATTTTTTTCCTCCAGTGGTTTGTTGCTTTACCATGCTGAGAGCAAAAAGGACGGGGGGGGGGATACAAAACCAGGGACCTTCTCCCATTTAGGGAGGAGAGGAGAGAAAGAGATTCTAGTGATGAGAAGAGCTTGCCTTCTTCACCCCAGCCAGGAAGAGAGAGGAGGAGTGGGAGTGGACCTTCCATCATTCACTCAGAAGCTGAAAGAAGAAGCAGAGGATGGAAATGGCATGCAGTTGAGGGAGAGGAATAGTCTGGGGGAGCAACAGCTGGGAGGCTGTGATACAGGCACAGTTTGGGAAAATGGGACAAATTGTCATAGTGGTGAGGTTGAGAGAGAGTCATATGGGGCAGAGAGAGTGGGTCAGTCTCTATGGACATTTTAATAAATGCCTGTTGCAAATAATTGACATTACTGCAGACTTCTCCATATGCCCTAGAGATTGCCTAAAGTAAGTGCAGAGCATGCAGTGGTCACATTAATTACTTATGAAGGCAGAATTGTAAAGATTTCATTGGTGACCTCTGTAGGTTTTGGGAGGAGAAGCAGATAATTAAAGACCCACAGCTGCCATACCAGGTCTTTGCCTGTAACAAAAGAAAATATTAACGCCCCCACAGTTTCCGTCCAATGTTGAAGTGTTTTGTACATGAAAAACCTGGTCACCGAATATTGAATCTGGTTGAAAGTGGGAAGTTATTTTCAAGAAAATGTTCCCCCAAATTGTCCCTTTTTTGTGTGAAAATTTGAAATGTTGATGAACCAGGCCACCAAAATGTCAAATATTGAAACATTTCTACCAGCTCTATAGCTAGTTGAAAAATTCAACACATTTTCCCACGAGTTTCCACAGACAATTTCAACTTGCTTTTTAATTGAAATTCAAAATGTAGATGAAAAATGTAAAAGTTTCACATTTCACACATTTTCAAACAGCTCTCCAGAATATCATGAGGGAAAAGAGGTGAGTGTGAATGCCAGTTTCCCATCCATTCCCCTGGTTTTGTGGGACTCATAAGGATGTGGATTGGACGGGTGAAGCGGCCCAATAAAGTATTGCAGAGAAGATCAATTGGAAATGCTATCCCCAACTCGAGCCAGCAATGCAGAGAGATGTTCCCTCTATACTCCCTCCTTGCCCTCACAAAATGGCAGCATGATTGCTCCGGGTTGGCTTCTAAAGTATTGGCTGTGTTCTGTGATTCTTGAGTCACAGAGGGCCCAATCCTGGTCTTGAAAGTAACGAGAGTTTTGCTGTGGAATGCAACTGGACCAGAATTTGAGCCAGAGCAGGTAGGATTAGAGCAGTGCTTACTAATCTTTTTGCAAATTTATTTTATTTATTTAATTATTTGTTTAATAATTGATTTAGGTATTATTTATTTAATTGCTTATTAAATCATTTTATTTATTTAATCAATCAATTAATCAATGCCCCAAGGGGATCATGTTACGTATTCTCCTTTATTCCTCCCATTTTTTCTACATGCCTTCATAGAAGAGAGGAAGGCAGTTCTGTGGCAGGAAGATTACAGCCACCATTCCCCTCCTCATAGCCCAGCCACCACTTTTTCCATAGTTGTCTCCTTGTGGTGCCAAAATGATTAAATGACAATTACTTGGTTGATTTATTTTTCACTTGCCCTTGGAGTTCAGCAAGATATGTTCACTCACAACCGTGACAACATGCTGAGCTCCCTGACAATAAGCAAGAACACTGACTGCAGCAAGGGAAAGAGATTTTTTTTATCAAAGTGGCATATGCAGAGATTCCTTTGCTGAAGGACATAGGTCAGTGTGTGTGAGAGAAAGATGACATTGGCTCTTCTTGAGCAGCATAAAGAAAGAGAGAAATCAAAGCAGTCAGCTATAAAATACTCATAGTTCATGCTCTTTCCTAGATTCTGGAGGTAACTGTTGGATGTGCTCTTTTTTCATCACAGCCCTACGAGACCAATTCTCAAGCCCTACAACCAGTGCATGGATTGGTAGTGGGGAAGTAGGGGTTATAGATAATTTTTGCCATACCCTTTGTTTCTCATGGAGGAAAAAAGCAGGAACACACCATCAGTCTTGGTGGAGAGTTTACCAGACCCAACTCCTCTTCCTATCCCCTCCCTGCCCCATTCAAGCACTACCTTTGAGTAGGATTTAGCAATAGGGCCATATTCAAAAACACCCAATGAGTAGATCTTTCAATATTTCAAGCGTTGGTGAATGAATGACATTCCTAAGCATGATTTGCTTTCACGTGTTAACAAATTGTTCTGATAAGTTACAGCTTTGGGTATTTATAGGCAGCTATTGCTTCAGAAATAACAGATTGTGCAGTTTTATCCAAACATCAGTGGGGTTCTGTAAACCTTGGGCATGAACACTAGCAGTCTAACCTCACTGTGATGTTACATATATTCCCTCTCTAGTGGTGGCCTTTGAAATCTTTAGTCAGAGGAAATTACACTTACACCTACTTTAAAGCCCCCTTTACACTGCCAGAGCGTTGTAAATGGGCCATAGTGTAACTGAGAATGACCCTAGACTATCAGTTACAGTAAAAAATTGGGTAAACAGGAATTAGGGGTGACAAGCATGTTCTAGGCCAGGAGTCAGGAATTCCAAAACTAAACAACATTTTTCATCTAGAAAAATGAAAAAGTCTCAATTTCAAATCAAACAAAAAATGTTCACACTTTTGAATTTTTTTTCCAAAAAATCCTTACCTTTTTAGCCCAGCTCTGGTGTTAAAGTACTATTAATAATAACTTGAATAATAGTTATGTATGTTTAGGGCTTTGACTTCTATTTGATACTCTCACTATCACAATTAATTAGCTGACACATTCTTGTGCAAAAGCTTTTAAAATAGCATTTCCATCCACCTCCATACTTTAGTATCATCTATAATATTATACATAGTAATTTTACAAAGGAGAGCATATCTAATTTTCTATAGAAAACATTGTCTATACAAACATAGCTGTGACAGATTGGCATTAAACTGGCAATAATTCATCCTGATGTAGAAGAGAATAAAGTTAAGAGGCAACAACAAGAAGATCTGGGTCTTGTCTCTTTAAAGTCAGTCTGAGCTGAATTCAGTTACTCCTCAGCAGCCAGGACAATTCACATGGTGAAGCATAGTTGTTAGGCCAGAACAAAGGGCAGTTAGTCAGTGGAATGGCAGGAGACTTATTTGGACGTAAGATGTGAAAGGTGTGCAGAAAAACAGGAACCTAAACCGTTTATCCAAAGCAGTGACTGCAATAGCAAATGACTGTGGGGAACATACTGGCATGGTGACCGTGACCCATGAGAGATGAACCAATATCTGCAAATTGTTATATGCAGTGTTGTAGCTATGTTGGTCCCAGGATATTAGAGGGACAAGGTGGGTGAGGTAATAATGGACCAATTTCTGTTGTGTTTGTGTCTCTCACCAACAGAAGTTGGTTCAATAAAAGATTTTACTTCACCCACCTTGTGTCTCCAATATCTGCTGAGACACACTCGGGTACATCTCTCTGTGGAGTTTAGTATTATAATAAGACAGGCACATCCAAGAAGCTTGAAAAGTATAACAGTGCTATGAATCAAATTTGGGGCAAGAACAACATGAGACTAGAGGGTGTGTCCCTGATATACAGACTCCCAAAAGAGTCAGAGAGAAAAGGTGAATACTTCATGAATTGTACTTACTTATGACACCTTTGGCAAAGGTTAAGACTAGATATGTTATACATATCCTTCCCCCGTCCCTTTTGGTTTGATAATTTTAATCTCTGTTTTTCTTTCTTGTTTTTTGATGGGACTGTTTCAGTCCTAAAGTATGTTAACATAAAGTCTTCTTAGTATGTCTTCAAGGGAGATCCATCAACCCGTCTCTTGTGAGGAGCAGTGAGGGAGAAAACAGTACTTGTCCTGCAATATGCAGTTAGGCAACACCCTAAGAAATGTCATGGACACTTGCTGCAGTCAGTAGGGGCATAGAGACAGCTGATTGACTGTGGGGAATGGCAGGAAGACGGGGCCAATGGTTACAAGAACCAATAGTACATGTGCAAACAGTGGCAATGAAATGTGGCTGGACTGATTATTTAGCACCCGATTCTTGCTCTTACTTACCCTGGCATAGAATTTGGAGTAACTCTATTGAAGTCAGCAAAGCTAAATTGGTGTAAGCAAGAGGAGAATCAGGCCCACAGTAATCAAGTAAAATTCCTTCCAGTTTTAACAACTCAGAGTTTCTCTAGTGTGTACAGAAGTTTAAAGAGAATTTACCGTAACTCATATTTTAAGTGCCTCTGAACTTGCCCTCCCACACAGGAAACTGCTTGGAACAGGTGGTCAGTGAAGCTTGCTGATCATGTCTGGCTCCACTCACAATACTTGTGGGCTACTGACTCACTGCTCAATTATGAGACCAAACAAAAGGCTCTAAGATAAGCTGAGTGTCAAGAAATTGAAGAAGACAAGGTGAAGGAAATGATGATCCCAGTCTGTGTTCTAAATAAATTTGATGGATGTAGAATTGTTTTTTTAATAAAAACCACCCTGAAAACAAAAACCCAACAAGGGTCTGTTGTGTTGTGCTCCTCCTACCTTCTAGAGCACCTGAAGGAAGAACCGTGGGAGGGTGATGAGAAATGGCAGGTGAGATTAAAGGTATTCTGTGTGTGTTATGCTACTTCTCCTTTGGTAATCAAACAAAAGATTTATTGTAGAGAATATCCCACTTATGACATAGTACTGAAACTGTTTGTTTCCAGCAGCTCATTAAAAATGTTGAATTCTTTAAGGAATGCTCTCTCCTTGATTAAAGTTCCATTAATGTTAATGGGAAGTCACTGTAAGGAGATACTGTGCTGTACCTCTTCATCTCTGACAAACAGCAATGGGAGAAACCATTACCAAGTTGGGATTGATTTACTGCATGTTTAACAGCAATATAGTATATACAAGTTGTATACAAGTATTGTTCTGATTTTATTCTCTTTTATTAAAACTTAAATTTTATTTTAAATCTGTTACAAATCATGACAAATTACACTCAAGTAAACAAAAAGATTTTGAGTTAAACCAACAAAAGCAAACAGAAAATCCAGATTAAAGGCTGAAATTGTATTTTTAACCTACCACTGTGTTCAGGTTTAGCAGTCAGTCCTAAACAATGATGGCTGTACATATGGGACTTTACCTACACATTTATAGTATGATCACTGAAGGAGGAGTTTCACCCTTAACTCAGAATTATTTTTTTTAATTTCAGTAAGGTAGTATTACTTGATCATAGATTTTTTTTGGTGGTTTTTTTTAGAGCTAATGTAAGACTGCCCAAGTGGATTTAATTAGTGCTGATTCATTTGAA
Organism: Mauremys mutica; assembly: GCF_020497125.1. NCBI lineage: Eukaryota > Metazoa > Chordata > Testudines > Geoemydidae > Mauremys > Mauremys mutica. The sequence goes on along the minus strand of NC_059072.1, from coordinate 201,119,649 downwards.
TACTTTAGCATGTCTGGGAGAAAGAAACAGAGACAGAAAGGGTGGGAAGAGAATGAGAGCAGTCAGAGATCATGACAACATTATACATCCATTTCTTTCACTAAATCCTTCTGCAATCCCATGGGTTTTTGTTTCTTTTGGGGCAGTCTCATTTTCATATCCAGATACATTGTGTACAATTACCTAGAAAGTCCTCTGCCACTGAAGAGCTGAGCAAGCCAAGTACAATAATCAGCCTGCTCATCCATCTGACAATGATGCAAACATTTTGATTCATTCTTTTGGCCTGTCTCTTGTCCTCCATCCAGCATGCCTCCTGCTGCTTTCTGGGCAACATTATTTTTATTACTGTCCATGAATTTGGAGCATTAACCACTATACCAGTGTATCTTTAATTTCTGTTGAAAAGAGAAAAAGAGTCATATTTCCTAAATGGGACATTGTCCTTTATAGAGAACAAATAGCATCATAAATTCACAGGCTGTACACTGGTTCTGGTTAGATCAGTCACACTTTGCCAACAGACATACCTGCACAAACCCAAACCTTGCAGAATTATAATTAGTCTGGCTGTCTGAAGCAGTCACTAAGCACCTAATATTACTGGTAAAACACCTATTGACCCCATTAGTTCAGGATCACATCCTAAGGGCATGATCCAAAGCTCACGTTAGTCAATCAGCGATTACAAGTAATATCAATGAGCTGTGGATTTGGTCTTAAATGTCTACAGCAGGCCCCAGTAGAGTTCTGATTCAGCAAGGTACTTGAAGTTAGTAGGGCTACTACTCATGTGAGGTATCAGAGGGGTAGCCGTGTTAGTCTGGATCTGTAAAAGCAGCAAAGAATCCTGTGGCACCTTATAGACTAACAGACGTTTTGCAGCATGAGCTTTCGTGGGTGAATACCCACTTCTTCGGATGCAAGAGTAAAGTTAGATACCTGAGTAAAGTTAGATACCTGCCTAAGAGTTAGGGCCTATATTATAAATATTGATTTGCAATGCTTGGACCCAGCACCATTGTTCCTGTATTTCTGGGTTTTAAATGTAATTTAAGGCCAGTTCTAAACTAGAAACTTTTGCCAATATTATATCACTTAGGGGTGTGATTGTTATACTGGCAAAAAGCTCTAGTGTAGATGCAGTTATACTGGCAAAAAAGTGTTTTTGTCGGTATAGCTTACATTGCTTGGGGAGCTGGTATAAACAATACTGTCAAAAAGAACTCTTGCCAGTATAAGATGCATCTACACTCTGGCTTGTTGCCAGTATAAAAAAGTCATAACTAATCACAGCCCTCATTGATATTATTATACTGGCCAAAGTGTCTACTGTAGATCTGGCCCTAATTACATTTGTGTGCATTCCCGGTAAACATTTTTTTGATTTGGCTTTATTTTATCAGTGCACCTTATTCAATGTGACTGAGCTTTTAATATAGCTTTGCCAAAACTTCTTTTTTAATATATTTACACATATGACTACATGAACCAACACATGAATCAGGAAATGTTCAAATATTATTTCCAAACTCCCCAACTACAAACTGTGTCATGGACTGAAAAATAACAATTACTGCTCTCCTTCCCCGCCACATTTCAAAGCAACACCTTCTAAGGATAATTTGTATCCTTAAAATCTATACCATACAATATTTAAAGACTTCCAGGAGTTTGATTATCAGACATATCTTACTAGAAATTTGTTTCCCTTAATTTTTATTCATTTAAGAACTGTTATTAAAAAATACAGCCCTTCACATGGTTAAGTTATTTATTGGGAATATTTGGCAAGGCTGTGATAAGAAATTGAAGGATTTTAGGGATATATACTAGACTACAAGCAGCCAAGGTATTTAAAGCCTCGATCTTGCAAATGTATTCATGTGTTTAACTTTACTTGCCTGAATAGTTTCACTGAAATCAATGGAACGACTCACAGCTTAAAGCTAAGTGTTTGCAGAATTGGAGCCTGAGAGTTTTACTGTATCTTTATTTCACTGCAATATCCAGATTGAAAACACATTGCCTGGATTATTAGGGGCATATGGTAGTGTCAGATCTGCACTGTGGGTCTCTGAAATTTGGTGGTATTTATTCCTGTGTTTATAAATCATGACAGCAGCTTCCGCATCACATTTTGGCTTTGCTAGTATGATGCTATCTCTGAAATGGAGTGGATTTCCAGATCCACATGTCATCCAGAGTTTTGTTTTGAAAAAAAATGTGATGTCAGCCAAATTCCACCCTGAATCATATGAGAGCCATACAAATTACCCACAAACATTGCTCAGTATCTTTCTAAAGTTTAATCTTGGCCACAATAACTGGTCCAGTTTAACTCTTTTGCATACATCACAAATCACAAATCTGTAGTTTAACTACCTATGTGTTCTTAATTTCATAACCCCCATCCTCTTCCTTTTTTTTTTTTTGGTCACAACTCATATCATCTCAAATAGCATATCATCTCAAATAGCAGTGTGCTGTCATGAGGTAGAGACTATTTTTTACTATGTATTTGTACAATGCCAGCATAAAGGGAATCTGATTTTGATTGGAGCCATAGACCCTGTTTACAAGGTGTTCAGATATTACAATGGGGGAAGCCATGTAAGTAAGTAGTTAGATAGTTAACAATCTGACTTAGGGTGACCACATAACAAGTGTGAAAAATTGGGATGGGGTGTAATAGGTTGCATATATAAGACAAAGCCCCTAATATCAGGATGGTCCCGATAATATCGGGACATCTGGTCACCCTAACCCCACTAAAATAAAAGTTTTAAAATATGCATTATAAATTAACTGTTTCTTTTAAGAAAACTTAGCATTGAATTTGGTGTTTTCACTCCCTATAACTTTTTAAAGGACCTCTTAAATTTCTCCCACCTCCTGCTCCTCACACACGTTTGTCGTAATCTTTAATCCAGGCAAATTTATATTATGTTGCTGGATTAAAGGATAATGTGATGAAAAGATCAAGATATTTAATGAAGTGCAAAACTCATTCCACTTATGAAAAAGAAATGTTCGTCTCTCTGGGGAATGCGCTGTGCAGAAAATGTGGCTTTTTAATGAAAGTTAGTTGTGTCTGTTTAACATTCTGGACCATGAGAAAAGATTGTGGTGGTGGTGTTGTTTTGGCATGTTAATAGCATGGAGTGCTTAACCCCTTCATATCCTCTAACAACTTGAACTCTTTGGCAGCCAGCCTCACACTAGAATGGATTATCTCTTTAGTTTAGTGAGATAGTTCATTAGAATATTCAGTCATGTAATTGAGCAGGATATCAGAAAAATTTTAAGAACTTCCTAGTTGCACTGATTTAGGTTAACCTTCTATTGAGTTCTGGGAAGCTCAGACCTACCACAGCCTCAGGAGCACTCAGTTAATTACCCTCTGCCTCTGAATGATCTTTTCTCCCACCCCCTTCATTTCTATTGTTCAGATGAAGGTCTTAATTTAGATGGACCGAGAATTAAAAAACAAAACAAAAACTAATGTGTAAAGTCCAAGTAATGAGGCTTTTCAAGCCACATAGCAAAGGCTGAGATAGCACTGTGTTTATAAAACAAATCTATTCAGTTTTGGTGCTCTAGGACTGTGCACATGCAAGTTTCGTAATAAGAATCTGCAAGGCAGCTATTAGAACAGACTATCACTTCTGTTTCTGTCAAACTTATGTGTGTTGTGCTAAAAAGAAAAAAGTAAACATAAATGGAAATAAAGCAGTATTTCACATTGCAGAACATTACTTCTTAAAGAGTTTAAAATACACCTACATTCCAATACTCCAATAAATTACACAGAGGTAATTTCTGAATTCTGTGTTAGGGATTTCAAGAAAAGGTACCTAACCTCATTCCAGTTGGATGTTTTCAAAAGATTGGACAGATCCTATTCAATCCAAAGTTAAAAAGCACCTGTTCCATTTTCCTAGGGTAGTTTTCCCTTAAGGCTGAGATTTGCAACTGATGATATTGTTATGGTGAGTGGTGATATGAGGCTATTTATTTCCACCAGTAAGGAAATGATATTATATTATATTATTCACAAGAGGCATTATGTATTCTGTTCTTGAAAGCCTAGATTCTTCTGTTAATATTAAAGGGACAATGTTATCAGAGGCACAGAACTCTCATGGCCTGAAGCTGCAGTCAATGTAAGTTGTAGCTACTCCGCACCATTCAGGATCAAGGCCTTGTGGTTTTAAAGATTCCTTTTCTGCACAAAGATAGCAATATTCACACTTACCTGTCAGACCTCTGGGATGTTGCTCTTACCCCAAAACACTTAGCATATTCCCTAACATTCCTTGGTCTACCTATAACGAAGTAGCATCTTTCATTCTTATGTCTCTACGTATGAGACAGTTAAAGAATAACAACAGGGTATTTATATACAATTCAACTAGATTCACTATAGGCAGCACAGCAGAAACAGGTCTTTTAAGAAAATACAGGGTAATTCAACTAATGTAAATTCACGACTCCAGAGTGGCAAATATGCAAAAGATCAAGCAAGTGTGGTGCAAAGACCATGTCTAGAATATGCAAGTATGTAAACAATTGCAACTCAGTCTGAGCTCCTCTCCTCAAAGAAAAAGTAAAAAGCATAGTGGGAATTTTTCTAAATGCTCTACTTAAAAAAAAATCACAACATTTGAAATTCCATCCAAATTGGGTTAAATGTCAATATGTGCGAAACAGCTCTAAAGCTGATTGGAAAAACTCCAAATTTTCCAACAAAACATTTTGTGGGGGATGGGAGGGGTTCTGTCAAAAATCGAATTTCCAATGACAAAATTTATGAAACACAAAATTCAGGGAATTTCAACGAGCTCTAATGTAAAGGCTAGTAATAGTGTTGGAACAGAATAATTTAATTCTTTCTCAATGCATAATTGATATAAATGATTGGCAACTTTCTGATACCCTCTTAGTCCAAAAACTGCGGAGAAGTACAAATGAGAGGACATAAGTCACAATCCTGCTGCAAGACATTCAATCTTGCTGGAGCTGTACATTGTTGCTTTATTGGCAAGTCTAATATCTGGGCTGTCTGCTGAGCTGTAAATTTGACTGTGATTGAATGTTTAATGTTACACACAAAGGAGGGAGTATGGGGTCTGATCCTGCTCCCACTGAAGTCATTGGCAAACATTCAATCAGCGTCAAATTTATAGCTCAGCGGAAAACCCAGATATTAGACTTGCCAATAAAACAACAATGTACAGATCCAGCAGTCTCAAAGGTTAACTCAGAAGGCTCCTCTTTACAGCTGCAATCTCTGTTTTAATGCATTCCATATAAAACCTTTTCATATGTCTGACAAAGGAAAAAGCCTCACTGGAATGATTTGGGTGCTGTCCTCCGGGAAAGTTGAAGATATCCATGGTAACAAAATAAATATTGGGGAAAGAACTGGGTCATGCTTTATTATAATGTTCCATGATAACACAACTCTTTTTTGACGTGTTAAACTATGTCCTTTATTTAATAAAGCGTACCAGCCAACACTGGCTGTGGCATTCAGCAATCTGTAACTTATTAGCAGCGATCTGCTTTCATAGGGAGACCTTCTGAATAAAAATGTAGCTGTATTTTATTTACAGTAACTCAGTGTAATGATGGTCTAGTAGGTGAAAGTGAACAACAGAAATAATCAATTAGGAGCAGAAAGTGAATTACCCATTAGCAGAACAATGTTGCTATTTTATTTAGTTTCATTTGCACTTGTATGGAATTTCTCAATTGGGCCCTGATTCAGCACAGGACTGAAACACTTACATAACTTCAAGCATGAGCCTAGTCTCATTGATGTCCATATCACCCAGCCATGCCAAACAGTGGGAACAATGGGACTACTTGTGTGCTTAGGGTTACACTTGTGCTTAAGCATCTTTGCCAAATCAGACCTTAGTAATTAAAGCCTGCAGTGAACTCCATGTAGTCAGACACCCGCATGGGCAAGGAGCTAATGTGTAGCTGTTCTTCTGAAAGCACAAAGCGTTTGCTAGTGCATACTCAGTGACTTTGACCCTTGTTTTCATAAGGGAAACTCACACATGATTATGGAAGAAACTGATGCAATTTAAAGCAGATCTTCAAGGATTTTGCTGACCATCTTAACTCAATTCTTCATTTGAGATATGAAGAAGTTGGGAGTAGAACGGCGGTTTAGTCCCTAGAACTCTATTTTTAAATGAACACGTAACTTTCTGGGAAATGGAATTTCTGGGACCTACCCAGTGCAAGGGAATGAATTAGCCAACATGCCTTTACCATCATTTGAAGGAGTGACCTCAGTTTTAAACTCTTCTCTGTATTTTTCCAGTTGGTGGGCTACCAAACTTGCTTAGATACATGGTAAAGATTAAAATCATCATAGGATTTGGGTTCTTCTTACTTCATGATGATTCTGGTAGGTCAGGGAGCTCCATGAAAGACTGGAAATTCTATTACTCTTTCTTTTGTGTGATAACATCCTTATCCCCCAAAATTAAATGCTAAGCCTGACAGGGAAATAGGTACAGCTTCCAAAGGTCACCTTTTTTCGTGCTTCAGGAGAGCCTGCAGTGATGCTCATCTGTGCTACACATGGGAGCTGTCTTACATCAAGCCTTACCCATTTTTTAAATCTGCTCTGTGATTACAAAGAGTTGCTGATATCACACATGCTTTATGCTGAAAATAGTTTTTACTCTTCTTGAAGTTTGTGGTGAATGTGAGCCATACATACTAGCTCCAGCCTTTCAAAATGCAGGGAGGTGCTATGCAGGCTTCTCCACACAGCTCTGCCAATGCACCTTGAGTGAATTTCATCCCTGTGCAGAGGGCCAGCACAAGCCACGGACACCATTAACGTCTATTTTAAGGCCTGTTTTGAGGACCTAAGTGAGATCTAAGTGGTGCTAGTCCTCTGTACAGAGGTGAATTATACTGCCTAGCCCTAATCTGCTATGTCCCAGTTATTCTGATTCTAAACCTCTGTATAGTATTGATGTGTGCTTAGTGTGATCCAAAATCTGGAGATATGATCTGTGCCTCAAGGAGCTTACAGTCTAAATTAGACTTCATTAGTGCATCCCAGCACACATGAAAAGAATAAGTAGGCATAAAATGTACAAAAATCCATATAGATGGATCAAGACTGCTTCATGCAGTCACAATTGTTCTTAAAAAATTACTTTTTTCCTTCTCTCCTTTTAATTATCGCTCCAGTGCCTGGGGGTTAGCCTGAGGAAGAAGTTTGTTTTGTGAAAGTATCTGAATGTGGAAAGGGACAGCACCTGGCACACAGGAACGGGGGGGAGTTCTAGGGTATAGTGGTTGGCACAGAAGAAATCACAAAGAGGGGAGTGGGAAAAGGGGACAAAAAAGCAGTCACGAGGCAAACAGGTGGAGAAATAGAGACTTGAATAGTGATCCAATTTTACTACTGTCTATGAGGAATTTATGTTGACTAGTGACTCGATAGTCTGAGACCACCGGACTCTTTCATTTATTACCTAGTCAAGATCTGAATATCCCCATCACCTAGCCCACCATGCTGAAACTATTTACAGAAGTTATCAATCCTTTTCCTTCCATCAGTCCACACTCAGTCACACATGCATAGCTCTCCTCAAATGTGTCTCAGAATTCTTTGTGCTGATTCTTCTGGTGCTCTATAAGTGGCACTGCCAGGAATCAATACAGTGGTTTACAGGGTGCTTCGGGCACTTGAGAGATACCAGGTGAACCAATCCACTTACAGCGGGGCGCTGGAGACAGGAAATGGGAACAGGCCTGTGAATCTCCCATGCATTTCCCCAGAAGATTGGTGGGGAGAGGTGCAAGATTCAGTTTGAGAAATGCTGAATTATTAAATATTTTAGGCCATATTCAACCCTGCTTCACTGACTTTAATGGAGCTGGGTAACGCAGGGGTTGCAGAACAAGAGAAATCTTCCTACACAATAATCCCAATGTGCACAGAAGCCACAATGATGAAAGCCTATTCCTTTCCCTCCCACTCCTCCTAAGACCCCTGCTTCATGGACATGATCTGTTTGATGGACAAGATATGGAAAGCTTCCTGACAGAGTCAACTGAAAGAGTCCCAGGTGAAATACACAAAGGATTTCTTCTATTCCTATGTACTGTGTGTCCAGGCTTTACTGCACTGCTGGTCTAGGGAGTGAGGTACAGTATATCAGGAATGGAATTTGTCTTTTGTATAGTAGTGGAGATTACTGCCACTAGACTGGTCCAGAGAACTTTAGTCTGAGACAATGCAGTTTGATCACGATGCAGCTATGTTTATTCAAGGTCTGGGACAGGACTCTTCCTACACTTTCTCTTGACTGAACACCTTTTTAATGTTTCAGAACAGGGAAATGGTATCAGTCCATTTAGGAATTTTTATGGTGTCTTATGACTGTCCTGAGAAAGTTCTGCATATATTAATTACCGTAACTCATTCTAATTTAGTGCTTGATCCTGCTCCATTAAAATCAATGGGAGTTTTTCCATGACAGCAGGATCATGTCCTTCTTGTAGAAATAGATCCAAGCCACAATGTTTAGTCTTGTAGTCAAACTTCCCCAAATGTTGGGAGTATTTGGCATTGGCCCTTTAGAGAGAGACAGACAGACAATCCTAAAGTTCTGATCTGAAGCTGGATTTCTCCAATGTTTAGAGAGAATAATGTGAAGATACAGGCTTTGGGCTTGGACCCATCTCTGATTCATTGTAATATATTTTCTTCACATTAAATTAGTAGGATGCAGACCAAATTAGACTAGTCTTTGCCATCCTTGACCATATTGAGTAGAACTGCCCTGTCTTTGGTCACTATGGCTATGGAGCTGTTACCATTCTTAGACTCGCTCTAAATTACATGCATGAGGCCTTTTGCACAGTGGCCATGCAAATATCTGTGCAAACATCCTGCTTTCTAACAATACTTTCTTCTTTAGTTGAATTGGGATGTGAAATTCTGACTTGTAGGCATTTGTGTTTGCATCAAAACTCTTTTAGGGAGGACGATAAAGAGACACATTGCACAGTCTCTATTCATACCCAAAACATACTCCATTCAGATGTAAAAAAACAGGCGTGGGAGGACATGCTATAAACCTATTTACTTGACTGATTCAAAATTCAGTGAGAGAACTGAGCCTTTTAAGGTTTCATGCTCTGTGAATCCAATTCATTGTGACACTGAGTGTTGCTCACCCACAAAAGACCTTGAGTTTACACATAACAATTTAAAAAAATTATCGCAGTAGTGTATTAAATATCATGTGCAACATCCTATGCTCTTTGGTGTATTGAAAAGGGTCATGTGATTAGCACTGGTATGAAGGAAGGAATGCATTGCTCATGAGCATCAACACTGGAAATTAATGCAGAGAAGCCAAGCAGAATGAAAAGATGAGAAAAGAGAGAGAGAGAGAGAGAGAGGGTGGGAGGAAGGAGAAAACGTAGCCTTTTAATTTCTGGGCCTGAAGCTATCTTAGTTCAAGTCCCAACTCTGCCACAGGCCTTCTGTATGAGCTAGGAAAGTCACTTTATCCCTCTGTGACTCAGTTCCCCCATCTGCAAAATCGGGATGATAAAACTAATACTTTCTCCCACTCTCCATCTGTCTTTTATGTTCAGAGTGCAAGCTCCTTTGTGTCTCTCACTCTGAGTATGTACAATGCCTACTACAATGAAGGCCTGATCTTGCTTGAAGACTCTAGGTGCTTCTGTTATAGGAACAAATAAGAATAATGAGAAAAGGCCTAAGGCAAAGAAAGGCAGCACGAGTACAAAAGAATAACATGGAAACAGAACAGAGGCAAGCTCAGTAGTGCTATAAATGGGTGCAATTCTCTTAATTTTAGTGGAACTTAAGCTACTGACATCAGTAGTGAATTTGGCTGTTGGAGCCCAAGGATGGGAAAATGACTTGTGGGAACAGGAAGAGTGAAAGCAGAACATAGAGATTCAGTACTTAGGAAGCAGACAGACAGAAATAAAGAGAAAGGTGAGGTTCAGGCAGTGGACAGAAAGAGGATGAAAGCCCAGGAACAAACGGAGGCTGAAGGTGGGGAGGTAGGGGAACCTGAATGCAGAGAGAAGCATTGCGCCTGGACTCAGGGAAGGAGATGTGAGTGCTGAGAACAAAGACCTAAGTCGAGGCAATAGAGCATGGTTGACAATCCCGCGGCCTTCATTCTGCAGAGAGACTGAGAATTCTTAGAGGTCCTATTATTAATATTACTTTCATGCCACAACATGTTATATTAATCTCCCCCTTTCTCTCTCCCGGAATGCAAGTTATTTCCTAGGGAGAAAAATGACTTTTATGTTAGAAGTTTGATGGTGGATTTTATAAGGCACCTCTCTAGATTTAAAATCGTACAGGGTACAATTCAAGTGAACAATATCATCCACTACTACTTTGGCCTAATAACTGCGCTTCCTACCTGATTCTGTACATCTAAACTCACCTAAACTTGCCTAATCATATTCACCTTACACTGAACACTTCCCAGTGCTGGCTCTGGCCGTCAGAGGAACCAAGTGATCTCTACTGAAAACACCCCTTATGTGCAGAGGTGTCAGATTTGGGACTCCTAGCCTGTATCCAGTCCGCTCGATGCATTATGTGGCTTGTACAATATATTCAGATTGGGCTGAGTCTCAGCTTTCTTTTTTAATTATGTTTTTAGCCCCATGATTGCAGATCATACCTTTCCAGTGTGAAATGCAATGCAGTGTTGTCTTAGTCTCCAGACAGCCTGGACCCAATGGCTCTGCAAGGCATAAACTCAGGGATGAAAGTAACTTACAGGACTTACCAGTACTGCCGGAGTCTTGAGGGGGTGTGGCCTCATCCAGAAGAGGCGTGGCTCTCCAGATTTAAAGGCCCTGGGGAACCAGCTGTGGCTGGGAGACCCAGGGCCTTTAAATCAACCAGGGGCTCCAAGCTGCAGAGGTGGCTGGGAGCCCCCCGGGGCTCAGGGGCAAATTAAAGGGTCCGGGGCTCTGGCCGCCAGGGGGAATCCCAAGCTTTGCGGGGCTGGGGCAGGGATTTAAAGGGCCCAGAGCTCCTGCCGCTGAGGGAAGCCCGGAGCCCTTTAAATCCTGGCCCCAGCCCGTCCACCAGAGCCGTGGCCGGGATTCAAAGGGCTCTGGGCTGCCCGCAGCTGCAGGGAGCTTTGAAGCTTTGAGCCCTTTAAATTCCCGCCCCAGGCCAGCTGCCGGAGCCGCGGCCGGGATTTAAAGGGCTCTGGACTGCCCGCAGCTACGGAGAGCTCTGAGCCCTTTCAATCCCCGCCGTGGAAGTCGATGCGGTCCAGCATGGCGTACTGGCTCTTGCCGGTACGCCATACCAGACCGGACCGGCTTACTTTCACCTCTGACTGTATGTATGTGTATGTGTATGAATGTGTCACAAACAATGCAGCTGCAGCCTGCCACCGACCAGCAGCGACCCCAGCAACGGGCCCCTGTGGGCTGCTGCCTGCAGAGAGCCAGCAGGTGCTGCTGGGCTGGGTCTGCCAAGGAGTAAGTAACCAAGGCAAAAACCACAGCCAGCCAGGCAGAGAGGGAGCGGGGGTGGGGGGCAGTCAGGGGTGAATGAAGGACAACTGGAATAGCCTTCATGAAATATACAAGATATTTAGAGAAAGTTTTGTCAATTTCAGCCTCTGCACTCTGCAGGCAGGACAAAACAAAAAGAGATCTGAGATTGCACCCGGTGTCCTAAGGACATTTCAGGTGTTTAAATCAATATAGAAAGAGGGTGGACTGGAATGAAAACTACTATTTCTTTGAAAGGAGGCACAATAATTTCCCTGAATATTCAGTTTTCCCCTCCAATCCCTTTGTGGTTTTGTCTATGGGGGTTATTTGCTTTCCCTGTGAATCATTAGTTGCTTTAGCAAAATTGCTTTGCCCAAAATAAACCCTAATCATCATGACACATCTTTCCACCATGTTCTCCATGTTTTTTGTGTTTTTTTTTAAACAGTAACATTTCAGAGAGGATCTGCAAGCAGTTTGGACATCACAACCATGATCCTCTGCTGGGGAGGGAATGGGATAGATTTGAACTTGGAAATGATTCCTGATTTTGATTGTGTTTAGGAGATCCCCTCATCCCGGGGGCAGAAAAGAACTGCCTCTGCCATGGTCACACACACCCAACAACAACTGGGAGTGAAATTAACAAGGATTCCAGAAACGGCTCCTAACCCTGGGCACTGAACTGCACAGGGAACAGCTGAGTTTAAACTGTTATTTTGCAGGCAGCAGCAGCAGGCATCTCAGCCAGTGTCCCTACTGCAAGCTAGAGCCTAGAGGAGAACCTCTGCTGGGGATGGCGGGGGAAAGGAATGCAGAGCCTTGTCTGCAGCCTGGCTGGAGGAGGGGGAGGGAGGAGAAACCAATGTGACAGTGAGTTTTCCCCTTCCACCAGCTTTTATTAGCTCTGGATTTAAACTGTGCAGCCAAATGCTTGTATTTGTTGTGTATATTAGTATTGGAGAGATCCCCTCATCCCAGGGGCAGAAAAGGACTGCCCCTGCCATGGTCAAACACACCTTCCCCTCAACCCCCTCCCCCCAGCTACTGTGAGTGAAATTAACAAGGATGCCAGAAACCTAGCCCTGGGGGCTGAACCATCAGGGAATAGCTGAGTTTAAACTATTCTTATGCAGGGAGCAGGCTTCTCTCTCCCTCCCTCAGTCACAGTCTCCTTTTCTTACCGGTCCTCCTTACCAGCCCGTACCAGCTTACTTTCACCTCTGCATAAACTCCTCCACTTCCATTAATCTAAGGGAGGGCAGTTACACTAACAATGACACTCAGATCTCACCATTAACTATTTCACTGTTGGGGTGGGGTGGTGGGAGCTAAATCCACAGAGGATCAGGACTGGAAGTTGCTGCAGTAAAAAAAAAAAGTGAAGAAAAGAAAGGATAAACACAGAGACAGGAAAGGTGGTGGGGAGTGGGAAAGAGAGAGAGTGAGAGAAGACAAAGGAAGAGAAGCACAAAGGGGGTCAAAATAACAAGGATCCTAATGATAATTTTCCCACCAAGTGATGATGAATACAAAATTATGGCACTGAACAAATGTCATTTAGTTACTACATAGAGGCCTATTTTGCTCTTGTTCTTTGTGCAAACCTCCATTGCCATCACTGGGGATTCTACTGTGATGTATGGAGTCCTAAATGTATTATTATAATAATGGAATTTGGCTCCCACCGCAGGGTCTTTAGCTGCTCCTAGAGAGTTCTGCTATAGCCCAGGAGCGAACAATAAAAACAATCATTCACTCTTGCTCTTGCTAAAATCAATGGCAAAACTCCAATAAGTCTAATTGAGAACATGATCTGGCCTTTATTTGCCAGGAGGGAACGTGGTGGGAGAGGGGTTCTTAGCTCTTTGTAGAAGGGAACAGTGTGTTTTCATTTTTTGTTTATTATTATTATTATTATTATTTTATTATTATAAAAGACAAAAGCAACAAACAGCCAAGCTGAACACACTACATTGTTCTTCAGGGCCAGTGTGAGAGTCTGGGTGTATGATCCTGTTTCTTGAAAGAGGTTTTCTTTCCTTGGTCTCACCCAGACTACTCCATCAGTCTAGGGTCAAGTTTGTACTACTGCAACCCTTTCAGCCACTGCTTCTGTGACTAAAAAATTAAAAACAAGTGCAAGAACCTGATAAGCCAGAGGTGCTGCTGTTTGGCAGACCCCACTGTAAATTCAGCTATTAAATAACCACTCCCCTCCCTTAACAAACATTTGACCCCAGGGTGCAGCCCCAAGAAGCGTTTGTGAGCGCTCCAATGAACCAGGTAGAGTGAGCCAGCTCTTTTTATCTAGTTGTTTGTCTGCTAACAAACAGGGTTGTCCCCTCAGCTTGTTTGCAAGGAAAGCAAAACCCAGCAAACTTAATCTATTTCCATTGAGAGTCCAGCAACTTCTGAGGGGAAAAACACTTAATGTTTTGGTGTGGTTCAGATCCTAAACCTGGAAAGAAACTTAAGCAAAAAGAGATGAACTGAGAACACTGGAATGACTGGCCATTCTAAGAAAAGTTCAGCAATTAATAACAAAGATCACATTTATATGAAAACCAGATGAACCCTCACTATCTGTGGGCATTAGTGACTGCTTTAAGGAACAGATTCAGTGCAGCGGCACTTGTTTGTTACTGGAAAGGGCAATATGGGGTGGGGTAAGAGCGGTGGGGTTAGTGAGTTGGTGCACTAGATTTCTCCCTCTAATTATATGGGTTCAATCTTGAGTTAATTCATACATTAAAACCAGTATGTTCCTAACTCAGTGCCCTGTCTGCATGTATCTCATAACCAATCTGGCACGTTTGAGAGCTTTGTTCTGTTCAGCAGAGGCATGCACACAAATTAATATAGGATGGGTTTTTGTTCCTTTGAGGTGGAAATCTCATTGCAGAGAGACTAAGGCTCTGATTCACCATTGTGTTACACCAGTTTTATGCCAGTGTAACTCCAGCGATATAAGATTGCGGTAATACGCTGGTGAATCAGTTTGGTTAAGTTTGTTACAAAAGTGCAAACAGATATTTGCTAGTGGAACACAGTAAAGATACTTCCCTCCTGTAATTGAAAAGTGCCATGTGGATATGCTATATTAGAACTGGTCAGTTCTGGTTTTGTCTCTCCAAAAAAATTTAATGACCAGTATGTAACAGTTTTTAGTCAGTCCCTACTTCACCTATTCAGTGACTGTTTTTACAAGTTGCATTATGTGAGAGGAGCATGGCCTCCCAGGACCTCCAGTGTGCTAGAATAATATTTTCAGAAGCACCTGAGTCCCATTTTTAAAAGTGACTTAGGAGCTGATTGTTGGCTCCTAAGTACCTAAATTCAGTTTTGGGACCTATGTTTCTAAGTATGTCTTTGAAAATTTTACCTCTAAAATCAGCTCAGAGACATAATTTCCCTGTGGCTTTTGTGACAGAAGCAGCTCTGCAGATCAGTTTGAGAACTGTTGATTTAGAAAATTTCCCACCATGCTGTAGTTGTCACTATTAAAACAGCGCTATTTAAGTTGTACCAATTATTTTAAAAAGAATAAAGACCAACATTTTCAAACCTCAGTGCCTATATTTGGTCACTTATACCCCGTCAAATCAGAATGGCCTGATTTTTTTGGAAAGACCCCCAAACCCTTATCCTATTTGCCTCTGTTTCCCCCATCTAGGATAATTTTTGCCTGCCTCACAGGGTTATTGAGAGGTTTAGTTAGCTAATGTTTTTAAAGTGCTTAGAATCAGATTTAGGTATTAGCTCTTACGATTCCTATGTGTTCAGTATTCTAGTTCCATCATACTCTATAGGTTGTATGCATTTACAGCACAGAGCAGAGTTAGCAGTGTGCTCATTCTGTCCCACTCCCTTCTTAACAAAACACCCTAAGAGGGAAAATAAATCACAAACAGTTATGTTCAAATACCATTAAGTATCTGACTAAGCCCACGGAGCAAGACAATTTGAAGTTAACCTACTATAGTCACTTGAAGATCAAATTGACCAGATTTACATTCCCTCAAACCTCTGTGTTAAAATGACTTCCAAACACTCAAATATCTTATAGTGTATATCTATGCTGTGAGACCATGCCAAGGCATATTGTGGGCAGAGGGAAGGACATGTTTGCTGTTGTGGATTTATTTCACATCCTTAACACTGACTGAACTTATTTTGGGGCAAAAGGAGAGTTTTTAATTAAACACATAAGCTATCAAGTATAAGTGGGATATGTGTGACTCTGAGATGACTGTATAAATCAAATTATGCACTGTGTTATTGGAGAAACCTATCAAAGCAATAGAGGGCGGTTCCTTTGCAGGTGTAAATTGTCATAGTGCCAGTGGAGCAATAGCCATTTATACCAGTTGAGGATCAGCCCCCCGGTATCATGCTCCAGTGCAAGGGTCATGCATAAAACTCAATACTTAACAAATAAGACTTGGTACCAACAGCATTTTTCATCTGACGATCTCAAAACACTTTACAAACAAATGAATTAAGCCTCACATCTCCTCTGCGAGGCAATGAGGCATTACGGTCCCTATTTTGCAGATGGGGAAATTGAGGTAGCAAGGTTAAATGATTTGCAGAGGGCTACCCAGCAAGTCTGTTTTGGAAGAACCAGCAAGTGAACACAGATCTAATACCCAGGCCCATGCTTTGACCATGAGGGGTCTGTCTACACAGTGTGTTAGCGCTCACTAGCTGAGATGTAAATTCTAGTGTGTACCAGTGTGCTGTGCACTCACTGTCCATGTGGACCATGCTGGCATGCACTTAAAGATCCCTACTGCATGTTGATGTAGTACTGTGTGCGCTGAATTTACACCCGAGCTGGTGCATGCTACTGCACTGTGTAGATAAGCCCTTGACCTGTATCCTTTCATACCCATGTGGATAGCTTTGCCCATATGGGGCCTGATCCAAAACCCATTGAAGTCACTGGAAAGACTCTTACTGACTTCAGTGGTCTTCAGATTAGGCCCATAGTAGAGGAGAGCCCTAAGCCTTTTATTTTGAAGTTTAAGGATGTAGAAATAGAAAACGCAAATATAAAATGGGATTCAAACCTAGCAGTTTACTTTTGAGCAGACCCTGAAACCTTTTTATTTACTTCTTATTATGATTATTGTTTGGATTTTTTATTATTATTTTTTTCTCTGGAGTCTGGACCTTGACTATCCCTTGACCAAGAAAATTGACAAAGTATAATTGACTATCCCTGCTGTATTATTTGTTAGAATGGCCAGTAATTAGCATTCCCTTTGCTAGCGGTCAGTAAGTTCCACTGTGCTGCATGGCTTTCTCTCAGCAACAGTGTCGAGATACTTAGTCTGCAACAGGAAAATGTCTGTATTTGGCTGATGCCCTATTCTGAGGGCAGTGGTGTCCTGTTCTGAAAATAGGTGTTCTACTGTATGTAAAATGGCTCATTAGATTGATTGGACAAAATGTCCTCCATGGAGTGGCAGGAAACTCTGTGTCGCTGTGCGTCTCGCTCACCGGGTTGGAAACTCCCTCAAAGGATAATTTTGGAAGCAATTATGTTGTGCCACCTTTTCATCCAACGCAGAATGTTTGTAGTGTTAGGGTAATCACTGTATTTTTGTATCAGAGGGGTAGCCATATTAGTCTGGATCTGTAAAAGCAGCAAAGAGTCTTGTGGCACCTTATAGACTATCAGACGTTTTGGAGCATGAGCTTTCATGGGTGAATACCCACTTCGTCGGATGCATGTGACGAAGTGGGTATTCACCCACGAAAGCTCATGCTCCAAAACGTCTGTTAGTCTATAAGGTGCCACAAGACTCTTTGCTACTGTATTTTTGGTGCATAATTATGAAAGTGAGGGGGAGAAAAAGGAATGAAAACACAAACTTTGTCACTGAACTCTTCAACATCTGGCCTTACAAGATGAATTTAAGGAATTTAACAACCAGGGAGACTCATGGAAAAAAGTCAGTATTTTTATTATTATTATTTATTTTATATATTTGTTTTATTTTTACACAGACCCGTTAACTTTCTTTCCTTACCTAAGTCATTTTGCTTGCCCGTGCACAACCATGAAAAGCTTATAATGGAAATATTTTTGTATGTATGTAGTGGAAAACACCAGTTTAAACAGGATGTTTGAGATCACAAGGACTGACCCAGAATCTGTGCCGGGACAGACATGAAAGCATGAAAATTTCATTCACAAAGGTTTTCTGGGACCACTTGTGTTTTTTTTAAAAGCCTAAACAGAGTCACGCACATGCTGGCTCAGAAGCTCCCACAGTGTTTCCAGAGCAGAGCCGATTGCTTTTAAAGTTATGCAGGGCTACATCCTCAATGGACAGAAGCCATGAACAGGACTGGGAGCAATTACCAGCTGAAGGAGAAGTTCATCTGCAGTGGATGCACTTTTGCCAGCTACTACCCTTGGAAGGCCCAGGGAGAGAGAGGCACAGTCAATCCCACGCCTACTTGTTTTCTTTCCCTTCTTTTGCCACAGTTTCAACTGATTTTGATTACTCTGGCGCCAAATAAATGAAAACCTTTCATAGACATATAATCACCCGTCACTGTGAAGAAAGGAAAAATGCTTATGTACTGCATGTTTATAAATACACTTAATGAAGAAAGGATAGCTCTGTCGTTCTACCCTCGTGCTGCTGGTAGCTTGCTGAATGTCATCAGGGCAAGCTGCCTGTTGGTTTTTTTTGTCTCTATTCCCGATGGGGTCTCTGGGATGATATGAACTGAGAGGTGGGTCCCCTCCCCAGTCCTAAAGGTTAGCGCTGATTGGAGGTAAGTGATCTGAGCCTTTTGAAAGCCAGAGTCAAGTGTGTTCCCATGCAGAGACATATTGTAACAGGATTACATCAAAGGGAGAAGGAACTCTTACAGATTTAATCTGAATAATGTTGCACAGCCCAGGGTAATAAAATGATTCTGAGGTCCTCTGCAACATCATGGAGTTTTGTCAATGCCAAGAGAAGGAGAGAAATAGAAGGGACAACTGGCATGCCCTTCGTGTGTGTGTGTGTGTGTGTATGTGTCTGGTGTATAGCCGTTAGATCATACGTTATGTGCTAATGTTCTTTGTGAAGGCATGCAAATCTTTTTGGCTATTTGGCAACAATAGAAAAGCTTTTTTTATAAAACATGGCATTATTGTTACTTTTGATTTGCATTGCAATGAAGAATGTGTATTTTTAACAAGTACAATACTTTTAAAGGTAACACTTAAAATGCTCTTTTCCTGAAAAAGAAGAGAAAATACTTATTTTTTCTGTTATATGTGCAGAAAATAAAAGAACAAAATAGCATGAAAACATTATCAGACCATGTAAATTAAGCTTTTTGACCCTCCTTCATTGCACGTCATATCTCAGATCTGCTGATACCTGCTATTTGCATTTGACTCGGACACACAAACACTAGCAAAATGTTTGCCCTTTGTAAACTATTGTCTGTGTTCTGGTTCTTAGAAATCATTAATGCAAAACTTCTCTTCATCTGAATCTTCAAAGAGCATTGAGTGGAAAAGAAAAGCTTCCAGTAAAAGGGCTGAAATGCTGTGGCAAGAGGTGATAATGTTATTCTTTTGTGTCTTTCTGTAGGCATAATCAAATTGCACCACGCAGTGTGTGCGTGGGCGTTGGGGAAGGGCAGGAGAAAGGAAGAAAGGGCATTTTGGTTACAAGGACTGCAACTGAGTTGCTACCCTTTGGCAGCAACTTCCTAGAAAGAGGGAGAGGAGTAGGCAGAGTCCTTTGCCCTTATGCCCCCACATCTCTTTATTACGGCATAGAGAATGTTTTAACACTTACATTATTTTTTATTTACACATTTTATAGCTAAATATTTCACAGCCTGGCCTACTCTCACAACCTTCCGGTGAGTCTTGCAATATTTGGTGGTTTTCGGAAAGCCGCAAATTCTGAAGACAAATGATTCTGTGAGAATCTTGGCTTTCATTTAAAATTAACTCCAAAAGGATGTTTCCACACCTATGGTTGCAGAAAAAAGTTTGAAAACATGACCACGGTGTAATCTAAAGGCCCAAAAACCTGAACATTAACCAAATTAATTAACCAAATTAAAAGAACTTAAAATGTATTTTAAAGCCGATCTCATGAGTTTGGGGGACCTGACTCATGATCTCTGAATGGAACGGGGTTGGCAATTCTACCAACATAATAGTAATCAGAGCTTGGTGTTGATTGCAGTCCAGAGCTACGCCTTCCAAAATGGAGGATGACCTTTGCTCTCTACAGCCTCATCCACATTCTTAAACAACGACTTCTACCCTGGTGTCAGCGAACAGACTTCACTGTCTATGGCGGGGGGGGGGGGAGGGGAGGGAGAAAGGGAAGAGTATGCATCCTTTAAATGGTAGTATTAAATTACTGTTTACCACTATCACCACCACCACCTCTTCTGTAAAAACAGAGGGCTTCAGGAAATAATTGGTCTTGTCTGATGTAGGATGCCTCCTAGCACACTGCTTCTCCATACCATCCCTTGCAGCCAGCTGCCCATGCCACAATTTAACCCTATAAAGCTACTTTCTTCCTTATTCCTACAAATAAAAAAGGGGGAATGGAATGCATCCCAGATATAACTGCCATTTGCACATGTGCCTTAAGGAGTTAAAACAAAGCTTCTCCCATCTGATGTGAGAGCGACAGCATGCTTGTGTAAACCACTCCTGCATTCCCAAGTTGGACATATGGATCTGGTGAGCAAAGTAAAATATTACCTAAGTAGACATTTTCATAATGAACCTGACCTGTGTCTAATTTAAACCAGACCATGATTTTAAAAAAAAATGTAACTGGGGATTATCTTTTACTTGGGAGATTAGACCAAAGTGAGTTTTCTTCACATATTCCTCAATTTAGACAATTTCATGGCTGTTGTCCAGTCGCTGATATTGAGACATAACTATCTAGCCACTCCTCTTGGCTCACTGGCTACTACACTGACTGAGCCAGTATCTCGGGGGCAATTCTTACATGATTGCCTCAGGCCAGTCGTCCAGGATACATACTGTTTTATCCCTGATTACCTTTCAGAAGAGGTCAGAAGGTTGTCGTCCCTTTCAAGGACGTAGTGTAGTAACTTTACATCAATGTAATTTAAGGCTCAAGTGGTGTAATTAGAAACAAGAGTTAAGTGAAAAGAGAGAAAATAAACTTAAAACAAACAAACAAAAAGGTACCTCTCACGTATCTAGTCCTGTACTCAACGAGAATAAAGCTATGGAAAGCAGACGGGAAGGGTGGGCTTGTGGTTAAGACAATAAATTGTGGCTCAGGTGATTGGGGTTCAGTACTTTATTCTACCACAGACTCCTGTGTGACTCTAGGCTAATCACTTAGCCTTTCTGCATCAGTTTTCCATTTCTTGTCTGTCTTGTCTGTTTAGCTGGTAGACTCTTTGAGGCAGGGACTCTCGCATACAATGTGTTTGTACAGTGCCTAGCACAAGGGGCCTTGATCTGGGATGGGGCCCTCTGCCCTATTATAATACAAATAATAAATAAGAAGTAGTGGATCTTGGTTTAGTGGTAGAAGTGCAAAATTGCCACCTTGTCAGAAGGCTTTCTCCCTTTCTCCTGTGACCTGTTCACCACCTATCTCAGACACATCCTTCTTGTTTTTCCCCTCTCTTTACCTCTTACGGTCCAGCTATGCCTTTCACACACTGGTGCTGACTTGTATCTTGCCCTAGGGGTGCGCAACTCCTGCTCCACCCCATGCCCCACCTCCACTCCACCCCTTCTTCCAAGCCCCCACCCTCTTCCTGCCCAGTTCCACTCCTCTCCCGAGCGTGCCCTATCCCGCACTCCTCCCCCTGCCCCCAGCACCTCCTGCACACTGCGGAACAGCTGATCATGGCGGGCTGGAGGCACTGGGAGGAAGGGAGAGGAGTTGATCAGTGGGGCCGGCTGCCAGATGGGAGGCACTCGAGGGAGGAGCTGGCTGCCGGTGGGTGCTAAACATCCACTATTTTTTTTTCCGTGGATGCTCCAGCCTTTTTCTCCCCCATGCCCAACTGGTGTTTGCTGTGGTCTGTGCCCAGATTCATGCAGGTATGTATTGAGTGCTGGTTTCTAAACAGTTTCAGTTCCTGACCTTCTGTTCTACCTCTGCATCGTGTCATCCCAAGGCTATCTCCTTTTTGTGCTGGCCTTAATAACCATGCTTTGAAGTGTCACTAAGACCAACTAAATCTTCTTTAAAAGATGCACGGTTTATATAATTGTAAAATTCATTCTTCACATTTTTTCTGCATTCTATCAAATGTGAATCAGAGACAGGCTAACTAATCTGTCATGGTCTCCTCTTAAAAGCAGTTTGTCACTTCAAGTGTAGCATTTAACTTCCAGCGTATTAATTTCACATGCATCTGGATCTCTGGAATGACACCATGAACTAGACTGTAGGTTGTAACATCAGCAGTCCGCTCCTGAACAACTTGGAATGGGGACAATGTTTGGAATAACTTCAGTTGTCATAACTATACAGTTATGGACTAGAGCAGTGGGTTACTTCCTTGCTGGGCAAGATTTTAGCATAGGGTACATACTGTACCCTTCCTACCCTCCTTCTTATATAGCTTCTGCAGAATATTTCACTTTTGCTATGTATATCATCTAGCAAAAGCAGAACACCGTGTTGAGGCTCATGACAACAGCCAGTAAGGACTTCACAGGAAATCTTTTTGTGATGTGGGTGGAGGTAATGTGTTCTCATAGCAGAAAGCGGAAGCTCATATATAAAACTACCAGACCTGCAATATCCAGAGGATGCCCACTCCTCAAACTGTTGTGGTCAATGGAAAATTTCCAGTGACTTCAATGAGAGCAAGAATTTCTTCAAGAGTTTAATTATGCTATTTCTTAATATTTTCTCTTTTATTGCGCTGGGGTGGCACAACAGGAAATAACGCATATGATTCTGACCGATATTTATGTTCCTACTTCTAAAACATCAAATAAAAGGAAGTGAAATCAAGCCATTTAGACAAGCGCATTTCATATTTTTAAAAGGAAACAAAATGAGCCAAGTTCATCCTTAATGAAAGATGGTTAGATTCAGTGGAGTCTCACCAAGGAGGAATTTGACCCCATGTTTTCTTATTTCGGCTAGCATATACAGAATGCTTTTATTCAAGGAGGCGTTTGCAGCCCTATATAAACTGAAAGTGAAAATGGCTTTTCAAAGGATCACAGCAGAATGAAGGGCCTGTAGCTATTACTCTAGATCCACCAGGTTTAACTCTCAAAACAATGGTATCAGGCTGCAGTATCAGAATGTTTTTCCTAAGAACCCCTGAACAATAGTGCAAACTCTATTAAACAAACTTGCTACTAAGGGCTCTGGAGGACAAAAACAAAATGCAAACTACATGGATTTGATTGTAAAATACATTTTAAAACCCCTGGGGCCAGTCCATTGCTTATTGAAGTCATTTGGATTCCTTCCACTGCCTTCATAGTCATTATACCAGCCTTTATTCTTTTGGAGTGGCAGTTTATACAGATCTCTTTGCTAAAGAGCACCTGTTGCAAACCTCCTTCCCTTGGCATTCTGTTTGTTCATGTGGTCTTCAGACTGTACATTGAGAGCCATTATTCTGGAGATTGATGTGCTGTGTGACTGATATCCAGGAGGAATTCCAGGGATTTCTCAAGTGACCTCACCTGAGGACATTTGTCATGGGGTTTTCTACAAAAAAAGAATCTTTGAGCTGCATTTAGTTATAGGTTTTCAGAGTTCAATGTGCAGTGTGGGACTTAGAGGCTCATGCAAGCAAGGGAGTGCTCCTAATTCACTATGATCTCTGCCATACATGATCCTGTGGTTCTGTTAGTTATATTATTGTAAATTATTTTCAGTAAGAAATCTGAAGACAGGAAACTCAATCGTACATTATATTGTCTATGATTTAAGAAATTAATTGATCATATTTTGGGTGTGGGAGAAAGGGCTTATTTCTTTTAGTTGCATTTCATAACCCTCTTAGAGATGGCATCCTGAGAGTGAAGCCCTCTTTTTATCCTCAGTATGGGTATGTACAGCGTATTATGTCTCAACAGTGCAAACATCTATCCACTGCCCTGCTACTCCTCAATTCTAACCTGAAGGGACCAGGGCCACCCAGAGGATTCAGGGAGCCTGCGGCAAAGCAATTTTGGGGGCCCCTTCCATAAAAAAAAAGTTGCAATACTATAGAATACTATATTCTCGTGGGGGCCCCTGTGGGGCCCAGGGCCTGGGGAAAATTGCCCCACTTCCCCTCCCTACCGCCCCGGGGTAGCCCTGGAAGGGACCACTTCTTGTGGTATGAGGATTCGAGGTTTCCACATCAGTCCAATCTTGTCTCCTCTGACTAAATGACCAAAAAAGGTGTCAGTATTAGTGGTTTTTGTGTTGGGCACTTACTTGTCTTCTAGAAATTAATCTGAAACCACAAACTCACTCCAGCCAACAGTGTTCAGTTAATAAGTGTTTTGACTCTCTACCCCATT
The DNA here is from genome assembly GCF_020497125.1 of Mauremys mutica. Taxonomy (NCBI): domain Eukaryota; kingdom Metazoa; phylum Chordata; order Testudines; family Geoemydidae; genus Mauremys; species Mauremys mutica. Next base: position 201,095,552 of record NC_059072.1, on the reverse strand, counting down.
AGATCGAGCCACCCAGACTCTTATGATTTGGAGATTCTTGCTCCTCTTGTTTTGCATTCTGGAGCTGAGTCCCATACTGCATTCCACATTTAGGGTCTAGCAAATTAAGGACCATTGGTACACCTTGAGCAAGGGGAGAGCCTCAGGATACAGGTCCAACTTTCACTGCTCAAATGGAATGTTCACCGAATCTACATCAAGAATAAAAATGCTTTAAGAATAGAAATAATAGTAATAGTAAAAATTAAGGAGGGAAATGAGAGAGTTCTACTGCCATGATTTATTTTTAAAGCTATTGCACCTTGCCCATACATTTGAGTGATACCAAACAGTCATCACCCTCTCAGTGATTGCTAGGAATAAGGCCACCCATTAATTAGATAGATGGATATACTCCATGGTCACAATTTTCAAAAGCAACTACTGATTTTGAGTGTATCAGCCTTTGGGTACCCATCTTGAGCCACCTCAAAGGGGCCTGATCTCGGAAAGTGCTGAGCACCACCCTTCTGAAAATCAGGCCTTTTTGTTATGGCCCAAAATGAACACCCAAAATTGCTAGTCACTTTTGAAATTCTTGGCCTTCAAATCTGTAGAAAACTTCCTAATTAAAACAGTATTTCCATACAAGCAAGGGAGCGCTCTGAATTTCACTGATCTCTGTTGTACATGAACCTGTGGTTTTGTTAGTTATATTATTAATTATTTTCAATAAGAAATCCCAAGACATGAAACTCAAATCATAGAAAATATAATTTATGATCAAGAAATTAATTTAATATAAGCTGGGGTGTGGGAGAAAGGACCAAAACGCCATGGTGCTTTTTTCAAAGCTGTACCAAATACACAGGGTTCAATCTATATGGATACAAAAACCAGCCTTTTCATAGTTATCTTTTGTGCTGTCATCATTTATAAGTCATGCAGCAGGAAGAAGAGGATCCTGATTTGATATTGTGAGGAAAGATTTCCTCATGGTTTCCAGAGTTGCTGCGGGGGTGGGGGGGAAATCACAGGTATTAGAGTCAAATTCTGTTCCCAATTGCTCCAGGGTAACTCAATTAAAACAGTGGATTTGCTCTATGTCTACGTGCTGTATGTGAGGGTAAAATTTGACCTGGTAGGTGGAAAGTGACTCAGTAGTTGTAAATTATGATTCAAGGGTATTTTTCCTCCCCCTAAAGATTTTATTTTCAGGTTCCCTTTCACTCTTGTGTCTGCATTTTGAATGCTCAGCACTCTCTTCTGCTTGTAGGGAACCTTGTTCCTCTCTGTACATTGGCCAATGCATGATCAGCTTTTTAAGTGACAAGAAGGGCACTTTTTTACTGATGATGGGACATCTCAACCATGTGGTATCCCATCCACCTATTCAAAATGCAGTTTTCTGTCAGGATTAAAGCTTAAACTAACTTCATGTTAAGGGAAACTCTCATAATGAAGTGTTCCATTTACTTCATCATATTGCCAAGTACTGTGCTGCACAGTGTAAGGCAAACTGCATGGCACATGTATACCACAGTGAAGAAAAGGAAAGAAATGATTACATTGATTTCTGTAGTGCACATTGCCATAGTGTCTGGGACATCAGATAAGGAGTTGCTGGCTGCATTGGGAGTGTGAGGTCAGGGTCTAATCTTCTGCATGTAAAGCAAGGCTAGTAACCTCTATGCTACTGAGCTACCTGCCTAAACACTGTTCTATTCTAAATTAATTAATCTACCTCACATAGTACATGGTGGTATTTTGGGGAGAGAGGACGGTAGGTTCTAGAAAAGAGGCAAAATCTCATTCTGCTTAAGAATCATATAATATCAGGGTTAGAAGGGACCTCAGGAAGTCATCTAGTCCAACCCCCTGCTCAAAGCAGGCCTAATCCCTAGACAGATTTTTACCCCAGTTCCCTAAATGGCCCCTGTAAGGGACTGAACTCACAATCTTGGGTTTAGCAGGCTAATGCACAAACCACTGAGCTATCCCTCCTCCCCAAAAAGAGTCTGATGACTAGCTATATGCCTGATCCAACACCCCTTAGAAGTCTGTGGAAGGACTCTGACTTTAGTGAGGATTGGATTAGGCCCAATAATGTCAGTCAATGGGTGTCAGTGTATTTAGAGTCCATTCTGATTTGGAGCCTGTAAAGTACAGATGAAACCCTTGAGGAAATACAGGTAATGGCACTATACTGGCTATACTAGCGTTTGCTGTAAACAAAGTGAAAGGGCATTATTTTCTCTGCCAGAGCCCTTACTGGGGGCCAGCAAAAAGTTAGTAGCAGATGGAATAGTAAATTATTATGTGTTTGACTACAAAGGAAACTCAAACCTTTTCTTGCAGGATGTGCCCAGTTCACAGCTGCCATCCGCTTCAATTTAGCACATCTCCAAACCTGCAATTAACTCTCTTGAGCGTTTCACTTTGTGGAAAAGGAGCAAACGCAGACAATGCCATAAGGAGTGCACATGGAAGAAAAAGCAGGCAAATCCAGCATGGAAAACAAGGTAAATGATCCCTTTAACCATTCTTTCCTTTTGTTAAGCTAGTCCCCAGCAATCCAATCATGGCATTAAACCCTTCCTTTAAAAGAACTGTGATAATAACTTTTTGCAGTGGTTCCAGGCAATTAGGCACTGACACACTCTTTCATCTTAAGTCTACTTGAATGACAGCATTCCTCTGATTTATTTAGCAATAAAGGTTCACTTATGTGCTATCAGGTAAATTTTTTCATGAAGGTCTGGCATATCACTCAACCTCCTCCCCAACAGTCACCTCCACTCCACTGTATGTGAAACACAGCTGCTAAGGCCCTCTTCCTTGGCCATTACTCTGACCTCATCCCTGGTTTCCCACTTTCTGCTGCATCAAAGTCAAGTTTTGTGTCCTCAGCTTCAAGACTCTTCATGACTTTTCCCTTCTCTGCTCTTGTCTCTTTATCATGGTGCCCACTTCCTACTATAGAAATAATACCAGCTTCAATCCGCTGATTACCAACTTCTCCCACAGCCATCTTGGAACTTTCTTCAATGCTGCCTGTGCATAGAACATCCTCCCTGAACTAGTGCATAAGGCCTTCCTTTTCTCCCTTTGAATCCCTCACCAACACCAATTTCTACCCCAGTGCCTATGTGAAATTTGCCCTCTAACAATGGCTAGGTAGAAGGCCAATTAGGGTTGTTAAGTGTGAAAGTTTTGAAAGGCACTTACCCGAGTTAGGTGCCCAGTTCCCAATGAAATTCACTGGATATGTTTGAAAATTTTACCCTGATAAATCCATTTTTTAAAATTCCCCCACAGCCTTTATATGCTGCTTGTCTTTGCGAGTTCTTTTGGAGCAGGGACTTTTTATTATGTGCACATACAGTGTCTAGCACAGTCAGGCCTTTCTCCTTAGTCTGGGGATTGTAGGCACTCTCACAATCAAAATAATATAGTACAACTTCCAACCACTATATATTTAGATATTTTTAAGCTGCCCATCACCATTTTATCTGGTTGCATTTGACTAGTCATCAAAATGGAGTTCATTCTTAGCTGGGCAAGATCCCAATCTGTGGGTAATAAAAAAAAATGTACTAAGGAGGAGAAACTTAACTGTGTTGGTTTGGGCAGTTGGGGCATTATGGAAAGGCAAAAAACAGAAATAGTACAAAGACATCAATAGTAGTGAACATGCTAAGGAGACAAGTCATTCTAGTGCTGGACTGGGAGCTGGCAAAGTTCTTTCCCTATCGTATTTCAACAATTATGGATCCATTGCTGTTGTACTAAACTTCTCACAGTGATGGAGATAGCTCTTAACTGTTACAAGCATTTCTGCCTGATAAGTAAAGTAAGATTGTTCCTATGATCATCTCCTATGAAAAGTGGCTGCTGAGCAATGCTGTCTGAACATGTAGTGGATATCTAATGTGAAGGGTTTTTACAATGTTAATGAATAATTTGGATGGTTATCTACTTTTAATTTTTATTAAACAGCTGTAGTTTAATTATTTTTATGTTTATTGATTAGTGATGGAGGGAGCTTTAATTATTGAAAATTATGCCTTTAAAAAGGTGTTCAAAACACAAAAGCAAATAATTCTGATAATTAGGAAATGTCATTTATTTGATAAAATTTAACCCCCAAAATGATCTGCCAGTTATAAAATTCATATGTCTATTAGTAGCCTGCTAGCTGTCAAGGGAAGGAGAAAACTTAGGGGATAGGTGTTTATATATAAACATACAGGTGCCCATTGGAAGTGGTCAACATATTTCAATTGGTTTTTTTTTTAAGGAAGGTTAATTTTTTGGAAATTTTCTGTTTCTCCCTCACCCCCAATCTCTCCTCAAAAAGAAAAAAAATGTTATTTTTCTCCTCTCCTCATTCTCACCCTTTTTCAGTGGCAATATGGGGAAAAAAGAAAAAGCAGAAAGTGTGAATTGAGAGAGATGAGGGAATAAATGAAAACTCCAAAGCCAGAAAAATGAAAAATTTTGAAAGAGAAAATTTTCAAATGAAAGAAGTCTTTCCTTTTCAAAACCTACAGAATGAAAATTATTTCACAATGTTGGACATTTCTCATGAAAACTCTTAATTTTTAACCAGTCCTAGCAGTTCAGGACTACGGTGCATAAAAATGTGCAGTAAGCTTTACTGAGCCACTTACCATCCTAGATGAGAGCCAGATGGCCTGCTCCTCCCACACTTGCGCAAGTCACTAGTAACTCTTGTATGTTGAAGCATGCCCTGAAAAGTTTATTTATGCATCAACATGCTATGGGATCAATTTTCTGTTTCATATTTCATGCTTTGCAACGTTATATGGCTTTTCCAGGTTACTATGGCCCATTGACATGTTTAGCCATTCAGATAATTCAATAACAAAATTCTGACTTAAGGTTTCTAATGCTTTAACTCAATGGCATCTGGCTTATAAGCATGATGAGGTTTAGTGTTTACACTGGTGGCTTTTCCATTTAAAAGTCAGAAGAAATCTACAGGTCTCATTCTAATATTGTGCTGGGTGGGAGAGGACTAAGAGAAAAGCCAGAACATTTAAGTCTTTATATCTCCTTCCAGCAAAAAGGTAGACAAATGTGAGTTTAAAAGGATAAAATGTCTCAAAAGCAGCAGATGTGAGCAGCTTCTCATCAGTCCTATCTTCCACCCCATCCACCTTCCCTTCGCAAAATCCAAAGGAAGCCTTGCCACATGATAGTGGGGCTGGAAGAAGTCATGTTAGGGTGCACTGTCCATTCCTTGCAGACAGCTGGGGGAGAGGGCATGATGTCCAGGCATAATAGGGACAGAAGGTGGCAGCATGTCTTCTTAGACAACTCTGTCACCGGGTGTAAGGGAATCTGAAAAACAGAATGGAAAGGCTTCCTTAAGTATGGTTCAGAATTTTCACAGAAGCATGTGCTTTTAGGAACATAAGACGTAAACCAGAAGTGAGCCCCAGGGAGGCTGAGTCCAGCCCTCTACCATCACAAGCAACCCCCTCATACAATTGCACTCAAAACTTTGTCTAGCACAGGGGCATAGACACAGGTGGGCCTGGGTGGGCCACAGCCATACATAGCATCCAGGCCTACTAAAATAGGGGCTGGAGCCCCCTGAATCCACAGGCTGGGAAGGGGTGAGAGTCATCCCAGGAGGGGTGTGTGCCAGAGGGCGGGTCTGGGTGGAGCTAGTGCTGGGGCTGGAGACTGGGGCAGCAGCATGTGGCACTGGCAGGAGAGGGACACAGCCAGCCATGTGGACGGACACCAAGCCAAAGTCAGTCGAAGCTCAAGCCCCGGTGGGGCCTCCCTCTCCCCTATGGTGCGCCCTGCAGCCTATGTGCCCTGGGCAACCTCATCTTCTGGTGCCTGCTGAGTAGTAAGGGTTGGCTGGGGAGAGGTGCACCCTGATCCCTCCTGTTCCCCTGCCCCTTGTCATTGCCCGCCCACCTGAAAGTCGAGGCCCAACCAGTTTTCCTGTCCTGGCTATGCCAGTGGTCCAGCTCTCTCCTCAGACTAATTAAATACTGTAGTTTGCCCTGACAGCTCCTGGCTGTTCCAGAACCTCACCCCTCTGGTAGTTAAAACCTTCCAATTTCCAGCCTGAATTTGTTCATGGCCAGCTTATATCCACTTGTTCTTGGTGCTGACACCATCCATTAGCTTAAGTAGCACTTCACCCTCTCTCTGTTGTTTACCCTCCTCATGTATTTATAGACAGCAATCCCCTCCCATCCCATCCTTCTTTTTGCTAGACTAAACAAGCCAAGCTCTTCCAGTCTCCTCTCATAGGATAGGCCCTCCATTCCCCTAAACATGCTCGTCTCTGTACTTGCTCCTGTTTAAATTAATCTTTCTTGAATGTGGGTGATCAGAGTTGTACACAATATTCCAAATAGGGTCTTACTAATGTCTTGTACAATTACAGTAATATTTCTCTATCTCTACTGGAAATGCCTCGCCTGACACATCCTAAGATCACATTTTTTACAGACATATCACATTGGTGGCTCATAATCACCCTGTGATGGACCCACACACCCAGGTCTCTCTCCTCCTCTGTCGCTTCCAACTGATGAGCACCCAGCTTGTAGCAGAAATTCTTATGATTAGACCTTAAATGGATGACTTCGCACTTTGTACTATTGAATTTCATCCCATTTCTATCACGCCCTAGTCTTCAAGGTCATCCAGCTCTTCCAGTGTAATATTCCAATCCTCCTCTGTACTGACAATGCCTCCCAACTTTGTATCACCAGCACATTTCACTAGCCCGCTCCTGCTTTTTGTGCCAAGGTTATTAATAAAATTATTGAATAAAATTAGTCCCAAAACCAGTCCTTGAGGAACTCCATGGGTAATCTCTCTCCAGTTCGATAATTCATCTTTCAGCACAACTTGTTGCCTTCCCCCTCCTGTTAGCCAGTTCCTTCTCCATCTTACAATTTTTATACTGATCCCCATCTTCTCTAATGTAACTAATAATTTCCCATGTGCCATGTGGTACTGTCATATGCTTTACTGAAATCCACATCTATTAGATCTACTGCATTTCTCTTATCTAAAAAATCAGTTATTTTCTTAAAGAAGGAAATCTGGTTAGTTTGGCATGAGCTACTTTTGATAAACCCTTTACATTACATCCCCTTTACCATTTACCTCTATGGATTTACTTGTTCTTTCCTTCACAATTTGGTCTAAAGCCTTGCAAAATGCTGAGGTCAGACTGAGAAGTCTGTAATTGCCTGGATCACTTTTTCACCCTTTTTTAAACATAGGTCCAATGTTAGTTATTCTCCAGTCATATGGTACTACCCCCAAATAGGTAGATTATTTAAAAAATCCTTGCTACTGGATTAGCAATCTCATGTGCCACTTCCTTCAATTTTCTGGGATGGAAATGATCTGGTCCCTCCAAACTGAGAGCATTAAACTCTTTAAGATTTTCTTCCACCTCAGATGTGGCAACTTCCATTTCTAGACATGCATTTCTATCAGGCATACTGCCTTCATGCACATGGTCCATATTTATCAACCTTATTGAAAACTGAGGCACAATATTTATTTAGTTTTGGGCCATACCTGGATTACCTTTAAACTCATCCACGCCACATAGCAGCCCAACCTCACCCTTCCTTATTCTCTTTTTATTTATATAACTTTAAAAAACCTCCTATTTATTTTAATTTCCTTTGCAAGAGCTAATTCAGCTCGACTTTTAACAGTTCTCACTTTAGTCCTATATTTTCTAACCTCCATGGTGTAGTTTCCTTTTCTGATCAAGCCCTTTTTCCATTCTGTGTAGGCTCTCTGCTTATTCCTAATGACCTTTTTGAGGTGGTTATTCATGCAGCTTGGTCTGAAGCCTTTCCCTACTTATTTATACTTCTCTGTGTTGAGCCAAACCTTACTGAGGGTTGCCCATGACTAGTTAGCACACCAAGTATCACACATCTGAGAGCATGGGCCCTTGCTTTTCACGGTAGCAACAGGATGTGTCTAATATGCAGACTATACCCAAGGGCCCAATAAGTGGTACTGAATTAGATGTATGTTGTGTGTCTGGAAGACCTCAAGGGATTAAAGTGATTCTAAATTGAAAGAAGGGTGAAAACTGAGAGCCTGGCGTCACTGGAGAAAAGAAACCCTTTTGTTTATGTACAACTGGTCACTTGTAGGGCAGATGGAAAAATGTGGGGCTCCCTACATTGTTGTGTCAAACCTCAAACTGAAAACCTGACCTTGAGACTCCTCCTGAGATAGACCAGTGTAATCCCCAAATCATTCTGCCTTGGGTATCTCAGCAGCCTCTGACTTTCTGCAGCTGGGTGATGATTTGCCATTGGTTACTATGCTCTTCAAGGAAACAAATAGTTTCAACATAGAGATTGGGCACTCTAAGGCTAAGTCTACACAGGGATAAAAAGCCCACAGCTGTCTCGGGTCATCTTACAGGGCTCTGGCTCCAGGCTGAAAATTGCTGTGTAGATGTTCTGGCCCCACAAGCCTGAGTTAGCTGACCCAGGATAGGTTCTTTTTTCCTTGTGTAGATGTACCCTAAGAGAAAAATACTGTTGATGTGGGCATTTTCACATATCCACATAATTTATCTAATGAGGTCATGTTCCTAATTTAGCCGTTGAATGAAATTCTCAAAGCAAAAAGGATTTGCCCTTAAAAATATCAACTGTTAGTTTCACCCTGTGACTTCTTTACTTTTTCAAAATTTGGAAACACCACCGGAGTTTGAAGAGGACATGTTCACCTTTAACTTAGAGTCAGATTTCATAGTATTCAGACATGTACAATGTCGAGACCTATTTACTTGAAGTCATGTTCCAGCTAATGACTCTAGCTAATGAGGTCATGTTCCTCAGTCAACGGTGGGAAATAAATTCTTTAACATCACTAGACCTTTGACCCCTGCCCAATACACCATATACCAAATTAAACAAATGACTAGTGGCACATTAATTTGCTCTTTCATAGTGTCATGTGGCCACTTGACAATTTGCTTCATGATGTGTCAGTTTCCAGAATTAAGTATGATATTACCTAAATATTAAAAAGCTGTTATTAGAAAGCAAAGGACTCCAGATAATAGTAATCTGATTGTTATGCAGAACTTTATTTAGAAGAGCCAGAGTCCAGATTTAAAAAATCTAGCAGAGACCAATTTTAATTAGAATGCAGTGACCATAGTAGTATTTTCATAAACTCCTTGGGGCAGGGATTGTCATTGTGAGAAATTCTTCAGCATCTTCCTTTCTTTTGTACATTGCCAGATAACCTGGCAATAAATAATGACATATATAACTATAATTATAACATTTCCATTACGTTTTACCTAACGCCACTACAGAATCATACCTCAACACATTCGGTATTTCTGCTAAGAACTGCCAGGTGTAACCCATCTTTGTAATGGAGAGCTTCCTTAACTAGCATAACAAAGGCCTAGGAATATAGTAGTTAATTCTTCAACTTAAGTTTAGAATGGACCTGAGAAACAACACTCAAGTCTGAGTTCCAGTGTGCTGTTCTATGATCCCTTTCCCTAAAGTTCAAAATGTGTGGATGTTAACAAAGCATTTTCAGATGCTGTGTTTTGTAGCAGAGTAGAAACTGCAGTGGCAGGATACATGTTGAAACACTCTGTTTTTTCTCTTGCGTCATCTGCAGTAATTCTGAGGTGTTAAAACCAGCCCAGTTGTTGCTTCTCACATAGCATAGTTATGCCATGGCTGGCGTGGCAAATGACTGAGGTGAAGGCATTAACATAGCTAACATTCAGCATGCAGTGGCACTTTGTCCCTCATGCTATGCCCACAGCCCTGCTGACCATTATAGCAAATGCTACGGCTGTCTGAGTATCTAGCTGCCTGGGTGTTTGTGAGCTTTCCCATCCCTGTGATTATTAGAACAAGGGAAATAAAAAGTGGCTTTAGTTATACCTTAAGACTGGAATCATTGCTGCATTTTATAGCATTGAGTTACTAGGGCTCCTTGTGGAAGCTTCTCTTACTTGGTGATCTAGACAATGGGATAGAAGCAAGAGCCAGGCAAAGTGGACAAAACTGATTTTTTTCCACTTTCTGTAAAAGTAAGTTGGTCCAAGCACTGCCCTCCACAGCCCTTCAGAATTTCCATACATTGATTTCACTAGAAAAGTATGTATCCTCTTGGTAAGAACTTCCTAAAAGAAATGCACATCCTATTTTTAAATGACTTTATCAAATAGAACTGAGCTAATAAGTCATAACAAATAACTTATTCAACCAATTTTGCCTTGAATCTTGCATGTCCTTTGCATGCCTGTGAACAGACTGTGGCTTTCTTGTGTTCCTTATCAAAATAAGAATTTAAAATGTATTTTTTGTGGCTTGTTTGGCCAAATTGTGAGGTGTGTTGCTGTGTATGATTCGCTGAATGAGCCACATGATACTGTTTCTGTTGTCTAATTAGCTGAGCTTAATTCTCACAACCAGGTTTCTGGAGAAAAGGCTTGTAGAAAATGAATTTGGAATTTGCTTTTCATGAGTGTTCAGATGGGTAAGCGTAAACCTCATTTTCCAATGGGCATTCACAAAGTAAAACCTATTTGCATGAGTGTTCATAGAAAAGGAACACAAAAAAGGAGGAAATATCGGAAATATGAAAGTGAATTTGTTTAAAAAAATTAGGATAGATGCTGGAAGTCAGGGTGCTGGGAGTACAGCAGCACCCTCTGGCTAATGTGGTTTCCATCATAGACAGGGTTTACCTTACAGTTTGATACAATGGCTTTCAGCACCCCCACTATAAAAATTGTTCCAGCGCCACTGAAAATTACAACAAATATTGGAGGAAGTATTTCTGCATTATTCATCTAGCTCTATTATCAAGTAATTTAGACTCTCAATATTTGGCCAACCTTTTTGATTAATGGATTATAGAGGGGGAAAATACCTAGCGTCCACATCCCAATCCCAATGTTCTTGTAGGACCCTTCTGAGCTCCCTCTGCTGGTTCAGACATAGCAATTACCAACCTGATGCTGTTCCCAGCTCTGTGTTGGGACTTGTATCATCAGTCACACTCAATCACCAAGCAAGGAAATAGGCCGACAGCACCATGTAAATTGCAGCTGCTTTAGAAACACAAGAGATAAGTCAACGTTAGCCAAATGGAAAGGACAAAGTCAAGGAGGGGAAGAGATTTTATTTTCACACAACAAAATTAGTCTAGGGAAAAAGCCAAAAGTATTGAAAGTATGGGTTTGTTATTATGTAATGGGGATATGATTCAGGTGGGGGAATCCTTATTCCTGTGTGGAGCTCCATGGATGTCAGAGGGGCTCTGTGGTTTTAGAGTCTGTGTGCATGAGTCCAATTGCAGTACTGTGGACTTAGATTGTCAGCTCTTCAGGGGAGGGACTTTGTGTTCCTTTGTGTTTGTGCAGCACCCAGTTCAATGAGCCGTGATCCAAATAGGGGTCTCCTGTAACTACTGCAATACAAATAATAGCAACATAGCACATGTGTACTACTTTTTCTTCAGGCTACACTTTTAACTGTATTTGTCACATTGCATGTGCAGGACAATACTCTTTCTGATCTGCTGTGTGAATTGGTTCATTTCCTCTATTGTTACTGGTTCCTTGGCAAATGTTTAATAGCTTAAAAAACCTGTTGAGCTCCAGGCTTCTGTACAGGTGTGAGGTATCATATTGATTTGCATTGAAGTGCAAAAAGGTAGTTGTCCAGTATTCAGAAGAGGGGAGAAAGGAGACAATAGCTGGCATAACAGTTACTTCATTGTTCTGAAATAAGTAGCTTTTTTTTTCTCTGTAGTGCTCTGACCAGAGGCAGACCAGCATGGGCTGGGCTATTCTGTTTGTAAAGGAGCTCCACTGTTTTAGACAGAAATTTAGAATGTTGTGTTCTTTGATCAATCTCTTATTCACTATATACTAAAAACTGATGAGTCTTTACTCAGTTTTCACTGAGGTCAATGGGAGCTATGCCTGGGAAGGACTGCAGGATCTGGTCCTTTGGCAGGAACTTACAATGATACCAGTCTTTGTTGCCAGCTTATACAGACTGACTTCCTTCAAGTCCTTTGTTACAGATTCTATAGGTTGAAATTCATAATTTCTTCTTTTAATTTTTACACTGCAGATTTATATCCATTTATATTCTTCTTCATCAGCTAGTGGATTTTTCCTACAGCTGATTCCTAAGGTTTTAAATGATGACATATGCATCCTCCTTTAGCAGCCGACTAATACCAGGGTTTGAATTACTATTGAATAAGCAGCAATGAAATCTCTATCAAAATAATCGGTAGTTCCAAAAACCACAAACAACAAAACAAGCAGAGTTGTACTAAATCAGCAAGACCATTTGCAGAATGAGGGGCAGTGAGTCACTTTTTTCCCCCTCTCTCTGCAAAATCTACTCTGTTTCTTTTCTCAGCATAGGGGAGGGCAGGTGGAGTGGGTAGGGCATTGCTTAGAAAGTTTTGTGTTTTTTTTTTTAAGTCGACATCACTCAAATCATGTGATCAGCACAGACCAATTGAGACAGGTTGTGGAAAGGGGAACAGTTAAATTTGTAATTTTGGTTGTGTGAAACACTTCTTTGGGCCTCATAAACAACCACAGAACCACAAGTTGGGTACAGAGGCAGTCACACAAGAGCGGGTCCGGGATATTGGTCAGCAGACAGGGCAAATCGTTTTGACTGCAAACCACAGAGTTTCGTAGAGTGGTAAGCATCATCAAACCACAACTGATCCGCTATTTTTTTTTAACAATTTCAGTGTTTGTTTTAGAAAAAGAATCTTATTATCTGGCTTATGTTGCTTCAAAGGCATTAAGATAAAATAGAAAGCAATGGCCAGGAGGAGGGTTATAACAATGACCATTCTTACTTTTTCACTTCCCAAGGTGAAAGAAATCATATATTCCCCCACTTTAAAGAGAGAGTAAGTTTTAAAGAGGAAACTATGGCTTCAAACAGCGTATTTGAGTCATTTCCTTCTTACCAGCAGTGCTTCATGAGAGGTAAGTGCTATTCAGTGCTGTTAAATATACTTTGGACTGTCCTATGTTTAAGAAAATGCATGTTTGTTGCACAGTTCAGGAAATGCTTACAATATATAGTTTTCCACTTCTGTTTTCTTTGAAAAATTCTTACTGAAGCTAATGTCTGAGGTTATTGGTTTATTAGCTCATTATTTGTCAATTCTTTAGCGATATTATTATAATTCACTTAAGCTGTTCAAATAGTCATGGCATCCTCACAAATTTTCCTTTTGTAAATCCAAGCATGTTATACTATTCATATGAGTTACACACACTACAATAGCAGTAGCATCAACCTTTTTGGTTCTTTTGGCAGAATCATTGCTTTTGAGCTACAGCCATTAAAAATAACAGCCAACAAACGGTATTCTACACATATCACAGACTAAAACGAGCACAGTACTGAATGAAGAGCAAGCTCATACGTACAGCCAGCAGAGCGTGATGCTGTCTCATTTTTGCTACTTTGTCAGTCTGGGTAAAGGAAGAAGCATGTTCACTGGAAACAAGTAAGAAAAGCTCAGAAACTTGCTTAAAGGTAGTTGCAACTCACATAGCCCAGGCGAAGAAGAGGATCAGTACATTTAGTGTTGCTTTTGATGCCGTGTCACTCTCTGATGATTCTAAATTATTGGCTGAAGCCATACCACATCCTCTGAGGAGGGGAAAAAAATTAAACTGCAATATCCAGAGAAGTCTGACTTTTCCAGACAGTGACAAAGAAGTTTCACAAGCCTGGTCTAATAATCTCACAGCCCTCGGTAGATCAGATGCTTTAATCATTAGTTATTCATATTAGTAAGCAAGTGGACTAGTGTGAGAAATGTCTCTGTATTCTTGCAGCTAGCCCCCTAAATAGCCTGATACAACTGAACTCTTTCCCCTAAACACCAGTCTTCTGACTGTTTCAAGCCATGTGTGCAGGGACATGCATATTCAGTTTGTAATGAATGCAAAACCATACAGAGATCACTCATCGATTTGGCGGTGGTGCTGTGGGAGAATAACATTTTATAACTCTTCAATTACAGAAAGTTTCCCGGCCTCAGTGGTGTCAGCGTGAGTCATTAGTTATTCATATTAATAAGCAAGCTGTGGAATGCGGAAGGCTTGTCAGCTGCCTTGTCACAACCAGCTACATTGCAAGCACCCTGTTGCTGCTGCAGCTTGGGGCCCCTTTGATTTGAAAACAGGGTTAATGTACAGAAGAAAAATGTCATCGCCACTCTCTTTTTACCCTGCAAATGAAAGGTTTTAAGTACATTTCTACTGGCATCAGAGGAGTTTTCAATCATGATGAGCTGTATGAGTCACACATTCTTACAGCATCTTCTAGCCTGTGCAGCAGAGATACTGGAGCTCTAGCAAGAAGTTGCTAACTGCTCCCCTGGCTCCCTCTGAACTAGCATTTCCTTTGGGCTACTAATAAGCAAAGGAAGCAATATTGGTAGAATAACAAGAAGGATCTTCCTGCATTTAGTCAGCTTTTTTTTTTAACTCACCCAAATGTTTGTTTGCTATTTTATCTGCAGTACAGGAAGACTTATTAAGGAAATTTTGTTCATTTGATAAGGTAATAAAGAGTGAACCCTGTGGGGCAGTGCTTGAAGTACTAATGCCCAGCCAGCCTGTAGCAGAGTTCTGGAGACAACAGGAGCTGTACCGTGGCACCATATTTAAGTAGTGTCAGGGAAGCTTGTAAAACACTAAAGACCAAGGGCCAAATTCTTTGCAGGCATGAATTGCTGAAGCTCCATGACAGGCAGTGGAGCTGTGTGAGTTTACACTAGCAGAGAATTTAGCTCCAACAAATTGTGTGCATGGCAAGAGTGTCCAACTGTATTATTATTCATTATTTATCTTATCGTAGCCCCTAGGACACCAGTCTGGGACCAGGACCCCATTGTTCTAGATGTTGCATGGACTCGGCTATTCTGATATATATCCAGAGTAAGTGAGATCAAAATGGCCCACTAACTGTACGTTAGGAAAGTTTGGGCAACAGTTCTTCAGTTGAGTTAGAAAGTGAATGTTTCATAATCACCAAAGAATAAAGCATTTAAACATGAAAGCCTATGAGAGTTTCCCAAACATGCTTTTTTTGCTTCTTCCTCTTCTTAAATGAACTTCAGACAATTTAAAATACTTAACAAAAGTGCTGTTTAGGGCCTCGGGGCAAGAAAAATAATCATTCCTCTGGACGAATTGTTCTCACCCATATTTCTCAATAGTGTTTACACAGACTAGTCATTAAAAATGTCCAAAATGGTCTTTTTTTTCCCGCCAAAATTTATTGCACTTTCTCTCTTAAGTGAAATTATGAGGTAAAAGGGAAAATAACAAGTTGTTTTCTGCCATGAATTTACTTTATCAGTCCATGCAGTCCTCTCAGAAGGAAATCCATAACTCTTTTTTAGCGTGATACTATGTGAAAATTGGGAAAAAAAGAGGGGAGTGGGGAAGCAAAACAATTGTTTCACCGTCTGTGAACAGTGACAGACGTAGAAAGCCTGACATATTAATTTAATGTGGTACACCACAAAGGATATGGCCCTTTTTCTATCGCACCACACCAGGTCCTCCCTTGTGCCACTAGGTAAAGAAATGAAGATTGTATTGAAACTTCTGCTGGAGCATCATGCATGCTGAACACATTAAAATGTTTGTCAGGACTACTTCTAATGAGTGCCTTATTTTCCTAGTTGTATGATTTCAATGCAAGTTTGGGGTGGATGGCAGGATTATAAGGAAAGAGTACTCTTAAGAGTCTTGCTAAACTGCAGCCAGCAGAAAGCACTCAACCCATCTTTCTGTTGAATATGGGATTATATCATCAAGGCTCTTATGTTGTAGTCTGTGTCTGATCTGTTCTTCCTGTGTAACCCCCTATTATTGTGAAGGTTTTCTCACTGCTAGAAACATCCCATGGAGGTTATATCAATGAGATTGCAGCAATGATATTTTTGAAGCAGAGAGAACATGAAAACCAATTCCCTCAGAATTTCTTGTGGTTAAATAATGTATAAAATAGGGATTTTAAAGCTGTTTCCTTGCATTCTTGCAATAAAAAAAAAAGTTACTATTCCCTAATGCGGCCTAATAATTTTGCCTGTTATGAAAAAGAGAATCACAAGTCTTGTTGTAGGGGTTTTTAGGGAGATGCATGTAGCATGGAATATTTTGGAAGTGTAGGTTATATCTCCTCATCTTCCCTTTGTTGTGAGGTCTGGCTAGTTATTTCCATATATGGAAGAGGTTGCTTCTGGATTTTGTCTCTTTGTTTTTTAATTAAGGCACTTAAAGCTTGTGGGTAGGTGCAATTCTCTTAGAAAAGTACATGACTTGCTGCTGTCTTATTACTTATAATTTTTATTATGGTAGTGTCCAGATTGGGACCCTTTTATTCTGAGTAATGTACAAAAACCTTACTGGCCTTGCTCTAAATAGTTTTCAGCCAAGGCCCAGCTCTTGAAAACACTTACGCATGTGCTTATCTTTGCTCATTAAAGTCCATAGCTCTGACTTGTCCTGCAGTTGGATCCAGGAAGTGAGTAGTTCTCCTCGAGTCAAAAGAGTCTGTCTAATCAGAAATTCTCTATTATCTGAGTCTAGATTATGCATATCCCCTGGTTATGATTCACTCAATAGCTTCTCTTGTTAGAGAGTATGAGACTTCCTTTCATCTCAATATTTGTCTCTAAAATATTTTGGACTAATGGTGGTATAATATGTCCTCCAACACCTATCATAAAGGCAGGTTACCTGAATAGCTTTCTTGATATCCCTCTTTGAATCTAGATGTTGAATGATATATGTGGCATGGCTTATACTTAGCAGTGTAAATAAACACACTCATTGACTGCAGTCAAGGGTACTAATCATGGTAATAATCACCATCCTTATTGGTGTTTCCATGATCGGACTTTTAGTTCTAACATAGTTTTGGTGCATGTATACATTTGGGGATTGTGCATTTGTGAGAATATCTACATGCAAAGTTGATTTCCAGTATGAAGCATCCAATACTGTAACAAACATTTCCTGTAAGCATGGCAAAGAAAGAAAGAAAGAAAGAAAGAAAGAAAGAAAGAAAGAAAGAAAGAAAGAAAGAAAGAACTCTGATGATGGATGGCATAGCATCCAACCCACAAAGTAGTTATGGACTTCAGAGACAATCTGCTGATATTTGGGGCCTCTTAAGTGTTAAGATGTGTTTCCCATTCCAAATTCTGCTCCCTTCCCAAATGCTGATCACTGCATGGCTCATCTGTGGGGGTGTTGATCCTTAGAGAATTTTCAGAAGGGAAAGAAATAAATGAAGACAGTTGATGATATCAGCCCACTAGAACCCAGTACATTATTCAGAGGATTCATATATTGTAAATATTGGGAATATCTCTGTAGAAAAGGCATTTTTTCCTCTGAGAGATATACAGCATCTGATTTTAAATTAATATTAATTTGGAAAACTCTATTCCTCCTTTTGCCCAGGTCAGTGACTTTTTTTAAGGGTGAGTAAAACAACTGTATATTTTCAAAATAGAAAAAAAACACATTGCCACTGAGTGGTGATGAGAGGTAAAGACAGTTTCTGTTCTTTGCAGACTGTCAGAGCTGTAACACAAAGTTAATGGGTGTGAGTACTACAGGGTTAGTAGTCTATCTTGTGAAAAGGAAGTTGAGCTAAAGAATCTCATAAAAACC
The DNA here is from genome assembly GCF_020497125.1 of Mauremys mutica. Taxonomy (NCBI): domain Eukaryota; kingdom Metazoa; phylum Chordata; order Testudines; family Geoemydidae; genus Mauremys; species Mauremys mutica. Next base: position 201,077,794 of record NC_059072.1, on the reverse strand, counting down.
GCGGTGTACTAAAAGAAAAGGCTTACACAATGTCTGATTTACACAGCCTCCCCTCTGTGTTAGACTCATTTTATATATCTATATATCTGTGTGTATACACACACACACACGAGTGAGTGACTGTGTGTGTGTGTTTATTTAAAAGGCTTGGATAACACTGAGAAACCAGAACACAGGAATCACTGTGAAGAAACAGGTAAAGTATCTTAAAGAAAAGATTAATTCTCTGGTTTAGTAAGACTGAAAGATCATATACTGGGCCTGGACACTAAATTCAGTGTCTAAGCAAGCATTAAAAGAAGTGATGTGCTGTGGTGGCAGGGTTAGCCAGGATTCACAAGCCACTGGATCTGACTGATTTACAGATACCCAAGATTGTCTCACTCTTTATCCTGTCACCAGCAGTGTCTCTGGGTTTCATTTCAACCAGAGAACCAGACTCTAGCTCAGAGGTACTTGGCCATTGGGAAGTAAAGATATCTGATATATATATTACCAATACATACAACATTAATGCAAAGGAAGTTGCATTATTTTGACAGATCTAAAACCTGGAGGAGCATCATACAGTTTCATTGCCAATGAGAGGTGATGCTAGCTCATTCGGGGCCTTAAGCTGGAATATTTTTGGCCCCCTTCCCCTACAACACATACTTATAAAAGCAAATAGGGGCCTCCTTCAGCCGCTCAGGGCCCTAAGCCATTGTTTAGTCTGCTTATGCCTAGTGCTGGCTCTGTGGCCAATGTGTAGTCCTATATTGGTTCTACACAGCAAAGTTTCAGTACTAATTGACCATAATAAGAACAATATGCTTATTTTTAAATGACATTTATAGGCCTATGATGTTGACAAGTTCATGTGGTGAAAGGTAAATTTAAGTATTTTATTGTGAAGCAGAAGCAGGCATTCTCTTTATCTTATCATCTTTGAAGGGGTGAGAAGCTAGTCTAGTTGGTAAAGCAAACAACTCTGACTTAATAGGAAAGCAAATCAGTGTTGAATAAAAAGGTACAGTATACACATCACTGAGCGTAACTGCACTTTAAATTTGAGTCCTACCAAATCCCTCAGTATTCACTGTGAGGCTGCAGGCCTCAAAGTAGGATTTTGGTTTCAATTAACCTGCGTGGAATTACTGGTGTAATTAATGTGCCAGCATAAGGCTCCGAATGTTAACAAAATATTCTCTAGGGTTTCAAAGTGCAGTCAAAGCTAGTGACATACCACACAACCTCTTCGCTGAAGCCTTCAGATTTTATACAACTCTGTGTATTGCAGTCTGAAAATCTAAAAGTTTATTCAGAGTAAGGTCTGATTTTTTTTTTCAAAATTACATACACAAATCCAGTTCGTACTCTTTATGGTGAGGAGGAGCACATTGTGAAACAAGTCCTCAAGGGGATGTAAATTCATTCGTATCTCAGACACTATACCAGAAATAATTTTTCAAAGAATGTGTCATTAGCCTCTGGAGCTCATTGCTACAGGATACTGTTGGGGCCAAGAATTTGCAGTATTTGTAAAAGGACTGGACATTTATATGGATAACAGTATTCAGACTTAAAATAGCAATTATTAAAAGAACAGGAGCTTTGGAAGGGTTATTAACATCCCCCCCCCAAAAAAAAACCAAACCAAACCAAACCAAAAACGTTTCAGAGCATAGGCCAACCTCTACTGATTGATGGGTAGGAAGAAATTTTCCCTTATAGGCAGGTTATTCTAAAATTGCCTTCTGAAGGATTACTGCACTTTCCTCTCTGGAGCTAGCCACTGTCAGAGCCAGGATACTTGACTAGATGTACCTCGGGTCTAATTCAGCAAACAATGCCTATGTTTCTATGACAAGCCACAAGCATGTATTACAACTAATACCCTCTCCACCACCTCCCTTCTGATCTTATGAGTGTATATAATATGTATATGGAGCTGTGGCAGACTAATAGAATGCCCATAAAGGCCTGTAGTAACTTGGTATCTCCCATGTATTTGACAGCTTCAGACTTGTCTGAACAAGTATCTGTCTAGCCCCTAGAAGAGCACCATATACAGCAGCTTTACCTCTGGTAAACTGGGAGTTAGAGATGGAAATGAGGCTAGAAATTTCTGGGTTGCCAATATAAAGTCTTCAAAGTAAATGACTTTTCTTCCACATTGGTCACAGCAGGATAAATTATGGGTTTAAGTACAAGATATTTATTAGTGTAAAATACAGAATTCACTATGAAACTGGAATATCTTAAAATGGCATTAGTAGATTTGATCGTAAGTCTGAGCAAGTAGAGAACATGAAGTTGCTAAACTTACAGCAATGCTTCCAGTTCATCCTTCATACCATCTTCAGTGCCACCACTTCTGCTTGTGAGGAAAGCTGTGTGAAATTTATCAGTTTCACTTCACAGGGACTTGTGAAACCATGTTCTATGGTTTTGATCTGTCTGGGTTTTTTACCCCAAATATTTTGTTTTGAGTTTCAAATTCCAGTGAACCCAAAACTCACTCGGAATAGTTTAGGGGGTTTTTTTTGGTCTTATTTCATTCTGAAGTCATGAAATGATCATGATTTTGAGACACACTCATAGTGTGTCCTCAGATTTGGTTGTGACTGGGATAGGGTACAGTTGAAAGACTTGCATCTCATAGCAAATCTTTCCATGAATGTGGTCTGAGTTTAAGGAAACCTGAAACCAGCTGGATTTCATGTGATTTGCTGCAAACATTTCAGCCAACCCACCCTTGTCAACCCATTGACCCTATCAGACCCTTGACCCTTTAATTTGCCCTTTTATGGTCTTTAAAGGGGAAAGATGTCCATCTGTTAAAATATTTTTAAAGCTACAAGTACAGTCCCACAATATGCAACAGATGCACAAGTTCCCCTTGTGACAAATATATTACACATTCTAAACCCTGGTCACACCCTCATCTCATTGCATTTTAACTGCTTGTATAGTGCACACCTGCGGTGTTCAGGCAAAGTATGTGGCTTTGGGATAGTCAGACATTCATAGTAGCTTTAAAATTATTTTGCACCTTTTAAAAATATATATAAAGATGTCTATATCAACAAACATATGATAAAGCTTCATGTGCAAACCTAAATTACTTTATAGTCAGATAACACAGCTTCTGTTAGCATGTTGAGCTTAGTATGAAGCATGTAGTTTCACACCATTTGCAATGTGCATGTAAGCTTTTTCACCTCTTAATGGATATGTCTGTATTTATACTTTGCACATCAAAGAGTAACAGGTTGAAAAGTTACTCATGGCATAATTCTTAGCGTGCAGTCCTGTCTTCACTGAAGTTAATGGCAAAACTCCCATTGACCAAAGTGGGGCCAAGTTTTTGCCCTTTAATCTTTTGTAGTAACTATATATAAAAACCTGAAGAAAAATTCAAGGGTGGGAACAAGGCTAACCTTGAACCTCTGAGTGTCTCCCAGTGGAGCCAAGAGAATTGTCATAAAGTCACAGATGTCTTGAACTGGTGAAAATGGGATTGTCAGAATTGTTGTTGGGGTGTGCGTGGGGGCGCGGGGAGGATTAATCCATAACATCTTTGCCCTAAACAATCACACACAACATATGTTATATAGCAAGTTTAGGAGTAACTTTTTCCTACTCGTAGTCATTGGATTATATTTTAAAAGTTAAAGAGGAGAAAAGTTACTAAGTGACTGGCCTGGTATGGTGGTGGTCCTGAACTAAACAGTGTGAGCATTGTAGAAGTCTTGATACGAGCCTTTCTTTATCACATACCATTCGCTAGCCATATATAGAAATCCCACTGATATAAGTATGAGCTCTACGCAAAAGAGCAATGTGAGGATATGGTCCTTTAACATTTATGACAGGAAATTTTGTGAGTGTAATTTGAAGTTCTGTCCCTATTGCACATTGCCATATGGAGAACACTGAAATGTAAATACATATTACCCCTAGGCCATACGAAGTGCAACTGAATGTTACAATATAGTCAATATAGTGTTACTGGTTTTTGTTTGTTTGTTTTAAGGCCTGCATGTAAATGTTTCTGATTTTGCCTAAACTGGGTGTAACAAAATTCATAGCCCAAGGAGCAAAACCAGCAACAGGTTGTGACTGTGGGCTGCCAAATCCGTGTGAAAAATTTATAAAGCCCTGGACCTGTGTGACAGTAGGAGCACTGCTGTAAATGGAGATATAACCTGATTTAGCAAGAACAGTTACAGCTGAGCTAAATGCTGGAAGTCTAGCCAGACAGTAGAGACACATGCTTTTAGGAGAGTTAAGTGAATTTGGTGCCTTTCAAAGCTGACAGATAGACAGTAGTGTCATCTTATCCCAGGAACAAGTACCACATGGGGGGAAGCAGAGCAAAAGTCCCTCCATCCACCTGCTAGTGCACCTCAATAGCCAGACCTGCAGGGACCACCTCGAGGAACAAATGGGCTACGTGCCCATTCATGTTTTTGGCCTTTATGTTGAGACTGTCTAAAGTCCTAATGAGCGGTGGGTGTTTGATACTGGACACCAGCTCATAAAAACCAGCACTGTGGATAATCCAGGGATTGGGGCACTGGTCTAGGCCTAGGGCGACCCAGCTTCAATTCCCGGATCCACCACAGACTTTCTGTGTAACCTTGGGCAAGTCATTGAGTCTCTCTAGGCCTCAGTTCCCATCTGTAAAATAGGGATCATAGCACTGCCCTGCTTCACAGGAGTGTTGTGAGTCTAAAGATTGTGAGGTATTTTGATTTCTACTGATGAGAAGTGTTATATGAGAGCTAGGTATTATTGTTACACACACCAATAGTAACATATTTTGATCACCATTGGCCTAGGCTGCACTGCAGCACATAACCTAGAAGTGAGAGAGATGAGTAATATCTCACTATCCAATCCCCTGAGCCATCTAGTCCTTCCCCCCCCCCCTCAGCCCCCCATTAATAGGGTTAATCTCCCAAGCAAATATGGGAAGTCTCCTGGTTACAATATGCCAGGCTATCATGAAAACAGAAGATTAAGAAGAAGATCTCACATTTTCATGTGTGAAGTTATGGGGTAAACTGCTAAAGCTTTATTGTGATAATCTGATCCTCTTGCTGCCTTGCAGTTCTGTGCTAAGCTCTCAGCTGCAGTAGATTGTTTTAATGAATGAAAATCCCAATTTGAAATGTCTAAATCTATGCATGCTGTTCTTCATGGTAGCTTTAGTTCTGGAAGAATTTTTTTCTTCTGTTTAGATTGCAGTAGTTGACAAGTGCTGTCTACTCATTTGGTTTTTACACTTGAAAATTGTACTGGTAGGAGTGTGACTTTTTTTCTTACACAGGTATAATTATGCTCATACAAGCCCTAGCATGGATGCAATTGTAATATACCAGACTGTAATTAAGGTGCCATATACTGGTATAACTTTTTCTCCTTACCATATGGGAATAAACTCATAATTGCATCCACATTTGCGGGAGGGAGGGCGTTCACCACTTTAACTGCACCCCTATAGCTAAAGCCATACAACCTCCCAGGGTGGACCTTGCTATATCTGTCTAAAGGTGCTTATTCTGGTTCTAGCTATATTGGTATCATTAACATGGTAGGTGGAGTCAAGCCCAGATTCAAAACACATTGATGTCAGTGGAAAGGCTCCCATTGACTTCACTCAGCTTTGGATCAGGCCTCTAGTGGGCAGCTCCCGCCACATAAAAGTCAGAGTGTTAACCACCCAAAATAAGGGTACAGTGCTAATGCAGCTCAATTCAGCAGTCTCTCATCCTGCAACTATACAAACAGATTAGTGCAAAAGAAAAAGTAGGGAGGCTAATTCCTCTCCATTGCCCCCTTCTCAGGAGCTACCTCTGAAGCAGTTTCACTCCTTTTTATAGTGTTTGCCAGGGCCATTAAATAAAAATGCCATTGTATATATTGGAGATCACATTTCAGGCTGCCTGCTGACTGGAAGACTCCTTTTTACGTGCTCATTAGATCAGCCTCCCCCTGCTCCCTTTCTCTCTCTTACTCCCCCTGTTTCCATCTCTCTCCTATGAGAGTTTCATGCTTTCAGCATGTTCCAGCCCCTCTCTGAGCCCTGCTTTGACTAAATGGCAGCAGTTTAAGATCAAAAGCATTATTTAAACAGAAGCAGTTGGAGGGTTTTTTTAGACTTTCATCTTCCTTTTCGGCTTTCAAAAAACCCACTCCAGCCAAAGAGATTAGAAAATACAACAGGCCCACACTGCAGGCTGTTGCTCTGGATCAGCTTTGACAACCCCTGCTGTGTCACAGTGAATTAACCTAGTATCCTACAAGCTACAGGCCATACACTTTAAAACTAGAGTACACTTTAAAAAGATGGTTTCTTTTTTAAGTTCTGCAAAGACCTGCTAAGCCAGAATGCTGCCTATTTTCTGCTCTAAGCATTTGTTATTAAGCATACTGGCTATTATACAATATTGCTGGAAGTGTACTGGGCACAGGGCAGGCACGTCTATTTTTAATTGCCTGTGTCTTGCTGTCTGAATTTTCAATGTCTAGTTTTCATCCAGTTATTGGGCATCCTCATCTTCCCCGATTTTGCATAACTGAATAGATAGACTCAGAGGGCAGATCCTCAGTGTGTGAACTGGGATAACGGTTGAATGGGGCTAGGTGGGCATTTGGCGTTTGTAAAGGCTGTCTTTTTAATGGCAGCCATCATGTTTGGATTCACAGTCATAAACTGAGGTAAAACAGCTTTCATTCCAGAGCAGAGGGAGTAACTCCTGACAATATTATTCAGCATATTTCCCGTTCTTTCTGTTTATGAGTTGTCCTCTCTGTGTCTCTGCAAAATTCTCCTGTTGATTCTTTATTCACAAATTTCTTCAGCAAATAACTCTCTATCGTCAGATCATTGATTACATATATTCACAATCCACATTAGGTTGGCTTTTACTTACTTAAGTCATGTAGTATCATTGCTGTTCACTGACTGGGTGACTTGTCAAGCTGACCAAGACAGCATGAACTGCCTATTTTACAGTGTCCTGTATAATCCATAATTTGGTCTTGGTGAATAGTTAAGCATATGATCTTAAAATTGTAGCTTTTTCTGAATGTTCATACTAGTTAAGCTTGTTTTCTCAAGTGATCTTGGATGATGAACACAAAAGGGTCAGAAACATGGTTGAATTGAAATGTGCTTAAACATTCAAATGAGCATTCTTGGGAAAACCTTTACCACAGTTCCCTAACCTCAAATTTATTCTGAAATGATCTATCTTTCTGAAGTAATTTTTGCCTTAACATTTCAGCTTCTTTTTTTGTAAGAGTATTCATCACAAGTTTTGTTGTGTGAAATGTTAACAAAATTCTTATTTAAAATGCCACTTCTTGCACATCATTCACACTGCTGTTCAGGGAGGGGTTGAAATAAGAATCAACACAATAACCCATCTAAAATAAACAAAGAAAACTGTTTGTCCTGTTTTAAGTGGTAGTTAATTTTGGTATCTTCCCCTCCCATATTATTTCCTTACAGATGAGATAAATTACTCTAACATTGAGGTTTTTCTACTATTTACCCTTTTTAGAGGCTCCTTGAGTAAATAATCCTGCACATTTCTAGTACCTGTATTGCATTGTCAGATTTGCTTGTATTACAGTAACCACTACCTTGATATAACGCCACCTGATATAACACGAATTTGGATATAACGCGGTAAAGCAGCGCTCTGGGGGGGCGGGGCTGCGCACTCCGGTGGATCAAAGCAAGTTCGATATAACGTGGTTTCACCTATAACGCAGTAAGATTTTTTTGGCTCCCACGGACAGGGTTATATCGGGGTAGAGGTGTATTAACATCCAGTCAGGCACATGGAGACTAATAGACCATTAGTTTAGGGTGACTAGATGGCAAGTGTGAAATATCGGGACTGGGGGCGAGGGGTAATAGGTGCTTATTTAAGACAAAGCCCCAAATATAGGGACTGTCCCTATTAAATTGGGTCATCTGGTCACCCTACAGTAGTTAATCAGATAATGTGAGCCATAATCAAATCCTAAGTAGGTGGATCATGTCTTTGATATTCAAGGAGTATGCATGAAAATAACTGCATTAATTTTTCCTGTTATCAGAATCCAACACAGAAGCACTGTAAAGAATAAAGCAAGAAGGGAAGATCTATTTTATTGTGAAGGCCTGATTTAACTGTCACATTGCAACATGCCAGGAGAAGTTCTGTTGGCCTCAGTGGAGTAACCTTGGTGTTTACCATTCTCACTGAGTTCAGAATCAGGCTCTTCATTTTCATTGGGATCCCCTCCCAACCAACTCTGACTGGCACATTTTGGGGGCTGGAGGTTGAAACATATATGGCTGTTGATATCTGATACACAGGTGTTTAAAGTTGCCTTTGCTAGCTAGCCAGCGTCAGCCACAATAATGGAATATAAGTAACTCCCACAGTTGCTGTACGGGGAGAGTAATCCATTGGCATGTAGCCATCTTTTAACAAGCTTGGTGATTGAATTAGGGCCACTGTTCTAGCCCCATTTCATGTACCTATTAAATTCTCTCCCTTTCTTCACAGATATTTTGGTTAGAATTAGATAGATACAGGTGGTGAAATAAAGCAGTGCTTCCAGGCCTAACACCTGTTATAGCTCCCCTTTGTTTGTTTTTTCTGCAATACATCTTGGGCTCTTTCAAGTTGGTACAGAGAGTAAGAGAGAAAAGGCGATAGAAAAATAGGCCTCTGGTGGTGGTGATGTTCAGTAGTTGGTTTTCCAAATTCACAGCTGGCACTGGCCCAGTAAAATGCATATTCATCCACTACCTTTATATGGTCCAGCTGTTTTGTTAGCCTTTCTGCTGAGTTTCAGATCCCGCAGTTCCAAATTTTGCATGCTCCAGAGAGTACCATTGGGTTTTGTGTTCAGATGGCCTTATCAATAAAAGCAGCATACTACTGCATTTGTCTGAGGATGTTTTTTGCTGGAAAGGTGGTAGCTCTACTGGTGTCACTTGTGATGTGCTAAGGCAATTAAATCAATGCAGAGATAGAAGTGGTTCTAAAAAAAAAAGCAGAAAGTTATTCTTAAGTTCTTTCATATAAAATTTGTGCCAAGAAAATGAGAGATTTGGATACTGATGCAACATATAATGTAGTAGACAGACATTATCAAGGTTGTTAAGCCAAATGCTTGACTGAAGCAACATACTGAAGGTTATGTCTGTCATATTTCAGGCTTTAGGGTTTTTCCCTCTATTAATCCATGCTGCAGTGATAAATAAAAAAAATAAATTGAAATGTGTGGCTTGCCGTAAACAAATAATGTATGTACATTTTCGGTCATATTCTGCCCTGGGCCGACACTGAAGTCAACCACCAAGATAAAATTCCCGTGATGTGCCAGTCAGAAGCTGGCTCAGGGATTAGAGAGTGGCGTTCCTGTACCTGGTACCTTGTAATCATTAATTTGAATTCAGAAAAATCTAGTTTGTGTGCAAGAAAAGGGCATGTGAACAGTCTGGTTTGTCATGCACTGTATGTACCAATTTGGCCCAGTTTTTTGAAGTCTTACACCTAAAATGAAGGGGAGGGTGAAAAAAGAGGAGTTGGCTATCTACCTTGAGCTTGTGAAACAGATTACACACAGGATGTAATTTCTGGAAACATCTTAAAGTGGCAGGGCAGTAGCATTCTCCCCATTTTCCAGTCAGAGAACTGATAGATTATGTGACTTTCCCAAGGAAGTGTGTGGTAGAAGTGGGAACAGAACCTTAGTCTCTTGAGGCACAGTTCAGTGCCTGAGTATCTACAAGAGCATCCTTCTTCTGTGCTTTGAATTTTAAATTTGCTAGAGTGACTATTCCCACCAGAAACCTAATTTAGAGTTATAATCATCTCAGAAGGGTACAGAAATTTAGAAGCCCAATCACACCTGAGCAACCCAGCTCAAAAAGCAAGGCATAAACTAATGGAAATTCATGAAAATGTAGTCCAATAATTTTGAACAGATAATTTTTTAAAAAACTGAGAGCTGTTTGTGGACATTCTCCAAACAGGAAAAGAAGGAACACTCGTTGAAAAAATTATTCATTACATATTATTTGCTCAGCTCTGCTGGAAGTGTTTAAAATCTCATATACAGGAAAAATAACTCACTAGGGTTTTCTTTGGATTGGTTTAAAAACATCACATTTTCCCACCATTCAAAATGGCTTCTGCTGGCCTTCCTGAGTCTCTTGAGCACATGGGATAGGCTCAGTCAATCAGAAACGCCAGACATGCTATGCAGCACTTAGCATACCTCCTCTCAGACAGATCCTAGTCAAACTCCCTCTCTTGGCCTCTCCACTGTTCGCCCTGTTCCACAGGGATTACAGTGGACGAGAAGCTGGATATGAGTCAACAATGTGCTCTTGTTGCCAAGAAGGCTAACGGCATTTTGGGCTGTATAAGTAGGGGCATTGCCAGCAGATTTAGGAACGTGATCATTCCCCTCTATTCAACATTGTTGAGGCCTCATCTGGAGTACTGTCCAGTTTTGGGTTCCACACTACAAGAAGGATGTGGAAATATTGGAAAGAGTCCAATGGAGGGCAACAAAAATGATTTGGGGGCTGGAGCACATGACTTATAAGGAGAGGCTGCAGGAACTGGGATTGTTTAGTCTGTAGAAGAGAAGAATGAGGGGGGATTTGATAGCTGCTTTCAACTACCTGAAAGGTGTTTCCAAAGAGGATGGATCTAGACTGTTCTCAGTGGTAGCAGATGACAGAACAAGGAGTAATGGTCTCAAGTTGCAGTGCGGGAGGTTTAGGTTGGATATTAGGAAAAACTTTTTCACTAGGAGGGTGGTGAAGTACTGGAATGGGTTACCTAGGGAGGTGGTAGAATCTCCTTCCTTAGAGGTTTTTAAGATCAGGCTTGACAAAGCCCTGGCTGGGATGATTTAGTTGGGAATTGGTCCTGCTTTGAGCAGGGGGTTGGACTAGATGACCTCCTGAGGTCCCTTCCAACCCTGAGATTCTATGGTTCTATGCCACAAAAATGAACCAAGCCAGTTAAAAAGTGCACCACTAAAAGATGCACTGAATTTTTCAAGAAATCAGGAGGTGTAGGTGGTGCTTGGAGGGTGGGTAGAGACAGAAGCAACTAGACACACGTTGACATTTTTTTCTGACATTAAACATTTCAAAGAAAAACTTTTGCTTTAGGGCAAAATGTTCCCTCAGAAGCACAGAACTATTACAGTGATGGGCATTTTAGAAAAGATCAAGATTTCTGCTGCTGCTCTCCAAGGCATACTCTGCAGTTGTAGAATTCAGCTTTCCATCGCTAGTTTAACACTGGTTCTGAGAGAAGAATATGTAATTAACATCTGAAAAGCAAATTTTGCTCCCGGTAAGACCAGGCGGTACATAAAGGATAAGGGTTGGCATTGTGATCACTGGACCCTGGGCAAAAAAAGTATTACCATTTGCTCATATCTAACTTCTGAATAGAAATCCATGCTTGCCTTACCTTGCCTATGTGCTTAAGTGCTCATGTAGATACAAAAGAATTGTCATTAAGAAAGGCTAAATGACCTCCAATAGACACATCTCCCCTGCCTCAACCCGCGTAGCAAAGCTTGGTGCAGGGGATTCCATAAGGCTGGGGAGGAGGAAGACAGAAAGGGGCCTCAGGAAGAGCTGATCCACAGCCTGGGCAAAGCCATAGTTGCTGCTGCTGGATCTCTGCTCTCTGGGACCAACTGTTAATGCATCTGCATAGTCCACCTGTCCTGCCCCCAAGCCCCACTATGTAATGATGCAGAAGGAGCCTTTGTGGAATTGGCTTCATATCAAAACGTGTTGCCTCCATTCCCCTGCGCTAAGGAGTCACACTGACTCTTTTGCAGGTCGGGAGGAGTTGGGGAAGGATGAGATTTGCCCCAGTAATCAAAATGTAATGCTTTAGAAAACAGCAGCAATAGAAATTACAGTCTGGTCTAAAACAATACTTTGGAATCCCGTAATATGAAGCGTGGACTTTGTAACTCCAAACAGCAAAGAATCCAGAACACAGGTTTGTTTGTTTGTTTTCATTGGTTGTTCCAGAGAGGAGACCATTTGCTCCTCGTTCCTTCTTTTATTTGTGGTGCACCTGAAGAAACTCCCCTGAAACAAAAAGTGGATAAGCGTTGCCTCTGAGGTGGAGCTGCACTGCCTCTTTCTGTGAAGTGACAGGGAAGCTGACAGCTTAGAGGGAGGTATCCTGTTTGTTGAAAAACAACTGACAGTTAAAGCAGGGTTGCAAGAGCGAGAAAACCACAGATCTCTGAGCTAAGCTGATAACAGGCCTCAGCAGCTTTTGCAGAAGTTCCGTCCCTACTAAACACTGATGAAAAAAATGCTCAAGTGTCACTGGCTCTTTCCTGTTTCACGCTTTTTAGCACTGCCGTTTCTTGCTGTTAATTTATGCCACATTTTTTCAGTTACTTGCTCATTTTTCAAAGTATCCTCCACTGCTATAAACAGAGTGACAGGCACAGAGCAGGCTATGTCTGACCCTTCAAAACGATGATTACATTTGTTAAATGACTACAGTGGGAACCACAGGTGTCCAGAAATTTTAGAATTTAGGAGTCTAAGGCCCTCATCCCAAGAAAAGAACTGCACGTGCAGTTGTACTCCTTTTAAAATGTTGTTGTATCTTTAATAATAATAATAATTAATAATATAGCTAGCTCTTACACAAGACTTTTCATCCTTAGATCTCAAAGTGTTGTACAAAGGAAGTCAGTATCATCCAAACTTACACTCAAAATACATTTGGAAGAAAAATCCAATATCTCAAGACAGGCAAAATTTTCAAATCTGGAGACCTAAATTTAGGTATCTAAATCCATATTTAGTCCTTGATCCTGCACAAACGTAGATCCCGATAATGCAAACACTTATGCATGTGCTGAACTTTATTACCATGAGTAGATCCATTGATTTTAATGGTATTACTGACAGCAGTAAAGTTAAGAACACACATAAGTGTTTGTGTTTGCCACATTAACTTTAAATGTGTAAGTGATCCCTCTCTGGAACTGCTCATGTGTTTAAAATTACACACACATTAAGTATTTGAAGGATCTAATTAACTGTGACCTGTGCTGCAAAGGTGCTGGGCACCTGTAGCTCCCACCAAAATAAAATGAGAACTGTGGGTGTTCAGCATCATTGAAAACTAGACAATTTATTTAGTGCCTAAATATAGATTTGTGTGACTAACTGTAGGCCCCCAGGTTTGAACATTTTGACCATAGCGCTCGATACTCAGGTAGTATAAAGTGGCATAACTCCATTAGCTTCAGTAAAGCTGCTTGATAGAGATGGTGAAAGATTTTTTGGTTTTCATTGTAAAATGGTCTTTTATTATAAACAAAATGTTTCATGAAAATTTGTCAACATTATTAAAATGTTCTGGTATTTTGCACACAAAAAACGGCAACATCTTTAATAGATATTTTATTGATATTTTATTAACATTTTTATTGCCATCAGTTTCAAACTCAGCGTAGGGAATTTTTGTTTTCAATATAGAAATGCAGCTTTCAGAAAATAAATTTTGGCTCATGATTTTGAAAACTATTTTAATAAAATTTCAATATAGTTTGTGGGGAGGGACAGACCAACCAAAAGGGTTTAAATCTCAGCCATTTTGGAATTTTCAGATGTTCCTCAAAGACTTTTTTGTCAGTTTCAGCCAGCTCTAGATCTGGCTCCTGGCCCCTAGAAGCTGGGCAAACATATAGGGAGGAGGACATGGTTCCTATGCCAACGAGTTTACAATCTAGAAAAGGGACCAATGCAAAAGGTCAGGCAAAAGGTACATACCATCCAAGCAGACACATTGATACCGCAAAGACTGAAGCATGTGTGCAGCTTGAAATGAAACAGAAAGATACATTGTTTTGAATAGAGCTCACAACAGTGTAACAAATGTTTGAAGAAGTGTAAAAGCACCTCTTCCCCTGCAAACTATTCTCTCCCGCCACACCACCTTTAATTTTCTCCTGCAGCATCCTGACCACTATTGTTGCCCTCTTTTAAACTCCCTCCAAATTGTCTTTCTAGTAAAAAGGATCCAGTGCTAACATCCTGCGGTGCTCATTGGCAGGAGCTCCGGAGACGGATGATTGTTAGGAAACCAGTTGTAGCTCCCTGATTGTGAGGCCACTTTGGCACTAGCTATGGCCCCCTGCGGAGGCTGTTCTAAATTCCAGCAGCTGGTGATGATCTGCCTGGGCTCACCCTCCGCCTGGGGACTGTTGAAGTGCAATGCTTCAGCCATGCCCCCGACATGCCCTGTATGACAGAGGCTAAAGGGGGCTATGCAATGGCTAGGCAATCCCCAGCTAGGGGAATGTAGCCAGTCTGCTCCCTTTGCACCATAGGAGTGACACAAAGTGTGCGCAGTCCACAGAGAACCTGGCCTGGTGTTCCAGACACAACTGTACTTGATTTATAGAAAGAGAGATGATTCGCTCATTGCTTTGTGATAAGTCAGTGGTTTGCAGTCTGAAATTGCATTCGCTATTTTTGTGCAGAATGTGATTCTCTAGGATGAAGATTATTTTTCTTTGGATATATTTGTCAGGGCTGGCTCCTGGGGACCCAAATGCTGGGTGGAACAAAGCAATTTGGCATTCATCCCAATATGACACTGGGTGGAAACCACTGTAATAGAGCTGACAACATGCTCCCCAGACTCAGGCTTGTATGACAAATCACAGGGATGTGAGGGGTGATTCTGAGAGGTTAGAACCATATTCTTCTGCTGTGATTTTTAAAAAAAATTATTTTATGTTGTGTTCAGCATTTCTAAGACTTCTGGTTTTGATTGGGAGGGCAGATGATGGAGCAATCAGTCCCTTCGCTGAGGTACACAAGGAGGGAGAATGTGTGTGTATGTAAGGGTGCGTAGGGGAGAACAGAAACAGGTCTGGTGGGGTGGTTTTGGTAGTGGAATATAAGAGAGAGCTGCCCATTGTGTTGACAGTGACGGCAGTTGTCAAGGTGCCTGACTAGCCAATATAAAGTACATATTTTCTTCTCTTCCTCCCTTCAGTTCACATGTCATTACTCTGTTAAGGAAATGCTACAGGTATGAACTTGGCTGCTAATGCAAGAAAACACCTCCGCATGCTCAACACTGCAGAATTCTCAAATAATGAAACTATTTCCTTTCTACTTACCCATTTACATCATGCTAATCCCAATTCAGCCTTTCCATGATGAATGCACCAGGTACGCACATCAAATGCATTTCTTCCAGATGGCTAGATGTTCTTTTCTAGCATTTTCATCAGTATAAACCAAAGTGATTTATGAAGGAGGTCAGTAACACTATCTCCATTTTACAGGTAGGGAAACTGAGGCACTGAGGGACAGTGGCATGGCCAAGATCACTCGCCAGACCAGTGCCAAGACTAGAGCCTAGGTGTCTTGAGTCACAGACTAGTGCTCTATCTACTAGGCACACTGCCTCCCCAGTCAAGCTGGTGAGCACCCATACAAGGTGGTACGCACACTCAATGCCCATTGATGCTGATGGGTGTTAAAGATGCTCTGTACATTGCAGCATTGAGCCCTAACAGAACATGCTATTTTTTCAATTGCTGCTGAAACATACACATGGCTTTTGCTTGGTGTAGTTTTTATTTTATTTAATTTTCTGAAGAGCAAACACTTAAAAGAAATCCAGTACCACAATGCTAATCAATGGGTCTAACTTTATAAAGCTGTGATTGGCTTTGGTTTCATTTAGTAATTGCCAGAGAAGTGAATGTGATGATGTTTACCCTGATGAGTTACAGAGAAAGTGAAGCCACACAAGTATTAGGTTTTCTCTTGTGGGAAAGCAAAAGCCACGTACACCACTAATTCCACCACAATCGTTCCCCGGTTGCTGCTGATAGGCCAGGATGAAGGTAAACTGGGTATTCTGTTAGGCCACAGATATTACCAGTTGACCTCATTTTTTCTGACAATATTTCAGCACTTAAATATATCAGATTTAAGTTGTCTGTCTCCTCATATATCTTTCCATGTGTCCTTCCGAGCAGCAGAGAGTTGTAGTGCCCTCTCCCCCAAAAAAGCACTCAGAAATAGTGTTGCTATGGCAAACTTCACTCTGGGGTGAAACCTGGTACAAAAGGGCTTAGTTAGGGAATAGATTTTTTGGTTTTTGGTTGTTGTTTTTTTTCCCAAAAACTTGGCATCAGCCAGTTTAAAAATGCACCTAATAAAGGGAGACATTCTGCCTTGATTTATACTTGGTGTCACTGGCTTTCTCTAGGAATGCAAACATGCTTTTTTTTTTATTCTTCTTGCTAAAAAAATCATTTCTTTAAACAAATGTAATGATCAATTTTGGGAGAAAAAAAAACTCTACAAGAATAGATATATACACATCCAAAAAACCTATTGTGCATACATGGTAGCTATCTTTTAATTAGTTCTGGGTGAACCTCACCTTGTTCAGACTTCAGTTTTGTCAGACTTCAGTTATTTAATTTGTCCAAACATTCGAGGTCTTCTAACAAAGCTCCATGCACCACTATCCCACCGCAAGGTTCTCTCCTGCCAGCTTCTTTTCCTCCATTCCCCACCAACTTCCACCTCTCTTGAATATGCATGGACTCTCCTTTACCTTACCAGGCAGGGTCAAATACAAGGTTTCAAATCCAACTCTCCTTTCCTCTCTGAAATGTTAAGGAGTTCAGAGTTGAGGCTCCAGCATTGGCCCATCTGTAACCTTATATGATGGAGGCCGAAGCTTATAGAATAGGATTTTCATTTCTTGATCCTATAAGAGAGCGGCTGATGAATAAACTCTGAACATCTATTAATATGTTCTAAAGCCAATTGTATGGTGGTTTGCTGTCTATTCCCTACTGCCTAATTTGCCATATAATGACTTTCTTCTGATAAGGTATTTTTCCGCTCAGACAGCCACATGATTGTTAACTTTAGTTACAGTGGAAAGTTAGATTGTCTCCCTTACAGGAGAAGTTAAATGGCAAGTGGCAGCATTATCTCTTTGTTGTGTTGCTGGTCTGAGTATTTTACATTCTTAACAGAAACCTGTACAGAAGATAGTTTGTATTAATGACCAGCCTAACAGAGCCTTTCGGCAGGGATTTCAAGAAAGTCAAAGAGGTATCATCTAGTCTAGAGAATTTCCAGAAGGGTCTTTTGAGGCAATTGCAAACAGTACCTTTGAATGCAGATACGTTTCCTCCTAGAACACTGGTGGGTGCCACAAATTCTTGGTACCATTTGTAGAAGCTGAGACATCCCCAAGCAGCATGTTATATCATCAAGCCTTTTAGAAGCACCCTGTAGAATAGATACTTAGCAATCACTATGTAGTCAGGCTGTTCCAGACCATCTCGAATGTGTGTGAAAAGCGAAGGACTGACTAAATGAGTTCATTGCCCTCTTTAGACAAATAAATAACACCTTTGCGTTCTTGAAGGGTTCCCGCTTAAGAACACTGAAAATCAAAATCCTCTCTCCACGGGACCAATAAAGGAGAGGCAACAGCAGCGCTCACTTCCCACATTGCGCTACTAGTAATCAAGCCTTTTTTGGAAGGGTAGATAGGGTAATTGTCTCCATTAATATTATCCAGTCCTTACCCTCTTTGGGAGCAGGCAGGAGTAGTTGGGGTATCAGACTCAGGCAAGAAATAAGTGTTAGTTGGGAAGGGGGCCCAGCTGAGAGGAAAGGTCTATTTAGGCATGTGGCAAAATATCAGTGGATCCTTAAGATGTGTGCAGTATCTACTGGAGTAACTCATTAGATCCATCTTAGGTATTTATATGGCTCCCATCACCATAGTATCTGAGTGCCTCACAGTCTTTAATGTATTTAACCTCACAAATCCCATTTTGCAAATGAGGACTGAGGCACAGAGACTAAGTGACTTGTCCAAAGTCATACAAAAAGCCTGTGGCAGAGTAGGGAATTGAATCTAGACTGGCTTTAAGTCTAGAATCCCAGCCACCGGACTACCCTGCCTCTCTCAGAATACTGAATCCATTTAGCCTAGTCAGTGAGGGACAAAAGATTATATTGTGCAACAGTGCCGTCCATGGTGCTCTTGTCCAGGATGATAGGGTTATGAGAGTTACGTTGAACCTGTTTAGTCTAAATTCATAACATGACAGGTACTGATAGCTTTATAAAGCTACAGGGGTAGACTCTTACCCACCTGTTGTTTGATGAATTCTTCTGTTTAGTCATGCATTTTTTTATGCTGCACCCTAATCTGCTGTTAATAAAGTACCAGAAGTATTGTGAGAGCTTCTGAATACAACTGAGTGATATAGCTACTGTGTAAATTGGGAAGTGTGTACTGTTCCCTACCCCTCATCCTCACGTCTCTCTTTGTGGCGTGCCGCAGTGGGCTGTTTTGAGTACTCTGGGGTACACTGTAAACATGTAGAACTCTGTTCTGGCTCACAAGACTTTCACTGCCGCTGTCGGTACGTTTCTTTTGGCGTGGTTGAGGGAAGTGGTTTTTCTATGCGTTCACATATAACAATTTAAATATGTGAAAAAGTAGGTATCATGAGACTAGTTTTAAGAGTCTTCAACCCCAGAGTGAACTGCAAAGGAGAGGCAGCATATGCAACGAGGGCTTTCATTGTAAAGATGTGATGCATGGTCTCTGCATTACACATTCATTCCAAGGTGAACTTATGTGTCGCTTATGGAGGAGTTTGTAATTTGCATAGTTTTAAAGAGATATCCCTTTAAAGACTATAAAAGTTAAACAATTAACCCTAAACAAAGGCACCTTCTCTCTTTGACTCCCATAACATGGGTGGCCTCGCTATGCTGCCCCATTACAACAAATTAGCAATACTTTGTAGGCTGGAAAAGGCTCCTGTCCTGATTTGCAAGGCCTGTTTGCTGTAAGAACAACATGTTAATATAAAATTCATACTGTGGCGTTACATGGATGATTTGTGAGGTTGACGTGGATCCTTTAGTCATGAATCTATATCTGCTTCTTCTGGCCTAGCCTTCAAGTGCAGATGCCTCAATGAGCTGCTCAAACTCTGCGTTAGGCTGCTCAAATCGATACCTAGTCCCATCAAAAGAGGGAGTTGTGGAGGATGGCTGAGGCAGCTTCAAAAGGGATTGTGGAGGTGGGTTGGCCCAGAGTGGATGATGCAATAGGAGATACTTTTGGAGGGTGAGGGACGGGCGGTAGAAGAGATCATCAGGAAGGGCTGTCTTGCAGGGGAGAGAAGAGGGGATGGAAACTAGCGAAGGGCAGTGGGATGAAGCAGATGAAGAGTATCTTGAGGGAGGTAAATGGTTGCAGAATGGAAGGCCAGGGAAGCACTAGGGCTGACCTCACTGAAAATTCTGTCAGGAGTTTCCTCCCCTTCTAACCAGGTTGCTACAAGGGAAGTTATTTGCATGTATTGTGCTCAAGGTTGACTAGTGCTCAGTATTCTACTGTGCTGATATCTACAGCTTTGTATTCAGCACAAACAACAGCATCCCTGCTACAAACTCAGAGAGAAGCTATCACTTTAATTCCATTTCCCTAC
Source organism: Mauremys mutica (assembly GCF_020497125.1). Lineage (NCBI taxonomy): Eukaryota > Metazoa > Chordata > Testudines > Geoemydidae > Mauremys > Mauremys mutica. The sequence continues at coordinate 201,058,213 of NC_059072.1, read as the reverse complement.
AAGATAGCAAAGTTCAGACCAAGCGAACTTAGCCTTGTTTTGCAATCATCTTTAATAAAAGTTTGCATCACTGATGCCAAAAATGGTTCTTGCTCCTATAAAGGCCTAGAGTCATTTTCACCCTGTATCTGGAGTGTATCTGCAGTAGAAGCTGGTGAAGCAGATAGATTTAAGACAGAAGTATATACACCTCTATCCCGATAGAACACGAATTTGGATATAATGCAGTAAAACAGTGCTCCGGGCGGGCAGGGCTGCGCACTCTGGTGGATCAAAGCAAGTTCGATATAACGCGATTTCACCTATAACACGGTAAGATTTTTTGGCTTCCGAGGACAGCATTATATCGGGGTAGAGGTGTATGTTGTTTCTCATTAGTTTTCAATATCACTAGCAGATACAAAAAACCTTGTACAGTTATTTTAAAAGTATGCAGGGGAATACAACATCATTATATCTGAACCTGATGCTAGATAAGGGGGATTATGCCAACAGATCAGATTTACTAACTAACTAAAAAACACTAATTCAAAGTTTGTTCCTGGCCAGCTACGTCCTTAATCCAATAGCACCTGCCATAGGACATCCAATAACCTACTCTTTAGTTCAGAGGAAAACATACAAAAGAGAGTCTGCAGTGTGACTCATATTACAAGCCAGCTGCTCACTAAAATCCGTTAGGCTTCCAAAGTATAGGGTCCAGATCTCTCTTGTGGCTTTCTATAGACTTTATTTCAAGACTGGAAAAAAACACAGTACACACAAAAGCTCAGGAAAAAGAACTATTTTAAAAGCAAGCCAAGAAGAATGTCTAGGCTTTGATTTGACACATTTTAGTAATTGGTATTAGCAAGAGACCTTAAATTGTATATTATATTTCATCACAATAAAGGCTCAACCTTCCACAAGGCAGAGTCCACTATTGATGATGCTGGCGTGTTCTGATGTAACTTGAAACATGAAACACAATGTTGGTCTATTTAAAGAGATGGACTGGGATTTTCAAAGGATCCCAAGGGCGTTAGGTAATGGAGTTGGTCTCATAACTCCCTTAGGGTCCTTTTAAAAATCCCTGTCAGAGACACTGGGATACTTTCACAGAAAGGGCCATATACTCCTTTCAATCTGCCTAGGAACATACTCACTGATGTCAAGTTTGGAAAAGTTGCACAATGCCAGAGATTCTGTCTCATTTTTCCCTTTGCCAGTCTATAACTTTTCCAAAGTTAAAAAAGATTTGAAAAATTACAGCATTAGTAAAAGAAGAAATGAAACATGAAAAAATGGGAGAAAGGACCCTGGACATCATACATTTTATTGCACTCAGTAGCAAAAGGGAAAAATGGGAAAGAAAGGGAGGAGAACCAAAATATTAGAATATTTTGGGGAGAAAATTATATTTCGTTTTTTTTAAAAGGTCTGTATCAGACACCTTCAGAATTTCATGAAACTGTTTTTCTATCTTTCAATGAGTTCTAATCCCAAATAATTCTTGACTGAAGATTTTTTTGCAGAGGAGGGAGATGCTAACCATCTGGTAAATTGTTGTGATCTACTAATTGTCACTAAAAGAGAAGAAAAACGTGGTTCAGATCCAGGGTCGCTGAAACACACCACTGAAAACAGGCAATTTTAGTTCATAAATGATGAATCCCAAGTACATACCCATTTTTTGCATAATCACTACTCCAGTCTTCAATGTAATTAGCATAACTGAATATATAGTAGCTTTAAAGGGAATGGCTTTCCAGGACAAAAGCTGGGGTCAGTGTTAGGACATCACAGTCTGTGGAAAAGGAAATAAAAATCAATTAGTTTCCAGTCACTTTAACAGTAAGAATCACTAATGTTCATTGAGAATTTAAAAGCTAGTCAGAACAGTCAGAGTATGTCTACACTGCAATTAGATATCATAAGAACATAAGAGGGGGAGGTTTAGGTTGGACATTAGGAAAAACTTTTTCACTAGTAGGGTGGTGAAGAACTGGAATGGGTTACCTAGGGAGGTAGTGGAATCTCCTTCCTTAGAGGTTTTTAAGGTCAGGCTTGACAAAGCCCTGGCTGGGATGATTTAGTTGGGTTTGGTCCTGCTTTGAGCAGGGGGTTGGACTAGATGACCTCCTGAGGTCCCTTCCAACCCTGAGATTCTATGATTCTAAGAACGGCCGTACCGGATCAGACCAAAGGTCCATCTAGCCCAGTATCCTGTCTACTGACAGTGGCCAATGCCAGGTGCCTCCGAGGGCGTGAACCTAACAGGCAATGATCAAGTGATCTCTCTCCTGCCATCCATCTCCACCCTCTGACAAACAGAGGCTAGGGACACCATTCCTTACCCATCCTGGCTAATATTTTCCATATCGTGGTGGGCCCGTGCCAGCTGACTCATGCAAAGTGGCTCAGGCTAAGGTCTGTTTAACTGCAATGTAGATGTTCAGGCTCAGGCTGCAGGCCCCGCTCTTGGACCCTCCCACCTTGAAGTTAGACAGCCCCTTAGCCTGAGCTCTGCATGCCGAGCCAGCTGGCACAGGCCAACCACAAGTGTCTAATTGCAGCGTAGACGTACCCTAAGTGCCTAAAGGAGCTGCAAAATCATTTGGCCCTGAAATATGTTTATTTAAACTTTGTATTTATTTGTGGGAAACATGCTTAAAATATATTTTCATTGGGCCAATGCTTAAGAATGAATGGTCATGACTTTCACACTCCCGTCTGTCCCTAGGGCATTTAAGGGCCTGAACAAAAGCTTTCAATGAGATCTGGCCTGGCCCTTACACTGGAATTAAAACAGCAGCTGTGTTTAAAGCCTTTCTGATTCATGCTTGTGGTTCCAATATATTTATCCCAGCATTTTTCCCTTGAAGGTCTAACTGTTAAAAATATGTTTGCTCTAGATAACTTTATATCACACTGTGTTTTTGTAGCAAAAACCTTTTGCACAAACAAACTTCACTATGGAAACAAATTAGTCCCCAGCCCAACCAAACTGGCACAGGGTTAAAGAGATGCAGTACTGTTTTCCCTCTCCTAGATCAAATTTCCATTTGATGCTGTTCTAAATTCTTTAGGGCAAACAGTAAAACCACTGATAATTGCCTGTTATTCAGTGCACACACGACTGGCTTTCTCTCCGAAAGCCATGCATCTGCCTCTCAATTACAATCATGAGACTTTTTTTTTTTGACCAGTGGCTCTTTTTATGTATGTTCCTGTTTGATATCTTAACATAGTGAAATTTCATCTTGTGCGCCAAACCTCCCTTGTTCAAACCCATTGATTATCATGCTGTAATCACTGTGGTCTTATTCATTTGATTTAGCAGCATGCACTCACTTGCTAGTTCTAGCATCCGCTAATTATGTTACTACTTTTTCAAGAACAGTTACGAGGCTAGATTCTATGCTGTGCCTCCTCAGAGGCACAAGAGAAAAGGTGCAGTCCCAGTGAAATGATGGCAAAGGTGGCTTTAAGCCACCTATCTGCTGCATAAAATCTGACTGTACTGGAGGCCAGTGCAGCCTCTGGCATAAATTAGAGCATCCCCAGGAGCTGCTCTGATTTATGTAAGCTTCCTTGTGGCTGGAAATGATCTATTCCACATAGCACAAAGTGCTGGGAGTAAGAGTGGCCAATCTGTCCTATGCTATGAGGCAGGACAGCACAGGGCCACATATACCTATACAGCTCCTGGATTTCCTCCCAAGCTCAGCGGAGTTAAGAATTTGGCCCACTATCTATGATAATACTAGAGACCTCAACCAAAACCAAGGCTTCGTTGGGCTAGGCACTTTTAGTAAGAGAGAGAGTATCTACCTCAGAGAGCTTACAATCTGAACAGGCAAAACTGACAGAGAGATGGCGTTACCCTGAGTTTACAGATAGAGGGAACTGAGGTACAAAGAGAGTGCATGACTTGCACCAGGTCACACAGGAAGAATGTGGCAGCACAAAGAATTGAACCCAGGCCTCCCACGTCTCAGACCAGCAACCTAACCATAAAACCATTCTTCCCTTCAAATGTATTAAACTGCCCGGGGTGTCCCCTCCCCATGAGCAGGTTTGGTATATACAATGGCCTCAATATCTGACCTGGACAGAAAACCTTATCTTCCAAATTCTCAAGAGTTTTGAGTTGTTTGGGTTTTGCAAAGTCTGAAGTGGTTGTTGTCATCTCGGTCTTGTCCCGTTTTCATAGCCATCTGGAAACTCAGCACCAAACTCATATGCAGTATTCCAAGTACTCCCATTGCCAATGCAAGATAGTTTCCTGCTGTGTGTTCTCAATCGTTTTCTCCTGTCTAGTTTCAAATTACTCAAGCAATGGGTCTTCTGACCGTTTCCCCTGGGAGCCTGTTCTGTAGCCTAAATAGACTACACCACTGGCAGATTTTCCTAATATTTGTTCTATGAAACTTTTCTTTCACTCCATTTCATCCCATAATCCCTGTTCCCAGCAGAGATAATGTTGTTGGGCTGGGGAAAGCAGCCATTAGAGTTGGCAGAACTTGTATCAGCATGGCTCATTGATAGAAAATCTGACTGCCTTTTGAAACATAGGTGCACAACTTGGGTACTATGTTAGCTCCTGGGCTGTGACCACGAGCTGGACAGCCAGCAAAAAATAAACACCTCCATGATGCTCTCCAGCCACTTGGCAGCATGTCTTCCTTAGGAATCACGATAGCCCCATTGGTGGTCCCCTAACATTCTGCTGAGTGGCTGGATGGTTCTGAGGAGGAATTAATACTGCCAGAATTTCTGCTAGAAAATCTGGTGTGGAGTAACATGGGATGAAGATTCTCCTCAGCTTTCCTGTCCTATGTATGCACAGAGCTCCAACCAAGAAGGGGATAAGTATGTACCATGGAACAAAGCCTCTACTCCCCTTCCACAACCTCATCTACTTTCTCATTGGCTTTTTTCCTTTCCCTTACCTAGGCAAAGGGAAGCAATTTCAGGTGCAGGGTGTGAATCACCCTTTTGTCTATTCTTACCCTTTCTAACATGAAAAAAGTCATTCTGCACTGTGTGAATCAGAGCTTCACATACTATTGTATGGAAATGCTGCTTTAGGTAATTTTTGGAGGTGTCTAAAATATATTAGTTATAATTTCTTATTCCTCTACTTTTCTACTGCCAGATTCCTAGTACTAAAAGAGCCTGAATTTACCAAAGAGAGATGAAAAATAATGCTTTAAGGAGCGGTTTCTGTTTTAAAAAAAATCTAAAATAGTTTTCCTGCAAGATGTGTGTCATGCACAGAAGACATGATGGTGTGGCATAAAGATGTTATTGGCACTCATTTGAGATGACCTCAGCTGTGGATTGACTGCTCATGAGTAATGTGGCCTTTTTAAACTCATTTGTGTGTAATTAGGTTTTGTTGTGTAGTATTACTGGTATATAATTCCCACACATGTATCATAGTGTATTTATTACAAACACACAGTGTATTCAAGAGCTGGGCATAAAATAAACCTCCAGATCTCAAATTTGAGGCTCAGGATCTGTTTTTGGTGTGTGTACATCTGTAAATAGTGGGAATAAGGCCCATCCTTTGTGGTGTGTGTGTATGCATATATACACAAACTGTTAAACTAAAGTGGATTTCTCCATCATGGTGGCTATTAAGTTGTTAGAGGAACAAATAGGAGAATAAGGCCCATCCTTCATGGGGTGCGTGTGTGTGTGTGTGCGTGTGTGTGTGTGTGCATATATACACAAACTGTTAAACTAGAGTGGACTTCTCCATCATGGCAGCTGTTAAGTTGTCAGAGGAACAAATAGAAATATCAATGTGCTTTTATGTCAGTCTGTCATTTTCAAGGGAAGTTAGAAATTGGATCAGCATGACAGAAAGAATGAGAAACAGTCCAATGCTCAATGTAAAAGGTCTGGAAGGTCATCCTGATAACTCTGAAGATCTCAGTACAAGTCCAGTAAAGTTTTCAGCATAATTTTTCACTATTGATATCGACAGCATGAGAGAGGAATTTTCCCTTTCAAGAACCTTACAAAATGGAAATTGCTGTAGCTGAAAGTTGAAAGATGAAAATACTGGACTTTTGTTAATGCAAATGTGTAATGGAGTGGGGATAAATTGAGAACGTGGAACCATTTTTTCATGCTGCTTTATTAGTTGCAGGCAGTACACCAAAAGCAGGGCAATGACATGCTCCTGGACTTTAATTAAGCAACTTGCTTTGTCTACCCCGGCCTAAGGAAGGATTTGCATCATTAGAAGCACTGAGACTAAATTGCACTGTAACTTCATTTCTGAAAGTGCTGCCAGCTTGGAAGCAGGACTTCTGAGCATGATGTCAAAGCACAGCTGTATAACATACTTGTGGATATATGTGTACCCGTAAAATATCCATGGGTTCCAGGCAATGGGGTTGGGCAAGGCCGCCCAGAGGATTCAGGGGGCCTGGGGCAAAGCGGGGGAGCTGCGGCGCTTGTACTCACCCGGTGGCGGTCCGGGTCTTCGGCAGCATTTCGGTGGTGGGGGGCCCTTCAGTTGCTCCGTGTCTTTGGCACCACTGAAGGGCCCCCCGCTGCTGAAATGCTGGCCGAAGGCCAGGACCGCCACCGGGCCAGGGCTCACAGGGCCCCGGGGCAAATTGTCCCACTTGCCCCCTCCCCCGCGGGCAGCATTGGGGTTGGAGAGGGATTGCTCTAATTCTAAAGAGCGGGAGGTTTACACAATAAAGATGGTATAAATAATAAGAGTGCCCAATGTAAAATAAGTAAATCAATGGATATTTGTCGTAAAATTTAGCTTTTTTTATGTGCAGACTAATTCAATTACTCAGAGCTGGAAAAAAAATCAGTTTGATCTGACTTCAATTTGACTGAAGTCTGGAACCAAAAATGTGGTGCTTTGAAGGACAGAATAGGCAGTTTCCTGAGTCATAAATTGAGTCACACAGACCCCTAATGGTGTTTCCAGGACTGCAGACAAGCTGTTGTTCTGAGACAAAAGGTAAAAACCTTAAAAAAATAAACTGGACTTTGTGGCAGATTTCCAGGAGGATTTGTAATGTCCTCTGAGAGTCATCTCCAAGGTACACATGCTCTCTCTGTGGTGTACTGTGAGCCTGCATCTTTCCGCCGTGTGTGCAAAGGGGAGCTCTGGTGGTGATCAGTACTAAGAGCCGCACAACAGCCGTCATACATCTGGGGAAGCCCAACAGCAGAGAGCTTTACTGTAAATCTGTTTTGTTCTTAAAGTGAACACCAGTTTTCAGGACTGGAAGGCTCAGAGAATTAGTCATTTCTATACAGACCCATACGTGAACTAGGTGCCCTCATGAGGTCCCTTCCAGCCATACATTTCTATGAATCTGTAATTCAGTACTATAAACAAGCAAATAAGTAAACCCTTATAAACTAAGAAAGCTATATTTCCTATGGGCTGTGAAGGAAGAGAAAAGAGATTGTTATAGTTGTGTTTTAAATTCTCGGGAAGCACTCAGATGCTACAATGATGAAGGCTAAATAAGTATCTACATAGCTGAATATTAATCACTGATATTCTAGCAATGCTGAAAGACCCCAATCAGTTTTGGGGCTCTGTTGTTTGGGCACTGTACAATCAGAGGAGGAGGCAGTCACCACTCCCAGAGACATAGATGGACTTCTCACCTGTAGATCACCGGGTCCAATCCAGCTCTCACCAGTAGTGTCTGAAAGCTGTTATCCTCTGACAGGCCAATGAACAATTATGTGTCTGAGTTGTGTGTTCACATTGGCACTAATTGACACCCTTGCTGGAAGTCACAGCAGGGAGGCCACTGACTGAACGTATGCAGGCTGAACTCCTTACTGCCATTGAAGGTGGTCTTTCCAAAAGAAGGTAGGGACACACCGGTGGGGCCATGGGGAGAATCTTGCACCATTGCCACCTGTTTTAGTTTCCATGGCTGTCCATGAAGCACCTTTTCACAAGTGAGAAATTTGGATACACACAAAATACTATTTTATATTAATACTTTGGTGCAGGTGCTTATGATTGCATGCTGTGATGTACCAACACCACAAGCATTCGTGCTAACATAGGCGTTTCCAAGCCACCTGATGGGAAGGAGGTTATGTGATAAAGACAAGAAGAAAAATACCAGAAAGCTCACAAGAGCGAAATCTAAAAGGAGAAGTGTTGGACAACACTAACAAATCTTAGAGTTCTCCTCCTTTTCAAAAAAACATATTTAGTCACTACTCCAGATTGTAATTCCTTGCTGAACATTGTTGTTGCTCCTAAAGAGGTAGAAATGGTCTGTATACCACAGTAAATAATACAGGTCCAGATTCTACCTTCACATACAATCAGTGCAACCTCATTGACAGTTGTAGAATTTAGCCTATGGTGAATGTTTGAAGGAGCACCTGAAATATTGTTCTCTGTATGATTTCATGCAGCAGTACCCTGGATATGTTTCCTAACAGGGGGTGAAGCATAGTCTTAGGGCTAAAGCACAAACCTGGGAGCCTAGCAATAAGGGTTCTATCCCTAGCTCTGCCACCTACTTCCTGTTATGCCCACCTATATTTCAGTGACTCCCCAGTCCATGAACTCTTCTATTCTCCCTGAACACCCACATCCTGCAGATTTCTCCTTTAGATACCTGTAGCCTGAATACACAGAAGTCCGTTTGAGCATCCACCTTAGCAGACCCTAGTGTGGCTGCTTTGGTTCCATGCCTGGAAATAGAAATCCCACTGTACTGGTAGGGGTTTCATGTTACTCAGTCAATGATTACATACTACTTTTTGGCAAGAGAAGGCATCTAAAACAAATAGGCTGTTTACACTGAGGTGGCCTGTCATAAAACACATTTGAGTTTCCATTTGAAATTAGACTTGTAGACAATATCTCATTACAATGAAATCTGACAGCAGAAAAGACCACACTAGTCTGACTGAGGATGAGGGTAACTGGGTAGATGAGCCAAGACTGCTTTTTTTTTTTTTAGGGTGAATCAGAGGCACAGCTGCACTTCATCACAGAAATCCCCCCAACAGATGCCAGAAGATCCATGTGCTGTATGGACTGGATTGTGCCTGGGTGATCACTGACTCGTAGTCCCATTGAAGCCAGTGGGACTGCTCATGTGAGTTAGGGTTACACAGTCCAGCTCTATCTAAATATTAGTTATTCCAAGGCCAAGTTAAAAGAATGTCTTGTCTGCCTCATTAATCTCCTAGTAATCAACAGCTATCTCTTTATATACATATATGTATATTAAATGCTTAATTGAAGGACATGCTAGGTACAATCATAGATTAAGCACATAGGTTACAGATGGCTAAATCCTGCCCTCTGGTGTGCAAGATGTGGAAAGGGCAGGGGGGTCTTTACTTCCCATGCACTCAAATGCTCCATAGCACACAGAAATGCCCAGGCAGGTAGCATACTAGGGCAGGTGTCATATCCTCAACAGGACATGGTGTCTCATTAGGAAGTCAAGTATCAGAGGGGTAGCCGTGTTAATCTGGATCTGCAAAAGCGGCAAAGAGTCCTGTGGCACCTTATAGACTAACAAACGTATTGGAGCATGAGCTTTCGTGGGTGAATACCCTCTTCGTCAGACACATGTAGTGGAAATTTCCAGAGGCAGGTATAAATATACAGGCAAGAATCAGGCTAGAGATAACGAGGTTAGTTCAATCAGGGAGATGAGGCCCTCTTCTAGCAGTTGAGGTGTGAACACCAAGGGAGGAGAAACTGCTCAGGATTAAACAAAGACTGAATGGCTAGCCAACTACAAAAGCAGTTTCTCCTCCCTTGGTGTTCACACCTCAACTGCTAGAAGAGGGCCTCATCTCCCTGATTGTACTAACTTCGTTATCTCTATCCTGATTCTTGCCTGCATATTTATATCTGCCTCTGGAAATTTCCACTACATGCGTCCGACGAAGTGGGTATTCACCCACAGAAGCTCATGCTCCAATACGTTTGTTAGTCTATAAGGTGCCACAGGACTCTTTGCTGCTTTCATTAGGAGGTGTGTTTAGTTCCTCAGCTGGTGGTAGCTGCTGTTGTGCTTGAACCTATATATGGTGGCTGTGTGTATGCCAAAGCCAACAACAGAAATTCCATGTCCACATAGGACAGGAAACAGTGCCTGGCAGCACACTGCAGTGACCCAACAAAGCTGACCGGCACCTCAGAGCATAAATTCCTATTCTGCCAGATGTGTGGCCAGCAATGGACTTCTAGTCCTTCCCCACCTGTGCCCTCAGATAAGGACAAGCTGATGTTTGCTCTATTTCAGTGAAAGAGTAGACTTCTTATGTCCCTTTAGCTGTTATCTGTGGTACAGTACCCACATTTTCAGATGAGGCATACTTTGCATTAAGGTAGCACCTTGCCTCTGAGCATCTCAAATCACTCAATCCCAGAAACATTTCCCAAAATAAACCTTGAGAGAATCTTCTGAATCTTTTAGGAGGCTGTTTCCACATATGCCACAAAATGGGAGTTGTTTAATTTTAGTTAGTATTAAGTGTTCCAAATGGGACCTGAATCATTTCTACATCCATTTTCCTGGGAATAAATGGGATGTGATTGGAATTCAGTGTCTGAGAAGTCTCCTCCCAAGTTGGCCATGTTGCTGTTCAGGGCAGCTAATGACAAAGCCATAGCCTTGTAACTGTTTTACAAGAAAGGACTCCTGTATATTCCTAACGCTGGTGATATCATGCAGGAGCACTCTTTCACAAGATTAAAATGAAGCAGAAATGGATGAGTCACTTCTTACAGGCAGCTTTTTTCCCTTCTTGTTCACTCATCATTGAAGTGCAAATCACAGCTTAACTATGTGCAATTGTAAATTTGTTTGGCACAGTTGTGTCTAAATGTACTGAGTTTCCCACTTGTGGGAGTCTCCCATTACCCTTGCTCCTCTCTGACTCACTTGCATGTGTACCAGTGATTTCACTACCAGCTGTCCTGCTGCTCCAAAAGATCCAAGATTTGCTTATATATATTTAAACTCTGCAGTTTTGGCATTGTGCATATAACATAATATACACTCCAACATATTGACATTTCACTTTAATATTAACCTGTCTGTGGTAACTGCTTTTACAGACTGGAAAACCAATTAGAATGCACATTTCCAAAAAAGAGCATGGGGTATTAGCCATGGGATTCCCACTGGGTTTAATGGGTGTTGCATGCCTAAAACCTTGTGCAATTGCTTGGTAAATTTAGGGGATTTTAGGAGATTATGCCATTGTTTTTTTGTTAGACTGCAATCATTATAATGAAGTCAAGCGTTATAAAGAGAAGGCCAGAAAAAAATAAATACCATTTAGTTATGAAACTAATTTTGGAAAGGAAGGTTATAAGGCTGCTGACAGAAATTTTAAATGTATTATTTGACTATGATTATTACTACTTATTTCATATTTCTGTTATAGTAAATGCATGTCCAGGGGGCACACTCAGGAATTGAACCTGATTTGTGCTAGGCCAGTGGTTTTCAATCTTTTTTCATTTGCAGACCTCTACAAAATTTCAAATGGAAGTGCAGACTCTTTTGGAAATCTTAGACATAGACTGTGGACCCCCAGAGGTCCACAGACCACAGGTTGAAAACCATTTTTCTATGGTAATTGCAACCTTTCACAGACCCCTTACACATAGTCTACAGAGCCCCAGGGGTCCGTGGACCCCAGGTTGAAAACTACTGTGCTAGGTGCTCCATATCACATATGAAGACATGGCCCCTGCTTCAAAAGAGCTTGCAATTTAACAAAACCCATGATGTACAAAGTGTATTGAGAGAGTGATGCAATAAACTAGATACAATTTTCCTATACTTTTATTACAGTATAATGAATTACAAATGCCTGTCAATGCCTGCTTACAAATGCCTGTCAAGCCGTCAGTAATTGATTGCGTTGATATGTTAGAATAGTCGAGTAGAATCTGATTTCCCTGAAGCCCAGCAATTTGATTTCAAGTCGCATGCCAAATATTGGACTGGGTTTCAGTGCTGACGCTTCAGTGTTATGGAAGTTTACAGCTGAACTGCCAGAAAGTACTTTTATAAGAGCAATAGTGTAGGCTAGTGAGCTGAGTGTGAGACTAGAAGCAGGTACTCTTGAGTTCTAATTCCAGCTCCCCACTGACTTGCTGTGTCACTTAGCCCTCTCTACCTGTTTCCTCCCCTGTAAAATGGAGATAATACTTACAGTACCTACCTTATATTGAAGATGTAATTAGTTACGGTATAACTTAGTGCTCTGAAGTTGTGAAGTGCTGTGTCACTATGAGTTGTGCTTGTCACTAAAATTGTGTTTGGCTATTGCCAGTAGTTGGTTTTTCAAGGTGGTTAAAATTTTGTCACATTAGCCTAAGTAATTTGATTGAGCGTACATTGGAGGGTGTGGGGAGCATTCTTTGAACAAACAATCTTCCCCATCCTAATAATAATAATAACAAGGCAACACAAGACAATTATAGCACCAGCACCTAGCACCAAAACATTCCAACCATTATTTATAAATGCTGATTTTATATATCTACATACATATAATACAAATGCACAAAGGAACCAAATCTTGGTCCTACTGAAGTCCATGTAAACTTTTTCTATGGATTATGAAGACACCAGGACTTATCCCAACATTTGAACCTTTTTGTTGTGTTGATTTAGGGGCAAAAGGAAAACTAAACTTTGTCACATCAATCAGACACTAAGTTCTGCACCCAGGACAAATTGTTTTACAAGATTATGACTGAAGAAATTGAGACTCTGTGGGTTGTGTTGTATTTATTGACCATGGTTTCTCTCTGTGGGCCATTATCATCTTGCTCTCCTGGGATCTGATCCAAAGCCCACTGAAGTCATGGGAATCCATTGGTCATTTGATCAGGCCTATGATTCCAACTGTTATTCTTTTAAACTGAGATAGACCTGAAATGTGATGGAATTGGATTCAGACAGAATGACGATAAATATTTTACCAATATTTTTTGCTAACTTTCCTTTGAAAACCAATTAGCTTGGCAAGATGGAAGCAGACAAGAGTGACACCGTCCCTCTCTCACCTTAATATTATAACTCTGCTTAGCAGGAAGAACGCATAGAATTTCAAAGACTGTCAGTATCTCTTTAGTACTAAAGAAACTAACTAATTATCTGATATTTATCACTTGGGAAGTGGCCAATTTACAGAAAGCCTGTGACACCACTGGGAGGCAGTGTGCCAGAGAGGTAGTGGCTGATTGCTGAAGACCATCTCAGATATTTGGGAGGAGCAAGTCTTGGCCACTTCTACAGCCATTCTGCCGGGAAACTCATCCCTCCACAGCCTGCCCTTCTGACCTGTTTTCCCTTGTTGCTGGTTACCACCCTGTAAATCAGTGCCTTTGAACTGCAGTGTAATATACCAGAATTCCTGCCAATATGTTCTGCACAAATCCAGCTAGCAGGCTTGGAAACCTGGTTTTGAAAAACAATGAAGTTGAATAAGAAACATGTTCCTTTTTGTGCAGACAGCCCTAAAAAGATTGGGTGTAACTTTTTCCCCCCACTTTCATAAAACAGCTGTCTTAAACAGAAGCAGCATCTGTAAATGATGGGTAAGCCGTCAGCAGATTTGAAGTTTGGGTTTGCAAGGCTGCTTATCTGAACTAAGCATACATAACTCTTAGGCCTTCAGAACTGGGATGGAATTTTCATGAGAATAGGATTTCTTGTGGGCTTTCCAGCACTTCCTGCTTCTGGAGGGCCAGAAATACCATGAGAATGGTACATATCTAAGTATTTTGGCACTTCCATTTGTAGTCCTGGCTAGAATCTGGAATCCAAAGATGTGCAAAAAGGAATATATAATGTGAAGAAAGATAAAATAAACTTTTATAAAATATAGAAAACATTTGGTTGGGTTTGAGTCAAGTTTGCAATGGAAAGTGGGGAGGTGGAACAGGGTTGGATGCAATGGAATTCTTTTCTTCAAACTATTTCTAATGTTTAATATTCACTCTAGGCCAGCTTCAGAGTTTGCATAACTTTCAGCAATGTGGGTCTTCCCTCCTAAGCTGCTCTGTAGTAATGCTTTGTCTTTTAGTCCCCAGTTCTGCGGAGACCTATGCCCCGGGCTTAATTTTGTATAGTCCCATTCATTCTGTCTGTCGTAGCAATAAAGAAACAAGACCAGCAGTTTATAAATAGGGCCCTACCAAATTCATAGCCATGAAAAACGCGTCACGGACCGTGAAATCTGGTCTTTTGTGTGATTTTACCCTATACTATACAGATTTCACAGGGGAAACCAGCATTTCTCAAATTGGAGGTCCTCACCCAAAAGGGAATTGCAAGAGAGTTGCAAGGTTATTTTAGGGGGGCTCGTGGTATTGCCACTCGTACTTCTGCACTGCTGCTGGCGGCAGCTCTGCCTTCAGAGCTGGGATCCCAGCCAGCAGCCGCAGCTCTCCAGCTGCCCAGCTCTGAAGGCAGTGTTGCTGCCAGCATCAGCACAAAAGTAAGGGTAGCAGTTCAGCAACCACCCTGCAATAACCTTGGGACCCCCCCGCCCACACACACACACACACACACACACACACACACACACACACACACACAACTCCTTTTTGGGTCAGGACCCCTGCAATTACAACACCGTGAAACTTCAGATTTAAATAATAAATAATGAAATTTATGATTTTTAAAATCCTATTACTGTGAAATTGACCAAAATGGACTGTGAATTTAGTAGGGCCCTAGTTATAAAGTTATAATCACATACCTGTCCACAAATTTCTGGTATTTCCTAATTAAGACTTTTGTTTTGAGATTTGATCTCATAAACCAGACCCAGCTTCAATTTGATTAGTTTGAACTCATTGACAAGTTGAACAGAATAGATTTTGCTATAGGAAATGAATGACGCCGATAAAATAAATCAGAATGTTTGGAATGCAGTTCTAGTGAAGAGGAAGGTATTTGACCTATACACACCTAAATGGCTTGGGTCTTTGTTTGCCTTCAATGGTACTTCTATCCTAATGTGATAACATGGCAGTTGTGATCAAATGAGATGCTCAGGCTTACTGTCTCCTGGTTTAAATGTTGGAAGGAGGATGTTTTCAATGAAGAGTCCTTGATTCTGCTTGGTCAGACCTAGATTTATTGACCCTCTGGGAATACTGCAAGGCCTGTTGACTTTGTCAGACTTTCTTTGAGGATGAAGATGGAGGGAGAAACGTTTGTAATTTTTGGTGGGGTGGTAGGTTGTTTTGTGGATATTTGCAATAGAGATGTTTATGTGGTTTTATAAATTAACACAAGGTGCCCGTGTATCAAAAACCTACTCTCTTGTGCCCCACAGTCCCGTACAGTGCGGCAGGTAGTGGGGAGGAATTGGTAGCCAGCTCTGCTGCTTTCTGTGTCCGAGCACCAGCATATTTTATAGGATATAGTTATGCCAAAGGCCATATGGCCAGAAATAGTACTCAGGAGCACCTGTCTTCCTCTTCTGAGTTCAGCAAACTAGACTATGGTGCATTGATCACAAAGCTACTTCACCTAGTTGGGACCGCTGTCACTAAGCACTGCTGGACTAATGTCTCCAGTGTAATCAAGATACTAGTTAAGGTATAACTGTAGATTTAGTAATGATCTCATATGTATGAATCCTACTTAGTTATGCCAAAAAGCAAGTGAATTCACATACAGCTTCTTAAGACAGTTCCTTGAGCATGAGATCTTTTTTTTCTTTTCAGTGAATGTAGTTATTTGTTGGCAATTATTATCAGACTGGAATAGCTGGAGACTGTAGAGTTGTATTTGTATTTCTGTTCAGTGCCTATACATGTACTGCACATTGTGTTCTCTGTAAGACGGGGTAGTTTGTTGTCCAGAAAGTGTTGCGTTCTGCATCCAGTACTGAAGCGGGAATGTCCCCAATTGATCTCTGTCTCGAAAATTAAAACCCAACCAGTCATTCTCTGAAACATATTAAACACACAAACTAAAAACCTACTATTTGAAATGGATGTTGTTTTTTCCTTCTCTTTATTGCTTCCTCTCCAAGGTCCTGGGTAGGTCAAGCAAATCTTCCAGCTGAGATTCCTTCTCTAAAGGCTCATTCTAAACCACTCCTATAGTAGCCAGCGCTGATAGTTCAAAAACAGGGACAGGGCATGCTGATTCTGGAGTAATCCCCTTCCACTGGCTCAGAAAGCAAAGATTCAAGCTTGGGGCTTCAACTTGGATCCCCTGTCTGGCATGAGATTATGCTGCATTAGACACTGTTAGGCTGTTAATTAATGGGAAGTGTTCGGAAACATCATACACGCCGAATTTGTGTCATTCGGTGCCATTAGAGAGACAAGGTGGGGGAAATAATATCTTTTATTGGACCAGCTTTTGCTGGTGAGAGAGACAAGCTTCTGACCTGACACAGAGCTCTTCCTCGTGTCTTCTCCAGTGACATTGGCATTTAAGGCTGGGTTTGAAAAGGAGCTAGGGGAAGTCAAGTGCCCAGTGCCCACTGAATTTCAGTGGGCATCGTAGCACATGCCTCCCTTAAGCTCCATTGAAATCCCAGCCTCAGATCTCTGTCCCAACCCTTGAACCAGAATGTAGAGCAAGAAAGCTGCCTATTTATTCTTCATGCAATTCTCACTAAAAATGAAAGGTCTCCTAAGAAAAGTAGCTGAGTTTCTTTCCCTCTCTCTCTCTCTCTCTCACTCTCTCTCTCTCGGCGTGAAAAATGTCGCATACAAAGTAGTCTGTTCATTGCATAGTGTTTATTGATGGAAGAAATCAGTACCAGTCATTGTAGAGCAAGCAGAGGAGTGCCATAAGCAGAGGACCATGGTGCTATTTTCTCCCTTCCCTCACATCTGTACTTCCAATGCCCATCCTTGTCCTGCTGAAGAGCCTTCTCTTCTCACCACTTTCATCTTCCTGTTTTAAAAAACAGTCTATTGCTGCTGCTCTCAGCCTCCGTGATTTGGTTGCCAAAGGGGCACTATGTTCAGGTGCTCTGTTTGCATGTGTATTGGACTGGAACCCCTAGAGGAGATGTAGATGGGATTGTGCCTCTCCTGTTAAGGTGAGCTGCAGTATCATATCAAACAGTAAAATGCACCTGAGACTCTGCTGTATAAGACTCTGTTATTTCATAATGTGCTGAGTATCTTGTAGAGATTGACACATGGTTGAACACAGATTGACACAGAGATTGAACCAGGGACCTCCAGAGCTAAAAGCATGAGCTGCTACAGCTTCAACTAAAGAATGAAGATACTCTAACCGGGGATGTAATAGACTCTCACCCTTCATGGACTGGGCACAAAAGGGGGACCTGTAACACTCACCCATGGGCAGGGCCGGCTCCAGCTTTTTTGCCACTCCAAGTGGCGAAGCCAAAACAAACAAACAAACAAAAAGCTGCAACCGGCGGCACTTCGGCGGCAGCTCTACTGCACCAGTTCATTCTTTGGCGGCAATTCGGCGGCAGGTCCTTC
Source organism: Mauremys mutica (assembly GCF_020497125.1). Classification (NCBI taxonomy): domain Eukaryota; kingdom Metazoa; phylum Chordata; order Testudines; family Geoemydidae; genus Mauremys; species Mauremys mutica. Next base: position 201,040,725 of record NC_059072.1, on the reverse strand, counting down.
CCTCGGAGAGGGAGTGAGGGACCCTGCGCCACAGACCCGGACGTGCCGCCCCTTTCCGTTGGCCACCCCAAGCATCTGCTTCCTTTGCTGGTGCCTGGAGCCGGCCCTGCCCATGGGTTAGAAATGCACATTCTGAAAAGCAAAAATCCAAAGCTAAGCAGAACAGTGTTAATTAAAGAGCACAATCCCGGCAACAAACCCCAATTTCTTGAACAAACGTGGATGCTGGGTAAATATACCTGATTGTAATCTCTTCTTTCACTGGAGGGCTAAGCAGGCACAACTCCATTGAACTGATAGCTGCATATGGGCCTCAGATTTTATTTACTCTCATCACCTCTTTTGAGGAGCTCGAATTGGGATTCCCTCCTCCTGGTGTGGGACTTTCCAAAGGGAATGCCCCACCCTCATTTGTTGTTCAGTCTGATGCAGTAGCCACTTGGAAGCTTACTCAGTTTTTTCATGGGAAAGAATCAACTCATAACCTGAGTTTCCAAATTTAGAAATAAACATTTATATTGATCTATATCCAAAGCACATTCCTGTGACATCAGATCAGCACTTTCTAGTTTATTGGCCTGACAAAGCACAGACTTTACAGCTTTCTGAATGAAATTCAGAAAGGTTGCCACATAAGGGATGTTGCTTTGTCTATTTCAGTAGAAGAGTGGTGGAACAGGTAGCAGCAGAGGACCTGATGTTTGGTTTGATTCCAAGGGTAATTAAACAGCCAATAAAAAATCTGAAATGAAATGTGCCTGGTTGTATGGCAGAGCTGTGCTGGTGTGCACTGGGGCATGGGCTGAGTTTGTGGGTGCTGTGTGTATTTGACAGAATCCAATATATATATCCAGTATATAAATATCCAATATATAAACCCAATGTACAGACTTTGGGAATTCTCACCTTGTGCAGTTCATCCTCAAAATTCATAAAGTGACACCAGAGTTTTATGTTAAAATGTCAAGTTTTTCTATCTCTCTACAATAGAGGAAAATTGTGCGCCACCCTCCTCTCTTCTCCTGAGGTATAACCTCCCTCAGTTGGTTAAACAAAGGGTTTTTCCTCCTCCTTTTCTTTCTCCTAAGGGAGCCTAAAATAGTGTGTCAGGAACCAGGTGCTGTCCTTGGAACTAATAAGCAGACTGCATAGTGACTTCATTAGCCACACACATCACAGAGCCCTAATCCCCATGCTCCCTGCCTGTGTGTCAGCATCTCTACTCCTTGCATGTCTGGCTCTTCCCTGGTAACTTGTTAAACACTCGTGTTCTCACAAAGACAAAGACTGTGGCTACAGAGCAGACTAAACTGGATTTAATTGAATCTTTAGGCAATGATTCACTGAACAAAGATCTGACTGTGTCTGACCAGGACTTCTCACAGCCGGGAGCTTGTGGGACAGTCAGCATGGTCTAAATGAAGTTTACTGGTCTGGCACTGATTGAAGTTCAAAGTCACATTAACTGTACTGTGTTAACATGAACGTTTGGGGATCAATGCTTCCACCTTTTAGGGCTAGTATAATATTGATGCTACGCTTCAGGAAACACATGCTTGAGCAACTGAAAATCATGTAGGTAGCGGACAACCCTCCAGCTTACTATACACAGCCAAGACAGGGATTCATTCTATTCGCTGTTGTGTTTAACATCAAATTACACCAGAATCCACTTGGACTCAGTACATTATCTCTGCTTTAGCTGCGGCTATGATAGGAGCAGTGACATTCTGGAGAGATTGAATGAGAGGGTGGATGGGACGCCTTCTAATAAGAGTGAACAGTTGAACAAATTTCACGGAGTGTTGCATGTTTCCTGGGCTAGTGCAAGGTGAATGGCGAGCAGGAACTTGGTGACAGCACTGCACAAGGCCAGACTAGTGGAAAGCTTGAATTTCCTCCCAAAGGTCATTAAGCTCCCAGCCCATCTTCCATGCCCCAGAAGTTTGTTTCTTTTTGTTTTAAAGGGGGTTGGGGAGGGGGATAAGAAAACCCAGATTTGTATTGTCACACTGTGACTGCCTTTAAAAAGTCAGCATTTGCCACCAGTTACCAGAGTTATTTTCTTTTCTAAGTATAGGGGGGATATTAAAGGAATATAGGACACCACTATGTGGTTATTATTGGGCAAATGGTGCTTGTCCAGTCTCATTGTACATTGGTGCTAGTAAGACAAACTTCTGTATTCAAAACGGCTTTCATATAGCATGCACTGGGGTGGTCTTTCCACTGACTTCAGTGGGCTTTGAATCAGGCCCTATTTGTACTTGATAGGAAAGAAAAGGGCAAATAGTGTATTGGTACAATACAGTGCCTGTGGAGTGGTCTCCTGTATGGCTATTAATTTTTCCCTCTTCACTACGAACACTTTGTGGCCCTCTCTTAAAATACATTGTGCAAAATTGCAGCCCTGACCCTGTCATGGCCTCATTTCAATGGCAAAAATACGAACAGAAGTCTGAGGTTCAGAACTTACCCCAACTAGTAGTTTAAATCATGACCATATTGACTCCCACACTTCTAATGGAAAAGGCTGATCAGTGGACTAGAAAGTTAATGTTAGTCAGAGTACAATTTTCCTTTGTGCATGTATTGGAGCCTATATGGTTATAAAAAGATCCCGTGCCCATATTTAAATTGTGTGCCACCTCCCAGTACAAGGAGGAGTAACTAAACTGATATTCCCCCCCTCCCCAAGTGGGTATCACACACAAGCCTGCTAGAGTAGCTGATTATTAGGAGTGTTTAACCATTCAGTCATTTGTGAGAGAAAATAAAACAGCTCGTAATGGCAGCAACTGCATAGCGGGGTTATACACACTGATGATGGTGTCAGTACTTGCTACTACAACATTCTTAATGTAGCTATACAGGGTCTGGGCTCAATTCAGTTTTCAGTGAGGGGTCCTCAGCCTTGGAATTTGCTGTTTGTTTTGCCAAAGCCCAAATGTGTTGACCTTCGGGTCAGTCTGCATGGTCTGTTAGTTCTCCCAGACTTTTGGGAAGGGCTGGGGGGCGTGAGGAGAAGGAGAAGAGGAGGAAAGACTGGAGGGAGTGCTGGAAGAGTTCTAGTTGTGGAGGGATCTGGTCCTTGACGTTGATTTTATTATGAATGTCCATGCACTCAAATCATTGGATGGGTGTGGAGCTTGTATAAATTGGCACAATTGATGGCTTTTATGAGCCTGATCCATGCTTAGGAACAGGAGGAGGAGGTGATGGGACATCATCTGATGGGCGGTGGTAGATGAGGAAATGCAAGGAACGGGGGCCCCTTACTGCACCTTTGCAAGCAGGCCATACTGCCAGGTTTGTGGGGAACAGTGGAAGTCTGTGGTCCCACCGTCTCCCTGCCTAGAAACAATCCCTCTGTGGCCACTAATGCTGATGGGATTGCTAGCTGGCCCCATTTTACCACTGCAGACTATGCCTGGCACTGGCACATTCACCAGGGGGTGTGCTCCCTGCACCCTTACCCCCTGCAGCACTCCAGCACAGGAAGAAGCATAATTTAGCCCTCTGTTTGTGGCACAGGCCAGAAGGAGCCCCTGGCACATCGGGAGACAGATTAACATAGCGGACGTCCACAGTGCCAATCTATGGCTTCAGCTCTCACATCAGTCCCCGAGATGCACTCTAACACCATTTTTTTACCCAGAGGCAATCTTTAATGTGAACGCTGTTATGCCAAGCTCCAGCACCTCCGGTGTTTATGGAATCTTGTTCGTTCAGTGGAGATCCACCAAAATTTATTTAAACCCATATTCAGTAAGTGAATTCAGAATGGTCTGTAGTGACTTTCTCTGCAAAACAGCTCTAGGGCTCAATCCTGTAAAATGCTGAGCGCTGTGGCTGTGATCCTACACAGCATGAAGCACTCCTATAATCTAGGAGTGCCCCCACGGACATCAACAGCGCCTTGTAGGATTGCCCATAGTACTTTGTGTGTGTGTGTGTGTGTGTGTGTGTGTAGAAGTAACATTACCAAAAGCCAAGTATTAAGGGCCAGATTCTGCTACTCTTACTCATGTGGAGTAGCACCTTACTTCACAAATAGGCCTGTTGAAATCTATTGCTGGGTCACCCTGGGGAGGTCACTTTCCCTCCCTGTGTCTCAGTTTCACCAACTATAAAATGGGGCTAATGATACTGACCTCCTTTGTGAAATACTTGGAAATCCCCTGATGAAAAGGGCTTGTGTAAGAGCTAGATACTGTCTGTTGTTATTGTTCAGAGTATTGTACTACTCAGGAATCTGGCTGGGGGTGCAGGCTCTGATGTGGGGCAGTGGATGAAGGATTTGGGGTGCAGGAGGGGGCTCTGGGCTGGGACCGAGGAGTTCAGAGGGCAGGAGAGAGATCAGGGCTGGGGTCAGGGTGCGGGCTCCGGCTGGGGGTGCAGGCTCTGGGGTGGGGCTGAGGATGAGGAGTTTGGTGTGCAGGAGGGTGCTCTGGGCTGGGACTGAAGTGTTCCGGGTGCAGGAGTGGGTCAGGACTGGGGAAGGGGGTTTGAGCGTGGGGGGGGGCAAGGGCTATGGCTGGGGGTGCAGAATCAGAGGTGGGGCTGAGGATGAGGAGTTTGGGGTGCAGGAGGGTGCTCCAGGCTGGGATTGAAGGGCAGGAATTGGATCAGGGCTACGGCAGGAGGTTGGGGCCCGGGAGGGGGGCAGGCTCCAGGCAGCGCTTACCTCAGACAGCTCCTGGAAGCAGCGGCATGTCCCCTCTCCGGCTCCCACATGAAGGCACTGCCAGGCGGCTCTGCGTGCTGCCCCGTCCACAGGTGCCACCCCTGCAGCTCCCCCTAGAGGCTGATAGGGGAACCCAGTCCCTCCCTCTACACTAGGTTCCAGCCTAGAGATCTGACAATCAGCAGCTAAGGTCTATACCATCCCACCTTTGCTGCAGCCCATCCTTTCAAGTAGCTACTTTAGAGCCATTTTAACCCCTTCAGGGGTGGTGTGGGATAAATACCCTATAACACACATTTATGGAATAATACCCAACAGATTGTGTAACACTCTGTACCAAAAAAGAGTCTTCTGTGTATTGACACTTAGTTTTTTCTTTTCTTTAATTGTAATCTAAAAGAAGAGAGAAAAATGAACAGGAAATAAACTACATAAAAAGGTTAAAGAAATGTTCAGGGTTAAATTTAAGCTTAACTCAGTTTACATTAAAAATGAGAATTCTCTTATTTCATGGAATAATCAAATTTTAAGAAAAAAATTGCCAATTCAAAATCCTGTTCACTTAAGGGAGAATAGGGTTTGGCCCAAAAGATCGACATCTTGAGATGAATGTTACAATATTATTACTTGCTGGAAAAGGGCCTACAGACACTGTGATCTAGACATCTTTGTTCATGGTCATTATCATCTGGTTCCTTTAGACTTTTTAACATTTTTCTGAAATTCAGATCTTTTTATTCTTATAAAATTACTGGATTACAGTTGAGGGCAAATACACAATCATTCAATTGGAGAACTAAAATGGACATTGGGTTCAATTGCTGTAGTTTGCAATTAATGGTGCTGTATTCATGAATGGGCCAGATTCTTATCTACACTATTTACATACACTTTAAGACTAGATATTATAAACCATATAGTATAAAGTACTCTTGATGTAAATGAGAAACAGATCCATTGTCTTCTAAGCTTGAAAGCTTCCCAAGTCACGCATACAACTTCTGGGAGAGGAAAATTGGAGGGAAAGGTACCTATAAAGCTACTAGAAGGTTCTATTGCACTTCTGTAGCTGAAGTTCAAATTTCTGTTGCAGTGCTAAGGTTTTAAACATGTTCCCTTTATGAGATGTGAGTTTCCATATTCATCACTAAAGTTACAATAGTTGAGTTGAATTTCACCGTGAGAGCAGTGAAATTCAGATGGTAAAACACTGACCCAGATCCCAGCTGATTGATTGGAACTATGCCAGTGTATATCAGCTGAGGATCTAGCCCATTATGTTTAGTTGCAAACCCGTGATATTTTAGGAGTGACGTCACACTACTTGTGGAGTAAATTTTCAACATGGAATGCAGAGATTTAATTTCACATCTCCCATGGACCTCAATGAGAGTGGTGTGGCTAGAGGACTTTGAAATTTTCCACCATTTTAAACTGGCAAATTCACTGAAGTATCTTTTCAATATGATACTCAAAATCCATTGTTTAGCTTTATACATAAATTATATCTTGAAATTTGTGATGTACTCATGTTTTGCTTTCTCTCGTTGAGTTATTCACATATGGTCATTTCCAAGTTTTCCAACATAAAATAAGTTGGCTTTTATGCTTATTATTCTAGTTTTTGCATTTTCCACTCCTTTGTGTTTGCTTTCCATGTAGATTTTGTCTGCCATGTAAAACAAAGAGATTATTCCATTGAAATCTTTGGAAAGTTCTGTTCTTTGGCACAGAGTCATGTTACCTGATACCTCTTTTTAGTTTTAGATTTCTGGAAGGGAAATCCTTCCTATGAGGAGACTTAAATTTCCATCAGTCATGGGGAAAACTGGTTTCCTTTGGGATACTAGAGGGTGGGCTTGGAAGAGAAGACTCAACAGAAATGAAATTCCAGATTGCTTCATTTTGAAGTCGAGACCTTTTTCTTTTGAGTGGTTATATTTTCCAGTTTCCACAGTTTCGTTATTCAAATTATCTTGGTGTTTTCAAATTTAGTACACTGAGTATAATAACTGGGAGATATAAATATCTGCAACACTGCAGACAGGAGAAAAGTAAGGTATCTGTCATTGGGTCAATATCTATAGCATAAAACATGGTAGAGTGTTGCTATAAAAACATAACATCCAAGCAATGCAGAACTGTAACAGGACTGACTTTTCCTCTTTGTTGTTCCTATATTTCTTCACTGAAAGAGGGATTTTAAGGTATATTTTGCAAAATAATATAGAAAGCTATTTCACTTGCATTAGGTTCTTTACCACTTTAAGGTAAGTTACATGGGTTTCACCTTTTCCTGATTGCCAGCCAAGGCTAATGTGTAGCGCAGGCAACTGCTACTTCATTTGGATTTAATGTCCATGGGGTTGATCCGCCTTCCCTTTGTCTTCAGGTCTCTTAGTTATTTTGACCTCTCCACTCTGTGCATATGTTTCTCTGTTTCAGTAAATGCATTGTGATGTATCCTTAACCATGTACATAAATCAGTGTCTGTGCCAGCCCACTGGTGGCCCTAAGCAGGAATATTTTTGCACACACTACACATACTAATAATTAATGGGGGGAGGGATGAGTTGCTTGAGGCCCTAGACTAAGCAATTGCTTGCTTATGCCTAGCACCAGCTCTTCATGATATACACCTGTAGTTTGAATTGTTATTGCAGGAGATGATGTGGTCACTTCTTGTCTTTGTGGGGTCTGTAGATGAATACTTCCTAATGTGGCCACTACAGGTCACCAATAGACCCCAGGGTCAAAGGCTTCCTGGACATATACAGCTTGATTCAACCCTTGGATGCCCCAGTTTCCAACTGTGTGTTATGATAGTGCAAAGTGCCAGCCACCCCTACTCCTGCAGATGGTTTGGAACAGCTAGTATTGCCTCATAATGGCCTGTTTCCTATTAGCGAACCACATGCTAACACCCTAGCCTCCATAGGCAGAAGTCACTGCAAAATATCAAGCAAAGTAGAGTTACCTTATATACCCCCTTTATGTAGTTAACTTCTATTTCCTTTGGAAAATAGAGGTCTTGTTTAGCATATATGAGAAGATATTTTTCACATGACAAAACTAGTGCTCACATATACAGTATAAATGCTCATTAGGCATAAGTCGATTGCTTTCAGTAGCATGGTATCCTAACACAGAAAGTTCAGGCAGATGAGTGTTCAAATAATGAACCAGCTCTCTTTGCTGTCAGTAGAACTGGCAAAAACGTCTGTCAGTTCTTAAATTACATTTCAACAGATGTTTTTAAATTTCTATATTTTCTTACTCAAACGTGGCTCACAAAAAACCCCTTAGCAAATGGTGAACGGGTTATTGTTTTTAACCAAGAAATACATAGCTGCAACACAAGGAACTGTCATAGGCAAGCCAAGGTCTTTCCAACAAAAATAATTTCCTTCCCAGAACCACATCATTACTGATGCGATTCTGGATGATGTGGAAAGAAAACACAACACATTGGGGACTGAATTAAAGGAACACCTATATCAAACTGCAGGGTTACCTGGCAGCCAGTAGGCCCTGGCAGTAAGTAATCATTCAGCATGAGGGCACCCACAATGGAGAAACAGCTTTCCCCCATAAGCAGTAATTCCCAGATCATAGCAGTAGTGGGGATGAACATGTCCTCTGATGGGGAGGAAGGGGCAGTGCCTGAGCTCTATGTGGGATGGGGAAGGGACTACTGTGTCTTCTCTCAGACATTCCCTCTTTGGCACATCTCTTTCTGAACCTGAGCAAATAGCCATAGTCCTGGCCGCCTTTCCCAGAATATCATCTCTTACTGCCAGGAATTCCTACCTGTCAAGCTGAAGCATTAACAACTGTCCCAGCCTCCATAACCTAAGTGTACCAGGGAAGGGAACTTGTCCTGAATAGGGCAACTACCTGAATGTCATTTTTCGCTAATGCTGCCTTCAGCCCATATGTACCCACTGTGAGCTTTCAGTCTTCTTGTTCCCTGATGGATGCTCCAGTGGAAGGTGGAAATTAGTTTGCCCACTGTGTGGTGAGGGGAAAGTTCTCCCCAGCTCTATATGATGGTGATCATCTTCACTCTTAGCATGTGAGTGGGGATAAGACTGTATGACCCCAACAGTGTGAAAGCAATTGTCATACAAAACCCAACTTAAGCAAATTTGTATGTTTACACGGAAGAAAAGGTCCCTCCTTGGGCAAACTCAAGGAGGGTGAGTGGGGAGCACCTCAGCTGATAAGCAAAGAAACAAGTTTGACTTTTTATTCCACTGGCAGCCACTTTTTAGCCCTTGCTGACATGAGGAGCCATGTGAATCCATGTAACAAGGACCTCCTGCTACTCCCTCAGTGCTAACTCCTCCCTGCTACAAACTCACATCCATTTCTCCAGTCACCAGGGTCAGCCTCCCAAACACTCCCCATTCATATCTGGACACATCGTTTCAGAAAGTACACAGCTAAGCAGAAGACTCAGAGGAGAGCAACAGCAACAATAAAAGGTTTGTAATAAAACTGGTTATATGAAGTCTGGAGAAAAGGTAGCTAAGATGAGACCATTGTCCCACAGATCTACACATAAAGGAAAATTGTAAAATGATAAGGCTCAGTTATTGTTGCTAGTCAATTAGACCAAAACAAAGTTACTGACTTAAGCTATGGAAAAGGAAATCTAGGTGCAAGTGTACCAGAACAGTTCAGTGATGGAACAAGTTCAGAATGAGTTATTGTTGAGATAGTGAAGGAAATGTTAGACGATCCACACCAAGGAATGGTTTAGGGTCCCTGCCACAATGCCCGGTAAAAAGTCTCTTCCAATCCAAATGATCCCACAAATACAAGAAGAAGGTTTTCTTCTAAAAACAAAACTTGATATTACATTAACCAGCTAAAGCGTTAATGAAATGCACTAGAAATAAAAAATAACACAAGAAACAAATGTGTAGCCATGCCAGGATCAGTTGTCCTTGGAGAAAAAAGTACTAGCATTGGAGCAAGATGTCTACCTTGCCCAAGCATAAGCAAAGAAGGCAATGGTGAGAGGTATCTGAATCTTGCTGTACACATAAAATCCCTTAAGAAAGATTTGGCTCTGTTGTGCATTAGACAGACACACTAAAATACTGAACCGGTGGTACTCTGCTTTCATTCGCAGAAGTGAAAGAACCATATGGTATTTTATGAACTACCAGATATCATGGCAGAGAATGGCACTTTACCTGTACTGTGCCGAGTGTCAGGTTTTTCTGATGGTTACCAGTTACCAAAAGTGCTGATGCAAAAGGATTAAGTGCGGAACATGCACTTTTCAGGGCACCTCCTGCACACAATTCCCACTCCAACCTTAAAATACTCCAAACCTAAAATACCACAACCTAGATAGTGTCGTAAAAAAAGCTGGTGGACTTAAAATAATATTTAAAAAGCTTAGTGAGGATGAAGGCCTTAACATTTACGCAATCGTAATTTTACAGCTACGGTTCTGCTCTGTTTGCAGATTAATTTATATAATAGATTTTTAGTCCCTGCAAAAATGTCCAAATATCCAGAATAGATTCTGAGCTGACCATTGTAAATTGCTCATTGAAAATAACTAGACAATTTCTTTTGCTAAGTTAGTATGACACCAACCTTTGGACTTTCTTTCAGTTCTCATTCCTTTTTAGCTTATTTGTGGAAACTTATAATTAGATTTTCCTTCCCCTAACTGATAAAGTACCATAAATCCTGGACATCATCCCTGAGTGCAGCATTTATGAATTTTGCTATTTTTTGCACATTGCACCATATGTAAGACAAACTAACATAGAGGCACAGTTTCTTATTCCTGGCATGCAGGAGAGTCACTGAGAGATATCATATGGTCTCCTGGCAAAAGTACAAAGTGGCTCTTGTTGTTTGATCTACTGTCTTAAACTTAAATGCAAAATCTGATAATTGGGTCAGGCAGGAGAAGAACCTTACTAATAAAGCTCTTTTCATTTCCCTTTCCTATGTTTCCTCTTTTCATCTTTTCTTTCTCTCTTTCTGGGTTGGTCCTGATGAGCAAGAATCAGCTGTTAGCCAAAGGTTTAGAAGTGGAGCTTGGCTTATGGCTTTCAGCTCCTCCTAGAAGTCCCTCTCTGTCTATCCTCCTTTAGCATAAGCCGTTTTCTTTGACTTCCCTGCCAATACATTAACATACCATTCTGGGCTCGCTTTAGATACTCTCTGGTAATTGTCTCTGGCTTTATAAAACCAGACTCCTGAATATGTCTTGAATGTTTGGAAAATTGCTGCCTCTTTAGGCTTGGCTTTCCTGTGAGGAAACAAAAAAAAACTTTTTTCATCTTACAATCTCTGTTTTAGACCATTAAACAAAGACAGAGGGGTGTACTTCAAAGAACCCAAAAGATAAATGAAAACTGAACTGCCTTTTCAAGCAAAATATACTCTTTAATATAAGAAGCCTGAGTCCTAGTTCACTCAGCTGAGTGGTTTTTAAACAGTAATAGAAAACTTTTGTTCTCTCTTAGGATTAGCATAGCAAGAACATTTCATGGTCAGTTTCATGGCCCAAATCGGATAATTCATAGTTGCCCACATTATTGGCTTCGTCATCATTTTTTCTGCCCAAATTTAAGCCAAAATGTGAAACCCCAATCCTGACATATACAATAAACTACTTACAAAAGAAAGTGAGACTCTAAAGTGATCAACAATTCTATGCTCTCTGCCTCTCATTTAGTATTAAAAAGCTTTAAAATTGTTAACTGTCTGATTGGAGCTTTCCGTGCTGGGTGGTCAGTAGAATAGATAAATCAGTTCTGATGTGATTGCATTAGCAGGGCTTTTCAGTTGTATAAAAATGTTCACAGAAACAGAGGATTGCTGGCCAGAAGTGACTGGATAATAGTGGTTTAATTGATCATTAAGCCCCCACTGTGATGTACTTAACACACAGGAAGCCCAGCAGGATCCCAGAACTATGAGAGCAATCAGTTTTATTGCATTATTATTATTATAATATTGACTGTCATTTGACAGTCATGGACCTGTGACTTTGCTCCATAGCTCACCTCTGGGAGGCTTGGGAACTTTTAAAATGTAGAAAATATGTTCTCTGTTTGCAAAGAGCCAAAGTAGATTTTTTTTTCTCCCCTTAATGTCAACTGTGAACATAACAATTGTTCTTGTCTGATCAGAGAAGATGCCTATTAAACAGTTGTTCTGTAGCTCGCCAGTTACAGAGCAGGGTGGTGTGTGGCTACAGATGCTCTCTAAACTGCATCCTTGCTGACATATTTATGAGAATGATTGAATGACTGCAGTGCTTACAAACTGAAATGACCTGCTGATTAAGAGTTCATAAATAATTCCATCACTCAAAACAGAACCTCCAGTGAAAAAATTGCTTTAGAAAACATATGTTTAATATGTTAGTTTACAATGTGGATTGGAATAAGTTACTTAGGAAAGACAAGTTACATTACATTTTCACTGTGCTTTCCAATTTTAGCCTTATATACCATATTGTGAAGTATAAAGAGGGAACTTTCACAGATGTGCATGTTCATACAATAAAATATTAGGGGTCCTTATTCTTATTGCCAGCACGTGCAGAAAACACGTGTAAAATAAAATAAAAAAGCAATCATGCAAATCCTCATTCTTTCGCACTTTCTCCCCAGTAGTTTTATGCACCCACAGCTTCTCTCTTTTAAACTTAAAACGATTTTTGTTAAGGATCTGCCTGTTGCAGAGGGTTCTTCCTCTGATTTGAGGCCTGAGCTGACGTCCATTGAAGTGCCATTTCCTGCAAGGGTTTTGGATCAGGACCCTAGAGATCTGGACCCTAACGAAATTAAGAAAGTGAGCTGGGGTTCATAAAAGGATAAATACCTTACTAGGATTGTACAGCAATGGGACAAATAACTTTTTAATTGTCCTCAAAACTGTTTCTATGTTTCATGATTGAGAGAGAGGACAAAATCAAAACAGAGAGGTGATGGGAATACTAGCAAAGATCCCTGCAGTGCTTCTGTTCGCCGTGTATGTAGTCTCTTGTTGCCCTCAGGATCGGAGGGCAGTTGTACATTGCAGATTTTCCTAATGTCTCACCATGACAACCAGCTGGCCTAAATAACCTGCTGTTGATCCACTGTCAAACCTCTTTCTTGCATAGCCCTTAAAAGTGCATGCTTTTGAATGTGCAAGCGGAGGTCAGTTTTTTGCACATCAGACTAAAGTGAGAAGACTGTAGCAGACATGCGCAGCTAGATCATACCTCTCGGTTGCCCCTCTCTTTAGATCCCAAGTTGCATCTGTTCCTCACTTTTATTATCATAAATGAATTTACATCTGACCTGTAGAATAATGTACAATCATGGAAAAAAGGTATTCAGATACCATGGTGATGAGCCCCCCCCAAAAAAAGTCTTACCTTTATTAATAACCTGTTTTATTATAAATTTTACAAACACCCAGAAGATTTTTGATAGACATAGCATATAAATGGAAAGAATACATAAATGTATAGAAAATTGTAATTATGCTTTTTTAAAAATCCTGAAAAAATGCAAAAAAAAGATGTAAACATTTTCTTGTGTCCCCCATTTGGCAGTTTGGGAGGAACTGGTTCAAGATTAAATGTCAATAATGGTATCTTTATTAGCATGAGAAATAATGTGATGCCAAAGTGAATATATCACTACATACAGCAATATGTATAGGAATGAATATATTACATTGCATCACATTACAGTGTCAGGTAGACCAGTGCTACTTGGCTACCAGTGTATGCAGCGTATGTAGAAATGCAAGGAAGTACCTTGCATTGAAGCAAATCAAGATAGATTCTAAAGAAACGACTGCATCTCTTACAGTTACCTCTTCCTCAAAAACAGTATTTTTCCATCATAACCCTAGGTAACATGCTGGTTAATTTTAAGCCACCTTTCTCTTGGGACCTAAATATTTTCACTGAGAAAGGACCAGTGTTGAACAAAAAGTTCAAAAACCTGGTGGACAAAAATTAGATAAATCTGTTTACTTGAGTGTTCTCAAGAATTGAGAGGAGAGGGTGGAGGCAACCTTGAGTTTTGCGGAGTTTTACTTTTCATTTACTTTTCATTTACTATTTCACCCATCTATATACATTTAATTCTCTCAGTGGGGGTCCACCATAACTCCTAAGTGACAGCAGCATGCTTACGTGGAAGGTGGGCCCTTCCAATGAGCAATGTCAAATGTATAACGAAGCCTAGCTGGCTGTTCGTTTTGCAGTTGCAAAATCGGGTGCATCATGACACACTAAAATGGCTGAAGGTCTTGTCCTGCACCTATTTTTGGTCCATGGCAACACTCCCGTTGATTTAAGTGGAGCAGAATGTAGCCCTGAATGATTTGCAGACTCATTCTACCACATGAGCCTCATTGGCATCCTATTCTGATGATAAGGAGTGGTCTGGCTTCGTGAGTGGAAGTAACCTGATGAACTTTAAGATTTCACCAAAGAGGCTAATGCTTCACTGCAGCTCTGTCAATAATCTAAACAGTTGGTTTGGTTGTAATGTAGATGGTTTAAAATAAGTGACAAATGGAGCAGGCTCACCGCCCTACCATATTAACATGTGACACTGTGGCATGCTGGCAGAAGAAAACCAAAGCTCAGCCTCAAGAAAACCATGAGAATGAACAGGAAAGTGGCTCTTCCTTATGTCGTATTGACATTGCTTTTTTCTTGGTGTTCATTATAATGAAAAGTTCCTTGATAATTAATTAAACGGGAAATACTGCAGCTTAAACAATCCCTAATCACTGGAATGAACCAGTGCCCTTGTGGCAACAGAGAACGAAAGAGAGAGACAATAAACATTCTTAGCAGCATGACATCTGCCAGTAATCAACAACTTCATGTCTTTAATTATAACTCTTATTCTTATTCTAACATCACTGCTGCAGTGTTCAAGTCTGCTTAAAACTTCCTTTGTGGGATTCCTTTTTGCTGACATTCGGAAATCTGCTCAAACTTTTCACTTCTGTATGTTTGCTAGTTGACTTAAAAAAAAAAGAGCTTTACTTGAAAGGGCAGAAGAAATGACCATGTTATTTTTAGTTTTAAAAAATAAATGTGAAAGGAACTGCTCTTGACAGTTAACAAATATGAAATACACTTGACTTCTGGACTATTAAAGAAAAGCAGCAAAATATTCCCAGCAGTTGCTTAATGCAATTACTTGATTAGCGAAAGGCATTTCATTTCTTAACCGCTACAAGAATAAGCCATATAGCTGTCAATAATTTTGCACAAACCCTCAGGTCTGGTGGTCAGCATCTGACCACATCTTTACATGGTCATTAATGCATTTCCATCAATGCTTAAAAATGCACCCAGCAAAGTCTTAAGAATCTTAAGGGATTTCACTAGTATGCGAATGACCTTTTCCTTCATCAATCTCCAGAATGTTTTTTCATTACTGAATATGCAGCACATCATAATGTTTTACATCAAGCCTCCATTTAAGTCATATTGTGTTATATTGAGACTTCCTATACTCCTGACTGCTTTTTTAATCCACAGTTTTAGGTACAAATGAGGTGCTTTCCTATTTGCCACGCAAACTGAGACCCTGTCAAGTGGCTGAAGGCCTCAATATGCTGTGTGCAGAATTTATTCTTTAAAGTATGAACTTGTGATTTGTCTTCCATGTGGCTAGCATCATAACAATGAAGTGACTGATTAGTTTCATGGCATTGTACTGAGCTGCTAAAGCAAATCCATAAAAAGAGTACAGGTTAATTTCCAAAAACTTGTTTAATTGACATTAGGGGTGAAATTCACTCCACCCACAGAAAGGTTCATGTCGCTGAAGTATATTGGATTTGTGAACACAGAGCTAATCTGGGGTCAGGCCACAGAGGTACAACCTAACCCTTCTGGACACTATGGGCTGAAAAAGCATCTCTAGCCCCTCTGCTCCACTTGCACAAGCTGCTAGGGCTGCTGCATCAGAGTGAATATGGATTCCTTGGCCTTTCCCTAGCTCTCTCTGTACTAGCCCAGCATATTATTATTGTTTGTTTGCTTATTTGTGTAATAATACAAGTCATGGACTGAGATCCCATTGTGCTAGGTGCTGTACAAGGATGTGGGGGGGAAGACAGTCTTTGTCCCAAAGAGTTTACAGTCCAAGTGCAGAACCATGTCTGGGATGCAGGGCTTGTAGAACACATCGCATGGCTGCTCTCCTGGCAGATCCCCTGGCGTTCAGATGCTGTAAAGGTCCAGGCATGCCAGAATAAGTTTAGTAAGGAAATCCAGAGCATAGACTACTGCTCCATTCCTAGCTAGAGTACTAACATAATAACTCTTTCCATTACAATGCCTTTCATCCAAGGAACTCAAAGCATTTTACTGACATTCACTGAGCTTCACAATGCCCCGTGGTACAGGAGATTTTAACCCTGTTTCACAGATGGGTAAACTGAAGCAGGGGAAATTTAAATAATTTGCCAAAGATCCCATGATGGGTCAGCATCCGGGCTGAAAATACACCCAGAGTTACCTGATTTACAGTGCTTTGCTTTAATTGCTAGACAAGCTTCCTAAACTCAACACACCTAGGTATTCCAGCACATACAATGCACAAGGTCATCCAATTCTTCCTATACTAGCTGGGATTGAGTTAGTGTCAAAGTAAAAATAGCCCATTAAAACCGCCTAGACAACTTATTTTTTAAAAGTCCTATCTCGGGGCAAGGGGCAGATAATTAACTTATTGCCTTTTAAAGAATTAAATTGAAGGCAAATATCACCAAGTTTCATCTTTTCAGGTGTATTTGATCTGGAGAAAGGGGTAAAAAGTGAGGTGGCAAAGTTTGCCGATGATCCTAAACTGCTCAAGATAGTTAAGACCAAAGCAGACTGTGAAGAACTTCAAAAAGATCTCACAAAACTAAGTGACTGGGCAACAAAATGGCAAATGAAATTTAACGTGGATAAATGTAAAGTAATGCACATTGGGAAAAATAACCCCAACTATACATACAATAGGATGGGGGCTAATTTAGCTACAACTAATCAGGAAAAAGATCTTGGAGTCACCGTGGATAGTTCTCCGAAGATGTCCACTCAATGTGCAGCCGCAGTCAAAAAAGCAAACAGGATGTTAGGAATCATTAAAAAGGGGATAGAGAATAAGACTAAGAATATCTTATTGCCCTTATATAAATCCATGGTACGCCCACATCCTGAATACTGCACACAGATGTGGTCTCCTCATCTCAAAAAATATATTCTAGCATTAGAAAAGGTTCAGAGAAGGGCAACTAAAATGATTAAGGGTTTGGAATGGGTCCCATATGAGGAGAGATTAAAGATGCTAGGGCTTTTCAGCTTGGAAAAGAGGAGACTTAGGGGGGGGATATGATAGAGGTATATAAAATCATGAGTGATGTGGAGAAAGTGAATAAGGAAAAGTTATTTACTTGTTCCCACAATATAAGAACTAGGGGCCACCAAATGAAATTAATGGGCAGCAGGTTTAAAACAAATAAAAGGAAGTTCTTCACACAGCGCACAGTCAACCTGTGGAACTCCTTGCCTGAGGAGGTTGTGAAAGCTAGGACTATAACAGGATTTAAAAGAGAACTGGATAAATTCATGGAGGTTAAGTCCATTAATGGCTATTAGCCAGGATAGGTAAGGAATGGTGTCCCTAGCCTCTGTTTGTCAGACGGTGGTGATGTACAGCAGGAGAGAGATCACTTGATCATTACCTGATAGGTTCACTCCCTCTGGGGCACCTGGCATTGGCCACTGTCAGTAGACAGGATACTGGGCTGGATGGACCTTTGGTCTGACCCAATACGGCCATTCTTATGTTCTTATGTTTATGGTCTTATGTTCTTATTTGTTGCCAGCTCTTGCAAATTAGGGTTTATAAATAGAAAAAGCAAGTGACTTTTAACTGAAATATATTATTTACAACAAAATTATACTCCAATACTATTTCCATTTGGAAGAACTTGGCGCTTTCTCCAGTGGCAACAGTAATTTTCTCATACAACAGTGTTTATATGTTCACTTTATTATTTACCAATAGTAATACCTTACAAATATAGAATCCTCCATCGCAAAGCAATTTACAGACTCACTCTCGTACATGAACTCTATAGCACTTTAAATGTTCAATGCATATTAAATAGAAATATATAGTATTGTATAGATATTATACATATACAAGTGCTGATAGCCTCTGAGGATAATAGCAATAAAATATTGCCTGAAGGGGAAAAACAGATCCATGAGATTGGGTAACATACCATTTTACAAAGCCAAAGAGGTGCTCATATAGTGCACAATGACAGGCACAATGAAAAGCCTGGACACGTTAGATAGAGCTGAGAACAATATTCTTATTATTGTCTTTATCTTACAGTAGTACCTAGAGATCCTGACTAAGATCAAGACTCCCTTGTACTAAATGCTTTATAAACACAAAGTAGGTAATAGGCCCTGTCTTGACGAGCTTACAACCCAAGGTCATGATGCTGCAAATACCTTCACATATGAAACCAGTGGGGCTACTTTCACCTGCTTAAGTTAAGCTTATGTGTAAGTCTTTGGGGCCTAAATATTTCATAATCATGTGAGCTCTTTTTACCCATTAGAATTTGAGTACTGTTTACATCTTGGACACAGCGGTAAATATTGGCTCTATTAAGGGTTGAATATTTTCCCTCACAATTCATTGATCTCGTTATATGCAATATATAAATACATTATTTATGTGTCATATTGGGGAGACTGCTAGAGCTGTCTTGCACCTCATAAAAATTGTAAAGAAATTAATTCATAATATTGTGTTGTGTGTAGGCCTGAACCTGTGTGGTGCTGTGCACCTGCTACTCTCACTGAAGGCAATGGGAACCTAAGTCATTCACAACTAGAGCTGGTGAAAATGTTTGGCTAAAAATTGTTTGTTTTTGCTAAAAATGCAAATTCAGGTTGGCCAAAACATTTCATGAACTCGTGTCAAATATGCTACATTGTTTCAGTCAGTGTAAAACGCAAGCAAAACAAGACAAAAATCAAAACATTTCATTTTGACATTTTTAAATTAAACATTTTGATTTTTGATTCAAAATAATTTTTTTGTTTTGAAATTTACTTTCAATTTTATTTTTAAATAATATATTAAAAGTTTCATTTGGGGTTGACCAAAACATTTGGCTTAATTCAAAACCAAAAAAGTCAATCTTTTAGTTCACCAATTTTTGTTTGTTTTTATTTTATTTTTCAGAATGGCCAGCAAAGCAAAAAGTCAGCACAGCTCTGTTCACACCCTTGCTTGCTTAGCCAAAAACTGATGAAATCTCCGATATGTATATTGCTGTGCAGTGCCTTGTACATTAAAATACATCTCTGAGAACTGAAATTATACAGACCCGCCTATTTGTTTATAATACCATTTTGTGAGTAATCTCCACTTTAAGAGTAAAGAGGCCTACTTTTAAGATAGGATTTTTTATGTGGACACAGCAGCAAAATGAGGACAGACATATGCACAGAATTAAAAAGCAGGCTGCGATTTTTAATAAACTTTTAGCACAAGGCAGGGGCACTGCCCACCGATTATCCATACCATCCTATACCAGGCATTTAATTGGTTCCACTATGGGGGTCATAGTGCTTACCATATAACCGATAATATGGGGTAGGGTACCCTCAACTGACCCCCTAGGACTCAGTTCCGTCTGAGTCCAAGCAGCCTTCTCCCCTGCTAGAAGGACAGAGGGTGCAGCAGGGTGGGGACCTTGGCCTGCAAGGGCTACAAGGTATCAACCTATCACATGAGTCGTAAGCCCATCACAAAATTCCAGGTCTTTTACCTATGGGAACCGTTCATTTTATGCTCTTACCCACCACAGGGAGTTCTGGTGACTAGCTTGTTTGCTCCCCCCACCCACCCAGCCACGCTGCCAGGTATCACAATTCCTGTCCAGTTCGTTCCTTCACATCCTGTAGCCATGTCCGACAAACATACGCCCTCATCCCTGAAAACTCCTGGCCGATTGTAACGGATGCCTCGCTGCTGTACTGCTGAATCCCCTGTGTCCAGGAATACATTGGTCACCTCTCTATTCACTTTCTGTCTAGCCTTGTCTGCACAGGCTGGGTCTGCAGCTGCCTGCCAGACCCATCTTGTGAACATTTCCAATCATCCTAGCCTCACCTCTGGCCATGACTGCCTAACTAAGCTAATATCCCTCTGCATCCTGTCCCTTAAGTTAACTCCTGTGCAGCCCCCAAGATCATTCTCCCCAAGGTGAATAACCAGGATGTGAGGTGGGTGTGAATTGCTTGTCGGTGAGTACAGAAGTGGCATGAGCTGATCTGAATGCATGCCTCTTCTGCCGAACCACCGGCTGCAAACTGCTTCGGCCTTGAAGCCCAGCTGAGAACCAGCTGCTGTCCTGGCTGCCCTTTTGTGGGCCCAATGCACTGTAGCAGTGTTTCTCAAAAACTGGTCTTGGACCAGCGCCTGTCCCTGAGATTTCCCTGACACAGTTTAGGATGGCAGCAAGCTGGTGCCTGCTATCGAAAAGGTTGAGAAACACTGCACTATAGAGTGCCCGCAAATCCATATGTGGCATATGCGCTGCATAGCTCCTGAACCAGACATGCACATTAGGTTAGTTATGTTTTGCTGCTCTCTGCCCTCTTTTCCTTGGTGTGCATGTAAGTTGTTGTACTAATTCTGTCAGGGTTTCCAGTGTTATGGGTAACCTCTCAGTCCCTCCTGCCTCTCCTAGCCCACCTTTGTAAGAGTTTCCACACTATAAAATTCCTACATAGGTCTGGGAAACCCACCAGCCCACTGGAACAGAGACAAAAGAGGCTCAACATAGCCCCTGCGCTGGGCTAAATTCTGGGAGGTGGGGAATGCTGGCCAATCAGCACCCCTCTACCCCAGCTGGCCAATGGCCAGAGAGTCCCAGGAGAGGAGCTGCCTATTGTTTCTTGGCAAGTGCCTCCCTCTTTTGCTACTGGGAGTGTACCTCTTTCACTGCCGGCCCCATGGATTTCCCCTCATGTTGATGTGGGTGGGTGGTGTTTCTTAGTGAAACCAAAGACCACAATGTGTTTTAACTTTTAATGTGAACCGGGAGATTTTCAGGGTTAAAGCTATTTAATGCATTTTGGAGAAATGTGAAGTCGTCGGTTCACAAATGATTACTAATGCTTTTGCTAGTATGTGGTATAATGCTGTTAAAGGATGCGGCTGTAGGCAGGAATCTAATACATATCAGCAGAGAATTTACAAATGGAACCATAACTGGATTCCCTGTTCTGTGGCTCAGCCTCCTGCCTCTTACTCATCTGTATGATTAGAGAGTGCACACGTGGCGCCTGATTCTCATCTAACTCAGCCCAGTGTAGCTCCAGAGCAACTCCATTTAACTCAATGGAGTTACACTGGTGTAAAACTCGTGCAGGAGAAAGAAGAATCAGGGCTACGGGTCAATGTTATACATTTGTGACATATCCACTATTTTCTACATTTTTTTTAATCCAGTTGAGTGTAATGTATCAGATTGTGAGCCCTGACAATGACCATCCTTTGTTCACAAAACAGGTACCGCACAGGCTGTGACAGTGGAAAGCCTCCTCACCCCGCACATGCTAACAATGTGTCTCAATTTTGTTCTGGAGGTACCATGTCTAAGAGTGAGAGCCTGTAGTTCAGGATCTGCCCTTTCAGTCCTGAGCGTCTCGGTTAAGGGTGGCAAAAAGGGCACTAATTAGCATTGGTGGGTTTGTGCTGTAGTTAAATGTGGAATAATGTGAGCAAAGTCCAATGTGCAAAAGCACCAATCCAAACGTGAACAAATTAATTCCTAGTTGGCCTCAAGGATGCACCGTCCTTAATCTACCCCACACTGCAGCTTTCTAGCCTCGCATTAAAATGAATTTGAACAGGTGCATTGTCATATCTGGGGAAAATATAATTCACGGGGGCTGTCCCAGATGTTTTGGTTTGTTCATTCTCCTGCTTAGTTTATCAGAAGCAGAGTTCTCTCTCCTTTTGGATCTACGATGCAGACAGAGAGGAGAAATGCATCCTGTGTTTGCAGTTTATTTTTCAAAGGCCCAATCCTTCCACATGTAATATTATAAAGGTTTGTGACTTGAGGATTTTTAAGAGCAAGTTGGACAAACACCTGTCGGGGGTGGTCTAGATAATACTTACGCCTGCCTTGAGTGCAGGGGACTGGACTAGATGACCTCTCGAGGTCCCTTCCAGTTCTATGATTCTATGACTTGTAGTTGAGACAAACTGTGCATTAGTAGTAGTAAGGAGAGGAGTTAATGCAACGTTCTTTCCTCTAGAAAGTTGATATTTGCAATTGTGGCTCTGGCTATGAGAGGGCACTGGACTCACTTGAGTTGCCTACCGAGAGCTGTGAGCTGCCCTTGCATGTGATGCCCCAGACTCCACTATTGGATTGGTAGTGCAGTAAGTGTCTGTGTAGAGTTTCTATCTTTTTATCTGTTTATTGCAGGCTGAGCCTGTAAGCACTTTACTCTCATGAGTAATTCCACTGAGTTTGTTCCCATTCATAGGCGTTTATAGGGCCCTTATACTGCATTCATCACTGTGGTATATGAGGGCATGTCTACAATGCCCCTCAGTTTGGACTACGGGGATGTGAACATCAGTGCATACCAAAATGCTGCACTGTAACTCCCCTGGGTGGTTGCTGTAGGTTTGAATGAAAAGGTTCCTAGTTCACATTTATATAATCCTGTTTGAAGAGGACTACATTAGTGCAAATAGGAATCTTTAAGTTTGCACCCGCAGCCTCCACACCAGGGAGTTACAGAATAGCACTTTGGTGTGCGTTGCTAATCACACCCCATAATCTGAACCATGAGGCAGGTAGACATGCCCTGAGTGTCTTAGTTAAGCCAGTAAAGAGTTTGGATTTGTGCAGTGGATTTTGTAATTTTCTCATTTCAGTTTAGTAGGTATTAACTTCTAGCTCTTGATAAATATATTTTTCTTTTTCCAAATGCTGACGATACCGTGAATTTCACATATAAAATTACAAAACAAACAAAAATGCTGCAAAGGCTCATATTTAAAGTGAAATACATCTGCTGTGACCTGAGAGACTGAATTCTATTTTGCTATCTCTTGTATGCTTGCTGCTTCATTTCCATTGCTAACACAAACTGCCAGTAAGTAAGCTATATGGAAAGATGTTTAATTTCTAATGTATTCATTTGCCTTGTTATTATATGTTACAGTCATGCTGGGGCCTATAATACAGCAAATATGCATAAACACAATTCAAATGTAGAGCTAGCTGAAAAATGGAAACATATTTTGCAAGTTGTTTTGAAAATCCTTGTCCCTTTTTTGTCAAAAATATTGAATTTTTTATCAGCTTCCATAAAAATGTTCTCAAGAAATTGTCCCTTTTTTCTTGAACATTTTCAAAATTTGAAATATTTCCACCCATGTCGTTCAATTACATTACATCTTCTGTGTGCATTGGCTGCCCATCAGCAGGAGCTGTATGGGAAGATTTACTTCCAATCAGGGATTATAGCACTGTGAAGCACTTTTTGGAGTTCTCTCATCACAGCCCCTTTCTCGTTCTAGCCCATTTCCTTTTCCTGGTCAGGTAACAGTAAGCAAAATATATTCACTGTTTCTGCAGTGCAGCATCAGTTTTCACTAGGGGATGTGGGGGAACCCAGATCATGGAAGTGTTGCACAAATGGGATCAGAGACCTGGTGAGGAAGGCAGCTATGGATTAGCAACATCTCCCAACACATCATAGCCACTGTCCTCTTTGCAGTCTTAATGTCCAATCCGAGTGATTCATGGCAGAGGAGGAGTTGGGGAATGGTGATTATGGTATATTCTCCCCTCAGAGTAGCCTCATTTGGAGTGAGGTAATAATTCCCTTTGATGAAGACGAGGGGTGACATACACAGCAGGCTGGGAGCTGGTCAGTGGCAGCAAGGTATGTGCTGCCAGGGCTGGAGATGTGACTAGAAAGGCACAGACGCAGAGATTCCAACACACATATAGATGGTCTGAAATCTGCAGGCAACTCCCTCTCCCCCCACTAATCCCACTGATCCTCTACTTTAATGAAATTAGAGGCCTGTGCGCCCTCTCAGATTCACACTGCCCTCTCAGCCCCACCTCTCAGAAGGGATGGTGCAGCAGACTGGAAACAGCTGGGGAGCCATGTACCTTTTCCAGCAGGTCCTCTCATTCTTATGCCTCGTTACACACAAAGGGGAGGAGATGGGTTTAAATCCTTAGCTTCCATAGTTCCTGAAGTGGTTTTGTTTCACTTGTTCTTTCTGATGTTTAACTGAGCCGAGCCACAGAAGAGAAAAATCAAGTGTCTGAAGCCATTATAAATATACAAATGGAAGAGTAATAGCCTTTTCAGGAGGAAGAAAAATATCCCTTTTAATAATAATATAAGAAGAAGTATGGCAAACGACGGGGAAGGAGGGGGAGAGGAGAGAAAACAAACTGGAAACCTCACATGCGGCAATCCAATTGGATGTCAGAGCAAGGGCTTTGATGTTGGTGAAGGAGATTAAATGTCCACATAAAGGATTGGACTGGGGTGGTCTGTACTGTTTCCTCTCACATGCGCCGCAGTGTGACAATTGCTTTTCAAACATAAGAAATTTACCACATTCTAAACCAGAACTTTATAAAAGACATCAAAGAGCGAAACACTTCTGGGAAAGGTCTGAGCATTGTGCAAGTTTATACACTGCACAATTATGAGACGTTCTGTTAATTGATTTATTTAACTTTTCAGACTAACCACCATCTTTCTTTACACCGGAAAATATAGTTGTTTTGTGATGCAGAAAAATGTCAATGTCTAGACCCTTTTGATAGTGACTTGTCCTGAAAGGGCAGGTCACAGACAATTTATTCCAAAACATGCCGTACTGGACAAATGCAACAAACTCTCCAGCATGTAGTCCTGAAATGTGATGGGGACTTTTTGGGAAGCAGTTTTCCTTGTTTACCTTTGTACATCTACCTTCGCAGTTTTGCCCCAGTTCACCAGTCCATTGCTATTGAAAGCATGTGAGCATATGTCTAACTTCAAGCATGTGCAAAAGTCCCATTGATCTCGATGAAACTTCAGCAAAATTTTAACTTTAACATGCTTA